>NC_137804.1:13792787-13830287 GCF_963383645.1 Muscardinus avellanarius
CCCTAGTTTATGTTTTATTTTGAAATGGGTTCTTAGTTAATAGCTGAGGGACCTTGATAAGTTTATGAAGGACCTCACTAAGTTGCTATGGCTTGCCTTGAACCTGTGATTCTTCTGTCTCAGCCTTCCAAGTACTGGGATTGTAGGATGTACCACTATTCCTAGCTTAAGCTAAATAATTTTCACATGTATGTTGTTCATTTTGCTTCATGCTGTGTAGCTTAACTATTTCGAAAATATTTAAAACTCTTTTAATTGCTATACATCATCATATAACCACCAAACCACACCACATCTAATTGGCTGCCAGTTTTGTTAATAGAAGGACAAATTTACGGAAAACTCTCATTTGATACGGTTAAAGGGGAAAATGCGTGTCCAAGTACAGTTGTTGAACACACATTTGGCTTCATGGTGGAAATCCAACATAAACAAGCCATAGTTCCCACACTCAAATCCTTTGTAGCCTAAGGAGGAAAGAAAATACTTAATGTAATTTTCTTAATTAAAAAATGTTAGCCAGGCATGGTAGCACATGCTCGTAATCGCAGCATTCGGGAGGTTGAGATAGGAGGACCATGGTATGTAGACAGCTTCAGCTACTTAGTGAGGCCCTTTGGAAGTCAGTGAGACCCTGTTTCAAAATAAAGAATAAAATAAAGGGCTGGGAGTGTAGTTTGGAGGTAGAACGTCCCTAGGTTACATCTCCAGTACTGCAAACAGAAAACAAAATAAATAAATAATAAATAAATAAGTTATTTTATTATGTTAAGTACACTTAGCATGAGGTCTACCCTCTTAAAAATTTAAGTGCATAGTACGTATTACTGACCATAGATAAAGATTGTACAGCAAAGCTCTAGATCTAGGCCATCTTACTTGACTGAAACTCTATGGTCATTGTTCACTAACTGTCTGTTTCCTCCTCTCCCCAGAATGCTTTTATTTTAAATTCAGCTTTGATGCAAGACATGATGAGTGTTTAACAAATTATTTTCTAGCTGCTTGGGGAAATACTAGGTCTATAAAGTCCTAAAAAAACAAATTAAAAAACAGCAGCTGCTGATGTGGTCCCAGAATTGCCATGAGAGTGTCTAGACCATTTGAGACATTTTTCATACCCTACTGTACCTGGAGTGCTTGGCTCCGTTCTTGTGATCTAAGCCTTCAGTTCCATGTGTTAGTTGTTTCTGCACTGGGCTCTGTAGTGCATGTATCAGGTCCAAGAATTTATTTTCCTCTCTAGGATCTCTCTGTACTAGAAGATGAAATGATGAGACCATCTAGAGAAAAATCCCCAAATTATGTTTCTTTCTCTTTTTTTTCAACCTTTTAATTTACCTCCCTCCTTAGCCTGTAGACAGGTCTATTTAGAGCTTTGAATCTGCAGAGTGAATGAGAGAAGATCTCTGGGGGCTGGCAGTCATCTTCTACTTTATGTGAGAAAGGGCCAGTTGTATATTTGAACAATGTTTACATGGAACATTTGCTTCTGGTTTTAATCATAAGGCTTGCAGTGATTATAGCTACTCACTCCATCAGAGTAAATTTAATTCAGATTGAACTTCAAATAAACACCATGGTACTAAAAGTAGGTAGACTGTACATAAAAGTATATTTTAAAAGAAGGCCCACCTTTCATTTCTCTTGTTCCTTTGTATATCTAAGAAATTAGAATACAACACAAGAAATGTGTTGAATTAGTTTTCTCATGATATTACCAAAGGACCCTTTATGAGTATGTATACTTGTTGTGACATGTATTTCAAATTCTGGATGGCTCCAAAGCATGTAATTTGAAGTCAATGGTTTCTTATGATTCTCATATCTGTGAATTTATCTAAACCACATTGTTTTAAGCTCATACCACGTTTATCATATTTAATCTGTTACATTACTACTTTCAGTATTTCTTTTATGTACTTTCTATTTTATTGTATTTAATTTTATTATTTTTAATTGGTGCATTATAGTTGCACATCTTAATGGGGTACAAGATGGTAGAGACATATATGCGCACATCACTCATTTAGCCCTTCCTCAATTACCTCCCCCTCCTTCCTTCTCATGTTTGGCTTAGTGATTGACTTTTCTTTTTGGTGGTACTGGGGTTCCTGGAAACCCTTCTACCTCTAGGCTACACTCCCAGACCCATTTTATATTTTTATTTGGAAACAGGATCTCTTAAGCCAACGAGGCTGGCTTTGAACCAGTGCAATCCTCCTGTCTCTGCCTCCCAAGTGCAGGGATTACAAGCGTGCGCCACCACGCCCCGCTGAGTGATTGACTTTGATGTTTGTGGATGTACATCATATACATTAGGAAATCTCTCTCTTTCCTCCTCCCATCCCCCTCAGTTGGGTCACCTTATTTGCTCATCTATGGTTTCTTCTTCTTTTATGTATCTTCTAATAACTTTTTTTTTGTCTTTTTAAGAGCTTTTATTTTTTATGAAAGGGAAGTTATATTTTGGTCGCATTAAGCCTATCTTTTGAAAAGCAGTACACTCCTTACCAAATAAATGCGAGTTCTGTGGATTGTTAGGCAACTTTTTTAAAGCTCGTCTCAGCCAAATAGAAAGTCTCTCTTGAGACCTAGCTTTATATTTCTCTTCCCCATCTTTAGTTTGAGGAACGGAAAGGCAAACATAAGAACTTGTTTTTTTGGAAAGCCCTGCTGGAGCAGAGCATGCTTTTTGGCCATTCTTACTGCAGCTCAGACATAGTCATTTTTGAAGCCTGTTAAAGGCTATGGTGCAGCCTCCCAACTTTTGACTTCACAAAACTTCATCTGGTCTCTTTGAGCGGTTGGCAACAATGCTCAAAGAAGACTAGTTTTAATAGACAAAAGAGAAAGTATATATTAGGGACAAATTAAAAGAATGGGGGATGTTTATGATTTTTTCTTTCTTTAACTCTAATAAACTAATAGGAATGCATTCTAAAGCTAGATGTTGCCTAACTTGTTACATGATCCTTTAAGGGCAAAATGTCCCTAAATTATACATAGATTTAACTAAATCTAGGTCAAATTCTCTTTGTCTTTGTACAGATAATTTAGTACTAATATGGATTTTCTAGAGAGAGTTTGCCATCACCAGTTTTAAGAGTTAAAGCATGCATAAAACTCACTTATTTGGGGGAAATGGATATAAAAACACTTCGTGGTATTTTAGGGGAAAAGCATTTTTCCACTATGGTTTAAACAATCTAGAATCTGATGCACATTTAAGATGTTATTTTCTTTCTGACATAGATGAAGTGGGAATGTGGACTCTGTTGAGCTTCAGAAAAGTAGTTGAGGTCCTTCAATAAAGCATCAGAAATCTGATAGTGCAAACATACAAACAGAAGGGCCAGTAGCTCCTGTTGTAGTCATCAGTGAGGACAGCCCTTTTCTTGATTTGGCCATGCCTTTTATTTACTTTATTTATTTTATTTTGATACTGGGGATTGAACTCCAGGAGCATTCTACCTCTTAGGGACACCTCCAGTCCTTTTTATTTTGTATTTTGATACAAGGTCCAGCTAAGTAGCTGAGGTTGGCCTCAAACCTGTGACCCTCCTGTCTTCGCCTCCCAAGTATTGAGATTACAGGTGGGCACCACCATGCCTGGTTTGCCTTTTATTTTAGTAAGTTCATTACTACCCTTGGCTATTTAGTCAATCAATAAGATCATAGGATCTTGCATTCAGCCCTCATGTTCTCTGAGTTTGGGGAGTAATGTTCTAATCAGTAGTGAAAGGCACAAGCCCTTAACAGTAGTAGAACTTGCCAGATTCTGCTGCTCCTTAATTGGTGAGGTAATCTATATATTCATTTTGAAGGGACAACAGAACCACAAAAGCCCTGCATATGAGATTCTTCTGGCTTCCAGATTTCTTGGAAACAACCCTGAAAAGTTATCCCTTGACTTGACCAACATATACTAATGGAAGCCACCTGGATTCTGGCAGTAACTTCACATCATTTTAAACTTAGTGATGGAGAAAAATCTAGCCTGGGATCTTGGTCATTTCCTCACTGCACTAGCCCAGTGCTGAAGGTCATAACCTAGAAAAGATGATCCCACAAGGTGTTCTGGATGATGTCCATGAAGACTGCTTATGTCCCACTGTGGAGCCCGAGGATATGACTATAATTTAAAGTGAACATAACCGCTTTGGAGGCTGAGACAGGAGGATTCCACAGGTTCAAAGCCAGCCTCAGTTATTTAGTGAGGCTCTCAGCAACTTAGTGAGACCCTGTTTCCACATAAAATACAAAATAGGTCTGGGAGTGTAGCCCGGAGGTAGAAAGCCTCTGGGTACCATCCCCAGCACCACAAAAGTAAATAAATAAATAAATAAATAAATAAATAAATAAATAAAGTGAACATAACCATATCGAGGTTAATCTAGAATAAGAAAGAGTATGTGAACTTTTTTTTTTTTTTTTTTGGTGGTACTGGGGGTAAAACACAGGGGCTTTCTACCTCTGGTCTATACTCCCAGACCTATTTTATATTTTATTTGGAAACAGGGTCTCACTAAGTTGCTGAGATCCTCACTAAGTAGCTGAGGCTGGCTTCGAACTTGTGCAATCCTCCTGTCTCAGCCTCCCAAGCGCTAGGATTACAAGCGTGCACCACCACGCCTGGCATGTGAACTCATTTTGACTGAAAACCTTTCTAGCTAAACTGAAACATGCCTGTGATTTCCAGAGACCTAAATATCACACCAAATAGCATATAATTGTGATAATCACTATGGAAAGGCTAGATGAGTTCCCAGGAGCCTACAGCCCACTGTGATCAATGCTCCTGCAATTTACTGGGGGCTTTTTGTTTTTAAATGGCCATTTGCTCTCCTTATTAAAAGAAATGCAGCTGGAACTCTTAACGAGACACTCAGTAGGCACTGGCTGAGTCCAGGAAGAAACCAGTTTATTATTATCTCTCTGGCTTGGGGTAGCACAGAGGACATGTAGGGCTGAGCAATGTCACTTGGAAAACCGAGCGATTGTACAAACTCTAGATTTTATCTCCGTCTTTCTTACAACCACCATTGCCATTGCTCCATCGCTTTTTCGTAAATGCAAAAGATTTAGGGAGAATCATTTACCATTGTACTATAAATTCTCCAAGGGAGATGAAAATCTACTCGGGTTTGACAATATTATAAAAAAGAACACCTGTCACCTTCTGGTGTTGTTGCTTGATTAATAACAATATTAACAATAAAGCTACATATATCACATATAATGTTACATTATTCCAGCCCAGTGATAGAGAAGGACCTAGCCTGGGCTCATGGTTATTACAGTATAATGTTCCCAAAATGATCATGGATTTTAGTGATTGTTGATTTGACGATGGTGATGAAGATACTGATAATTAATGATTTAATATTTTAGGTCCTGTGTTATGTATTTTAAATTCTTTATTTCACATTTATAATCCTATCTGATGAGTGTCATGATTATTATTTTTTTTTTACAAGGAATAAGGCTAGAGAAGTTTAAATAACACACCTCAGGTCACTCAGTTAGTGATTAGAAGGGGCCAGATTTGCATCTATGTCTATATGACTCTGTAACCATTCTTGGCCATTCTATA
This sequence comes from Muscardinus avellanarius, assembly GCF_963383645.1. Lineage (NCBI taxonomy): Eukaryota > Metazoa > Chordata > Mammalia > Rodentia > Gliridae > Muscardinus > Muscardinus avellanarius. Next base: position 13,798,384 of record NC_137804.1, read on the forward strand.
TTATTTTTATTTATTTTTTTCTGAATCTATTTTAATTAGTAGTCTCTTCCATCTTTTATATCAGTCCTTTCTTGTCCTAGAGTCCAATATTTAATTTTTTTAATTTTTAAATCTTTTATTGGTGCATTATATTCATACATCATATTGGGGTAAAAAAAAACTAGTGTGGACATACATGTGCACATCACCCATTTAGCCCCTACCCAATTCCCACCCCATTCCCTCCCCATCCCTCCTTCCCATGCTTGGCTTAGTGGTTGACTTGGATATATTTAAGTACATTAGGTATTTTAGAGAATTTCCTTCTTCCTACCTCCCATCCCCTCATTTAGGTTGTCTTGTTTGCTCCTCTATATGATTTCCTTTTTTATCTAGAGTTCCTCCTATGACCTGTTTCTCCTTAGCTTTCACATATTAGGGAAAGCATCTGATTTCTTACTTTTTGTGACTGACTAATCTCCCTTAGCATAATGTCCTCCAGTTCCATCCATTTCCCTGAAAATGATGTAATTGAGTTTTTTTTAATGGCTGAGTAAAATTCCATTGTGCACATATCCCACAGTTTTGTAATCCATTCATCTGTTGATGGACATCTTGGCTGGTTCCATAGTTTGGCTATGGTGAATTGTGCAGCTATGAACATAGATACACATGCATTAGTTTGATAGTTTGGTTTCCTTTCTTTTGGGTAGATACCCAGAAGTGGTATTGCTGGATCAAATGGTAGATTTGTTCCCATTCTTCTGAGGATTCTCCATACTGTTTTCCAAAGTGGTTGCACTAATTTGCAATCCCACCAAAAATGTTTTAGAGTTTCCACTTCTCCACATCCTCACCAGCATTTGTTGTTGTTTGTGTTTTGAATGATTGCCATTCTAGTTGGAGTTAGGTGAAATCTCAGGGTAGTTTTGATTTGCATCTCTCTGATTGCCAATGATGTTGAGCATTTTTTCATGCATTTATTGGCCATTTGAATTTCTTCTTTCACAAAGTGTCTAGTTATCTTGCCCATCATCTTCTAGGAGTGAGATTCTATTCTCCATGTGGTTTAATCAATTGTTTATAGTTTGAATTGATGCCTTTACTTCAATGATTGCATCCTTTATTTTTTTAGACTCTCTCTAAATTATTTTCGAAGGTTCTGTATTATTTCTACAGTTATATTCCTGATTTGATCTGGAGATATCTAAATTTCTGTGTTATGAGGTTCTGATATCGTGGGGTTGTGGGCATTCATTGCTCCATTGTTGTCCCTCTTTTCCATGATTTCAGAAGTTTGTGCCTTCTCTGGATTCTTTTCCGGGTTACCAGGACTTCACTTAGGGTGCTCTGGATTTCAAGTTTGTTGTAATCTCAGCCGCCACTACTCCTTTACTAGGTTGTATTGCAAAGTCTCAGACCCAGGGAGTTAATCGAGGCTATGGGAGACTGTGCGGGTGCCGAGCTGGGCATTTTCCCATGGGGAGCTGTGACTAGGGTGTGGTATCTCTGCCACTGCTACTCCTTCACTGGATTGGACTGCAAAATATCAGACCCAGGGAGATTATCAAAGCTGCACAAGTCCCTGGGGGTGGAGTGCTGGGATTTCTCCTTTAGGGGCTGCAGTTTCACTTATGATTGCTGTGTGCACTGATTGCTGATCTGGAGCTGTCGCAGGTGTGGTGAACTCACCACCAGCTGGCAGTATGGCACCGCTGCCATGCCCTCGGCCGTGAGGTTGGTGTATTTATTTTCTGGTTTTGATCTCCATTCTGTCTCTGGAAGGCGCGATGAGCTTGGCCACTGGGAGTTTTACATGATCTTTGCACTGAAAGAACTGCTGAATTACACCTGAATGATCTGCAGCTGCTCACTTCAGCTCCTTGTTTACCTTTCCTCTCTGGAGCCTGGTGCTGTGAGGCAAGATGGTGCCAGCGTGGCATCCGCCGTCACAGTGCGGGCTGGTTTCTTTTCTGGTCTCTGGTTGTTCTTCTAGTCTTCTTTTTCTCTGTCCCTTGTATTTACAGTTTTTATTTATCTGCTGATAGTGTTTTCTGGTTATGAAAAGCCCTGATCTTGTGGCAATAGAGATTGAATGTTAGCAGGACTCATAAACACTGCTTTTTTTGGTCGCCATCTTCCTGGAAGTCTTCCTAGAGTCTAATATTAATAACATTAGTTACTAATATGTGTGGAAGATTCCTAAGTATCCTTATACCTCAGTTGACTTTCACAAAGTCATGGAAGAGAAGCTATATGCATGAGCCTTTGGCGGACATAGCGCCATCAGTGATTTTTTTCATAGATGTTATGACATAGCCTGTAAAAGAACTAATGCAGAAGTCCTAGAAGTCTTCAAACATTCCTGATCTGACAGAAAAGACCCACTGAGTATACTTGGGTTCCAGGGGGGGTCCCAATGCCCACCTCTATATTCCTGCTCCATAACTTCCTACACCATGTTCCAATTTGCTCCTTCTGAAAAATCAGAGGGGCCCTTCAGAAAGAGCCATCAACAAAATGTAATTCCAGAGGTTTCGTTTATGTGTTATGTATATGCTCACTCATTAACATTTTGTAGTTTATATTGCTCAAATGTATGCTGTTAAGATAAAATTATATTTTTAACTCAGATCAACTTTAATTACAAATAGAAACATAACTAAGGAAAGAAAATTGTCTATCCTTTTAATGCCGATTTTTTTGTGGCACATGGGATTGGACCTAGGGACATTCTACCTCTGAGCTATACCCCAAGCCTATTTTATTTTACTTTGAAACATGGTCTAGTGAGGCTGCTGAGAGTACTGTTTGGTGAGGCTGTCCTTGAACCTACAATCTTCCTATCTTAGGCTCCAAAGCACTGGAATTACAGGTGTACACCACTACACCCAGCTTAATACCAAGTTTTATTCTGTATTCTTTATACAAGTTCTCAATATTTAAAGTGTATACTGGGTTCCACCAAACATGTAGCAGGCATTGATGGCACCACCATAAATAGAAAGGCTTAGAAAGGCTCATATTAAATCGAAGGTATAGATGATAAAAAATAAAAAAGGACTGGGGGTTTAGCTTGGAGGTAGAATTCCCCCAGGTTCAATCCCCAGTAACACACACACACACACACACACACACACACACTATAAAAAATATAAGGCAGTAGTCTCTGTTTCTTTCTGCTCTGGGCTCTATAATTGCTAAGGCAACCCCAACTCTATTATTCCTTTATCCTTATATTGTTCTTCTCATTGCCACTAATAGCTTTTTCTTATTCTTACCTTACTCATGTTTCCAACTTTTTAATGGAATTTCCAACACACTTCACTCATCTTTTATACATTCCTTACACAAATATGATTTGAATGGCTCTTACTTGTCAGGTACACAGTAAGTTATTGATGCAATTGAGGTAAATGGCATGGTCCCAGACTCAAGAGCTCACAGTGTATCTGTAGAGGAAAGTGTGACAAATGAAGAAAGGACACCCAGGGGCAGAGGGAGGGAGGGAGGGAGGGAGGGAGGGAGGGAGGGAGGGAGGACTCCAGGAAGAGGCAGCCTGGGAGCTGATACTGGGAACAGATGGAATTAAGGACATGTGATTGTTTTAGACCCCAAGAGATCATCTCTTCTTCACCTTTTCTTTTACAAGATGGCACAAGAAATTCAAGTTTCATGGGAAATAGAGAAGGTTACCTTGAAAATGGCCACACTGTCTGCATAGCCATGAAAGCACTAAAGGACAAGAAGAGCAGTCAACTGCTTTAAATACAGAGACTGAAAAGCAAAGCCTGGTTTGCATACTTGGGAACGGGGAACCTCAGAGAATCAGAGTGTAGCTCGGACTTCATATTTCTTACAGGTAACACCCTCTTCTCCCTATTAGCTGATGTAAAGAAACAACCTTGCATTGATAACCAAGATATCTGAATACTATTCCTCCTTCTATGTCCAACTAGCCAAGTCTTTGAACATTATCGTTAAACATACAAAAATATAAACAAGTTTTGAGATTCCAAGAAGGAATATAAACTGTCAAAAACCCCCAACTCTATTACAAATGTAGGAAACAAACTTTTGGAAAAGGATGGGGGTAAAGGTGTTGATCTAAATATTTTAGGAAATGACTGTATTTTGTAATACTCAAGGCAAAAGGAACCATATACCATACTTCAGTGGACAAAGTTATTTCCCAGGTGAGTATAGGTTAGCAATTAAGATGCTGCTATATATCTCGACTGGTATGGAAGCATTAATTAAATGCACAGCAGATGGTGAGAGCGAGTTTTCTCACGGTGGGAGTTTACAGATAGAAATAGGGGAAGCTGTATTGATCCACATGGTAAATACTTAGAGTTGGAGGACATCAAAATGATTCAGTGGTGGTACAGATGTGTACAAATGAGCTACTTATAAACGTGTTTACATGTATGGGTTGATATAAGCACATGTATTTTTGTTCTGACAGCTGAAAGAGATATTCTCAATAGCAATAAACTCATGTAGTTTCCAGATCTTAGATTCTAATGCCATTCTCCAATCAAAAGAACCAGGGCACCATGGAAGATATGAATAATTATAGCATTGGAAGAAGAAATATCCAAGAGGAGTCTGGGTTATCTTGTAGCACTAGAAAGTAACAAAGTACTTTTTAAAAAGAAGCACAGTGATCAGGATCTGTCAAAAGAAAATAAGAACCAACTTTAAGAGCTCTCAATGGTCAAAGTGGGACAACTTGAGAAAAAAAATTGTATAGAATTTTTACCAAAGTACAACACAAATATCCATGGGTTTGTACTAATATAAATGTTTGAATCAATTAGTAAATGGGGAAGAATGGATGAATCTCCCATGAGGAATTAGGTGAAGCATAAATTACCATTTATTTGACCTGAAAAACCCCAAGGAGTCTTTTTAAAAGGGTGCAGCATAAAAAAGGGGATTAAAAGAATCATTTTAGAGTGGAGAAATTTGACAAATATGACTACAGCCAGATGACCAAGAAGGCCAAAACAGTGGCCTTGATTCATGTTGATAGTAAATGCATTTGATGGGGTGTGATAAAAGGGGTATTTCCACCTCAGTGGTCTCCCCCCTAACAACACCTAAGCCCAGTCTTATTAATATGAAAACATTGGACAAATCCTAATAGTGGAGCATCCTACAAAATACCTGATCAGGACGTCTCAAAACTCTACGGTCATCAACAACAACGTCTGAGAAACAGCCAAAGATAAGAGGACCCTGAAGACACATAACTCCTGAAAGTAACATGGGATCCAAGAACAGACATAACATATTAGATAAAAATTAAATAAATTTTCATAAACCATGGACTTTAATGATAGTATACTGTTATTTTATTATTTATGATGAATATATTAATGTTATATGTTAATAGGGACCATGGAACATGGGGAACATGGTAACTCTACTACTCAGTTTCTCTATAAATAAAAAACTATTCTAGAAAATAAAATATATTAGAAAGAAATAAAATAAGACAAAAAAAAAATAAAGGATCTCAGCCAGCCATGGTGGTGTGCACCTGTAATTTCAGTACTTTGAGAGGCAAAAACAGGAGGATTGCTGGTTCAAGGCCAGCCTCAGGAATTTTGCAGGACATTCAGAGTGAGACCCTGTTTCAAAATAAAAAATAAAATAGGGTTGGGAGTATGGGCAGAGGTAAAATGATCCTAGTACCAAAGCACAAATCAAAACAATATCAAATCCACCATTAATAATAATAATAGAAAATCAAAGACTCTTTTTCATCACTCCTCTTACGGTGGAGTAAAGCTGTAATGCTCTATATCTCCCTGGTACCTGACATGTTGACAGGAAGCCCAAGGTGCTAGTTGAAGAGTACCAAGAGAGGGCAGGTGATTTATTTATTTATTTGTTTGTTTATTTATTTATTTATTTTTACCAGCTGCATAACTCCAGAGCAGTGGTGGTAGAAGGAAAGAACACTCTGATGTGAACATAGCATAGCTGTGTGCAGTGTTGGACCAAGATGTTTGTGGGCTGTCTGGCACCTGGGGCAGAGGATACCGCACTGCAATCAGCCTAGCAGGCAGATGGCTTTTTTGTTATTAAAATAACTACATCCATTCTTCATTCTTATTGAAAGGGGACTGAGCTGAGGAAGAGGATGGATTGCTCCAAATCTTTTCAGAACTCTATTAATTGAATTTCTGACTAGCACACATACTGCATAATGAGGTTTCCAAGGAGCAGCTGCAAACGCAGCTAAGTTTAACATTCTGTTCCCATGATACTTCCGGGTAGGCGGGGCCATCAGAGAGTCATGGAAACAAGCAATAGGCCATGTGCCCTGGTCTTGGAAGCAATTTACATCACGTAATGAGATTAGCGACCACTTGGGTGGAGGTTTAAAATAAATCAGGGCACTTGGGCTTCCTCAGTCTTTTCATACGTATTTTTTTTAAAATAGGAGGAATGAGTGTGTTTCCTTCTGAGAATACTTAGAGTCATAAGCTGTAGGCATCTCTGAGAATACTGAGACCTAAAGAGATGATGTGACTCCATCCTACACTGCCAAAGCAGCCTGGGTTAGAATTCGCTATTTAAAGTTTTGATGAAGATCACATGCATAGCCGAAGGATGAGCCCCAGCTGCCTGTTAGAGATGAAGAATTTTAGGTTTTGCCTCAGTCCTCCATCAAAAATCTGCATTTTAATAAACTTTCCTTGTGATTCCTACACACACAAAATATAAAATGGACTAGTTTATTATCTGTGATTTTTCCTATTAGATCATGATATTTATAGAATGTTTTGGGCTGCAAGTAATAGTGTCAAAGAAAGAAAAAGTAGCATAAAGAAATGGGTTTTTGATTGTTTCTTATAAAGTCAGGAAAAGTTGGTCTTATAATTGTTCTTATTAATGATTAAAATCCTGAGAATTTTTCTTTTTTGTGTGTGCCACTAGGGATTGAACTCAGGGCCTTTCCATCTCTAAGCTACACCCCCAGTCTTTTTATGTTTTTGTTTTAAAACTGGGTCTCATTAGGTTGCTGAGAGTCTCATTACTTACTGAAGCTGTCCTCAAACTTATAATTCTCTTGCCTTGGCCTCCCAAGTTTTGGGATTACAGGTGTGCTCTTTGTGCTCAGCTCCTGAATATTTTTATCATCTATCTCATCATTTTTGAGTGTCTTGGTTTTGTTGCCTTCTGTGCACATAAAGCCTGCTACAGCTCAAGTAGTTGGGTCCAAAGACAGGAGCAGATGGATAAAGAGAGAAGTTTGCGGAGAGAACCAAGTGATTTCCTTTTTATACTTTCATCTCACAGCTGGTAGAAAGTCTCAGAAAGCACTGAAGGTGCACTATGCCTTGAGGTGTGTGTGTGTGTGTGTGTGTGTGTGTGTGTGTGTGTGTGTGTTTTACTGGAGATCGAACCCAGGGCCTCATGCATGCTAGGCAAGTGTCTACCACTGAGCCACAGCCTCAGCCTTTTTTAGGAGGGGATCTCACTAGGTTGTCCAGGCTGGCCTCAACCTTTACTCTCTTCCTGCCTTAGCCTCGCAAGTATCTGGGATTATATCCTTGAGTCTTCTGGATAAATTCTGGTCCCATGGTCATGTTATAGCTGGAAAAAGGCTTAGAAAGTTTTACCAGCTTCCATACTGTGAGTTGCTCTCTGCCAATAAGAAAGACGGACCAGAGATGGGTATTGGGCCATGACCAACAGTGTCTGTCTCACCATGCTGCCTTAAAAAATACTGGATAGAAACAATAATAGAACATTAGAGACTTTCTATTTCGATTTTCCTTTTTTATTCCATTTTCTTTGACATGGGCAAACTGGAACCCTGAAGATTAAAGGTTTCCCCATAGTTTGATATTTAGTTAGATCAGGGGATTAAACGGAAACCAGCAAACTTCTCTTGGTCTGTTACTGTGGTGGAAAATATACTTTTGCAGCTGGACATCATTCACAGTCTTTATCTTTGCCAAGAAGAGTGGTCAGAGAGCAGAAACAGTGCTTTGATTGTTGTGGACAGGTGGAAGGGCACCAGCTCTATAATAGGTAGGCAGCAGTCACCAAGGACAGCGTGCCTTTTGTCATATAAAGGCAAAACCCCATGGGGAGAAGGATTTTGATGCTTCTTCCTCCTTCTGACCTGGGATGTGAATGTAGCAAAGGAAGCAGCAGTGGCTACATCACAGTCTTGTGGATAAAAGCTGCACACTGAAGTTGGAGGAGGTAAAAATAAGAAACTAAATCCTTGATGAAATTGTAAAGCTACTGTCGTGATTGTGTGCCAGGGATCCTTGGACTGCTCCTAACATGAGGAAAAAAACCTTAAGTCCTTATTAATTATATTTGCAATGACATGTAATAGTCACTGGAGTGTAATAGTAACTGATACAACTACATCTCAAACATGTTCTCATCCCAAACATTAAAAAAAAACTGATTTTTTTCAGAATACCATGTAGAGGAGAGTATCATACTGGACCCATTTTATCACAATAAGCATCTCAAAGGAATTCTATAATTACTTTGTATTCCCCCATTTACAAAACTGATAGACACAGGGGACCAAATGGAACTGTGAGGCAGGGCACATTTCCAGGAGGTTTGAATATTATTGTAGCAGCTGCAAAACTGTGTTTCTTTTTCAGAGGCATTTTCTGTACCTGACATTTCTTATCTTGTTGACAAATCTCTTCTTCCATGCCAATGAAATGGAATTTCTCCATCTTCAAGTAGACCAGTAAATAATTCAGCAAGTGATACAAGCCCGAGGGGTCTTGGCCACATATTTTTCTCCTTGCATCATTGAGAATGCGTCCTCTTTCTTGGAATAGGTGAGACTCCTTTCTCATTTATCTTGAGGAGGAGTCTGCTTTGTCAAAGTGGATGGCTTTTGTCCTGCTTCTATACTCTTTCATTTTCTCTCACACTGATCTCTGCAGTATTGCAGAGAGCTGGCCTTCCTATTATTTTACTTATAACTCTGTGCAAGGTGCTAACTTGCTTTCTAAAAAAGATGGAAGCTCAGGTTTGTAGGAGATAGCATTCCTTTGCTCTGACTAGCAAGGGAAAGAGGATCAGAAGGAGAGCAGAACTCTTCTGCATAAGGATAACAATTTAGAGCTTTAATGGAAGAAGGCAGTGAGGATCTAGAATAGGAAGGAGAGAAGAGAGTGGCCGACAAGATGTTGGAGATGCTCCACAGCAAATGATGTTTTCTAAAAGTGACTCAAAATGTTTCCTGTCTCACATGTGCTTTTAGAACCTTGCCACTTCCCCATCAAGAAGGAATGGCCTGTACTCACCCCTTTAAAACTGGACATTGTGCCTTCTTTGGAAATGAGAATGCAGGAGAATTATTTCCAAGGCTAGGTCAGAAAAGGCCATCTGGCCTCTGCCCAGCTTTCTCTCATGTACTGTAGCCCTGGGATGACAGGTAAGCTGTCTGGCTACACTTAAGCACAAATGATTAGGTATAGACTAGGTGGTACAACATATGGAGAATGGGAGATACCCCAAGGAGCTCTAGCTATTCATAACTATTTTTTTTTTTTTTGGGCAGGTCTGGGGATGGAACCCAGCGGCATTTGACCCCCAGCCTACACCCCCTGCCCTATTTTTTATTCTTTATTTTGAAGCCAGATCTCACTGAGTTGCAGAGGGCCTCACTAAGTAGCTGAGGCACAGTGAAACTCACCCAGCTGAGCCTAGCTCCATAGCCACAAGGTGCCGTGACATGACTCACTGACTGCTGTTGTTTTGAATAAAAAATTTGGAGGAAATTTGTTTCTGGCAGACTTAAATATATATGGCCATGGATACCTGTAACATGTTTCTTGTAACCCTCAAATTTTTAGTGAAGACACACATTCTCACAAAATTCTTGACATAAGTGGGTACATGTGAAAGGCAGAGAGAGAAGACTAGGTATATTGCCCTGAAGCAGATGAGGTCATTAGGATATGACAGTATTGAATACTCATATAGGGGCACCTTGAGAAGGAAAAGGAGCCAAGAAGAAAACTAATATATAAATTGTGGGGAGTGTTTTTCCCTCCTATAAGCCCTGGAATTGGGGATCAGATTCAGGGCTGCCTGGTCACCGCTGGACAGTGTTTAATGGTGATATCTGTGTATTTCATGGAAGATGTGATGTTCTAATTATTGTTTTTAAGTTAATTTGTGTGATCAAAAGCTCAGGTAGCTTCTCTGGGTAATCTTTTGGCCTTTCCCAATACTAAATGACAGCAAGATCATTTGAATGTCTAGGTCAAGCAGGTGATATCTTGGAACATATTGATCTGGGGTAAAAAAATCAGTTAGTGTAATTTTAACCTCTGATATGAGCCTTAAAGGAAGGGCTTCTTATGTGATAAGGAGATACCTTGTATAATTAGCTAGAATTTCGTTTAATGCTTACTAAGTTCTAAACTCCATGCTAATATACTTAGGTATATTAATTAATCCTTGGTACTATAATAACAATGACAAAATATTTTTAGGCATTATAACCTATAATCTATAATAGGTAAGACAACTGTAATATATAATTCATAATATGTAAAATATATCAATATTATATATCTACAGTATGTATATCTATACTTTAGGTAAATTCATAAAATTCTACAAAGTAACATTTTTAATTTTAATTTTTCTACTGACTCGGTTATTATACTGTAAAAGACTTAAAATAACACTTAAACTTATTGGGAGATATGTGTTAAAAGTACCTTGCAGATGAAATATTGATAAGACTCAAAATATGTCCTAAATAATAGTCTTTCCTCACAGAAGAAGAACTCTGTCTCAGAAATAATATTAATTGGGGTTATATCTTCCCAAGAAGGACTGTAAACACCTGAATATCTGGCTCTTTAAATACAGTCTTTAGAGATCTATCTAATCTACTAGGGAGGTTAAGACAGTATAGTGGAGACCAAAAGTCTATTGAACAAGTAGATTTGAACTTTCTTCTGTTTCTAATTATTAGGTATGAATGCTTGAATAATTTACTTAACCAATCTCACTCTCATTTAGCCATGTGTAAGATGAAGAGTAACACTCTTGAAGGACTTTCTTGCAGATTTAAAGTGACATAAGATGGCAGGTATTGGCCTATAGAAGGTGCTTTATTAATATGGTTCATTTTTTTGATATATTTGTGTGCTAGTGATCTTTGATTGAAGCCCATGTCAAGTTCTCATAAAACCCATATTTTCTGAAAGCAGCTTTACTTGCAGTTTTTTTTTTTTTTTTTTTTTTTTTGGTGGTGGAAGGGGAGGAGGCCAGGATTGTAGTTTGTAAAGGCTGAGATCATTTTCATAACTATGACTCATTCTCTGGCTTTCTAACTAGGAAGCTTCAGCTTTGGGGATCTTTGGCTACTGTAAATGTTGCTTCAATAATGTGAGCAGATCATTTATGATGAATTGGTTTATTGATGCTATCTTGAGATAGATTACATCATAGCACCCATACTTCTTTCCATGAAAAACAGGGTCATCAATACAACCATTCCTGTCCTTTAACACGTGGCTTTGCAGTTCTGACCATCCAAAGAGAAATGTATTTCCTTGTTCTTTGATTCAGTAGAATGTTAGCAGAACTGGTTCAAGTTGAGACTTTTAAAACGCACTTATACAATTATATTTGTACTTTTTAGTCTTTTCTGTGGCTTTGAGAATGTGTGCCAGGCTGACCTGTTGGTCCCAAGAGGGGGATGAGAGATCCATGGTGCAGAGCTAATTTCATCCAAACCCAGTTTAGATCAGTCAACTCCCATCCAATGCAAATACTCAAGGGAAATAATAAAACTATTTTTTTAAAGCTTCTACATTACAGGGTAGTTTGTTACATAGCAGTAGCTAACTGATGCAAGACACCTTCATTTTATCAATCAATCCCAGTTTGGAAGATACATAGTCACACTGGACATGAGGGACTTTCTTTCATGGATTTTCTCCTTGACCTTTCAGTTGAGCATCTTCTGGTTCCTTAATGTAGTATCTTCAGGCATAATTTAAGGCTAAGCAAGTCATGGTGTCACTTGCTTTACTGAATCATTTACGGGTTCTCTCCAGTAACTCTCTATGAAAGGCACAGTGAAATTTATGGAGGCAATAAGTGTACCTAATTAATTTTCCAAGTGAAATTTCCCAGGAGGGTAAATGGAAATATAATGGTTTTATCTGAGAACCATCAGTACTTGCATAGCTGGGAGCTTTAGCCTGACTCTAGTGAGGAGGCCAATCAACAGAGAACACTTCTGAAGAACTCTTACTAAAAGTCTGATTTGTCATCAGTTGTTATTTCTCCCATCCATTATTCATTGTTTCAATGTTTACAGTTTGGGGAGAGCCAGCGAGGTGCCTGCAGAAATGCTCATTCTCTCTGTATAACTTTTTTCCTTCTTCCTGGGAGTTGTCTATCTTATCTCTTTTATATAAATAAAATATTTTGAGGAGGCTGAAAGGAACATTTGGAAGGCAATTACAGATAAACCCCAGATGTGAATTGATGGTGCACTTTGCTAGGTAGCAAATAGCCAGGAGAGTTTCCTCCCACCACTCTAAAATAATGTGAGCTCGTTCTGTTTTGACAGGCAGATCTCCCCCACCTACCTCTGTCGTGTTTGTTCCCAATCACTGGAGATGTACTCGGCTTCAGGCAACTATTTAGGTTACAAGTGAATCAGACAACTTGCTTTCTTGTTTTTGGATCGTTAGCATACTTTCAAATGGAGGTAAAATACGTACTATTTGTCCATTACACCTTGTCGAGTGCTATCTGAATGTACATTGATTTAGGGGATAGTTGGATTGCCAAGGGCATAAGTAGGAATTTTTTTCCCCACAAAAATGAAATTACCAGAAGAGACCCTGTAAATATCTTGGTTTATTATTTTCTAATGTGAAGTAGAGCTACCACTGGACCCACAGAAGATGCTCTTCAGTGGCATATAAGATGGTTTTAGTTGGTATCTGGATAAGGCATTAAATATCAGTAAATCACCTCCTGAATTGTGTTCCATCTCTGATACTATAAAACCATCCTGATAGAGTTCCATAGAAAGTTTCATGTTGTTATGAGGATCTGTGTGTGATTTCTTGAATGCTGGTTAATCTCCATTTTCACAGAAAGAGAGGGCATATTAGCTGGCCAGTACCTAATGCCACTGTTTATTTATATGGATGCCTTTTATTTGTGGCAGGTAATAATGTCATTCTCTTGCAGGTTGTCACTTGGTGTATTAGTATTCCTAGAGTAACAGAACTCACAAGATATGCTTATGGTAAAAGGAGATTTATCAAATCAGCTTACAGTCCAAAGCAGGGTAGTCCCATCAGGAACCATCAGCTGGTCAAGCTGTCCAAGAACTGGAGTCTCAGAATCAGAACGACTGCTAATGCAGTCCCTGTCCTATGTGAAAACTCTCTGGAGAAATGATGGTGAGATTCCAGTTCAAAAAGCTGAAGGCCAATATCCCAGATGAGGTCAAATGAGCTTTCTTCAGGAAGAACCACAAATACCTTCGTAGGGCTTTCTCCTTTTATCCAGGTCCTTCACTCATGAGAACAGTGCTATCCACTTTCAGGGCAGGACTTCCCTTTCAATCTGCCATTACATAAGTCAAACATCTCTTCAACACACCCAAAACCACATCGTCTTAGGTGTTTCATAATTCAGTTAGGTTGACAATCCAGGTGAACCATCACACTTGGAAAAACCCAAAGTCAGGATGATGGCATCAATAGAGTTGGTGACTAGAAACTGGGAAACACTAATCTGGCCCCAGATGGGTTAAGAGTCTGTTGCCTGGTTAAAGGAATACTTATTTTTCATAAAAATGCAGTTGATGGGGGAAACTTAAGGGGACACTAATATTTATAGTTAGCAATCATTTGCATTAATGACAAAGGCTGTTTGTTTTCTAAATGGTGCATAATCCCTGAGTTCTTATACAAGGAGATCAGCATAGTGTGCTGAGAACAGTAGGAATTTTTGCACTCAGACCAGCCTGAGTTTGAGATTGGGGTCTACCAATGTGTGACATGGAAAGCTAATTAACCTCTATGTCCTGTAATTGTTTCATCTAGGATTTAACAAGAATGATATCAAACTCATTGTCATGGAGATTAAATAAATCAGTGAAAATCAGCTTCCATAACAAGGCCCAGTTGAACACCTAAGCTGGCCAGGAGTGGCTTGTAGCTCTCTGGCTTTGCCATGTTCCTTCCTGTGACTGGAGACATGTTAATGTTTCCAGGATGTTGTTTCGATTGAATATGCCCAGCCACAATTTTTCACAGGAAAGACTATTCTGCTGACCCATTTCTAATGTGGAAAGATGTAGACTGATTCTTCTCAGCCTGAAAACATTCACAGGTCTGCCTTGATCTAGTTAAAATTGACTAGTAAAGGCAGTAGAGCTCATGTACTTCTGTTTTAGGAATACTATGGACTTTCTTTGTTTCAGATGATATAACTACCTTATATAATCTTCAAAACAGCCCTATGAACTAAAGGGGAAAATTTTGGCTCAGTGAAATTAGGCACTTAACCCAAATTCCCACAAATAGTAAATGAAAGAGGGTAGGACTTGCTAGATTTTAGACAGTGGATAATCTACATGCAGAAAGTAGACTGTATATTACTCTAAGCTAGTATATAAAATGCTCCCAAATATCATCAGAAACAATATACTGCAGTGGTTAAGAGAATAAACTATACCCTTTTTAGATTAACAACATGGTTCTACTACTACCCAGTGAGGGTATTGTCAATATCTTCTCTCATTTGAAAATAATAACTGTGCTCCCACAATGAAGTATGGTAAGGATTAAATTAGAAAACTCCCTATAAACATGATATGCCTGACGTGTAAAAAGGGATATTACATGTGAGCTACCAGTGTTAAAATGATGCTTGCTAGTAAAGATATCTAGGGCCCAACAAATGCAGGTTGAGCAAATGTGTGATATTGGGTAGACCCGTTATTTGAAAAACCTAAGAATCTTGACTTATTTCATATCCATCAGGTGGATCTGTGGCTACAGTTTTGCATTTTTGCTCTTACTTATATACTGGTACAGGTTTCAATAAGTAGGTGTGTGTGTGTGTGTGTGTGTGTGTGTGTGTGTGTACGTGCGCGCACGCGCATGCCTATGCAGCAGCAAGAGAGAGAGAGACAGAGACAGACAGACAGAGAGAGAGAGAGAGAGAGAGAGAGAGAGAGAGAGAGAGAGAGGAAGGAGATATAAATGACTCTGCCACTCATTCATGTCATAAGCTATGAGTTTCCAGCTCATTTAGTAAATAGTGCAATTATATGGCTTTTCTAGTATATAGAAAACTTTGAGATTTACCTTGAATCGAAGTGTCCAGTGAAGAATTTAACCAACCAATTTAGAAGCAATCACACATGCAGAATAGACGTAGTCATGATATTAAGGTGACCTGTGTGAATAAGTGGATTTATGCTAGGCTTATTCCTGTCTGGCTGCCCATTATCATGTCAAACTCTTGTCAGAAGAGCTGGCCTCATTGCTTGCATGACTTCCTTCCCTCCATTCCTTTGCTCATCAGCAGTGTCCATCTGTATTTTGGTCCAGTCTCTTCCTTATTGCTTAAATTTTGAGTTTTATTTTTCTTGTGCTGGGGATTGAACCCAGGAGCATTCTACTTTCAATCTACACTTCCAGCCCTATAAGTAGCAGAGGGCTTTGATAAGTTGCTGAGGCTGGCTGTGAACCTGTGATCCTCCTATCTCAGCTTCCCAAGTATGGGATTACAAGTGTGGGATGCTATGCTTGATTTAAACTTTTTTTTTTCTTTTTAAATAACTTTTTATTGGTGCATTGTAGTCATACATCTTTTTTTAACAATTTTTTTATTGAACATAAATAGTATACATTTACACTATATTTGGTGCCCTCTTGCCCCTGCCCCCGTTTTCTCTTCCCCCCTCCCACCAATGGTTGTCCAGGTTAACCATGTCTTATAATTTTACACATGTTCAGGTATAGACCCTCATTAATCAAGATCGGCCTTTCTCCTCTCCTATCTTTCCATTAAAACTTAGCTAGTATTTCCCCTCTAATATCTGGAGTCCCACTGGTATCCTTTGTGTTTTCTAGTTTGGGCATATTAGAGGAAACATGTGTATCTTCTCCTTCTGTGCTTGGCTGATCTCACTTAACATGATGTTCTCCAGGGCTTTCCATCTTCTTGCAAACTGAAATTTTATCATATTTTAATACAGAGGCTTCTGTCAATATTCTGCAATATCCTACACCTGTGGTTCATAACTCTTGTCTACATTAATATCACCTGATAGGCTTGTTGAACATGGTCTGGGAGTAGCTTTCATCTTAACAACTCAGGAGGCTGAGGCAGTAGGATAACAGGTTCAAGGCCAGCCTGGGCAACTTAATGAGTCCCTTTCTCAAAAACGTTTGAGGTATAGCTCAGTGGTAGAGCATCTCTGAGTTCAATTGTCTGTAGTGGGGGGCATATGGCTGGGGAGATGGGGCCCTCTATGAGATTTTTAAACTTAGTAGGTGTGGGATGAGATCCAAGACTATTGCATTCCTAACCAGTACCCAGGTGATATTGATGCTGCTGGTATAAAGATCACACTTGGAGAGCCATTGTCCTACAACTAAAATTTTAGGCATTCCCAATTAAGAATATGTTCAGAAATATAGGGTCTTCTGAACCATACCCAGTACCCATAAAGATTAATCTTTAACCCTGGAGAGAGAGAGAGAGAGAGAGAGAGAGAGAGAGAGAGAGAGAGAGCGCGAGAGAGAAAAGAAGAAGAAGAAGAAGAAGAAGAAGAAGAAGAAGAGGAGGAGGAGGAGGAGGAGGAGGAGGAGGAGGAGGAGGAGGAGGAGGAGGGAGCGCGTGAGCGCGCGCTATGGGTTGGTGAGCCTGAATATTTCTGACTATCGCTTTCTATATTCTGAGTAACCTGTTCCTTATCTGAATTACGAGTAACTCAGTCATTCTGGAAGTGATAAAATTGGTACATGGAATGCACAGAACTTGTGATATTTAAGTTCACAAATCAAATAACAAATTTACTTTCATTTCCCACCAACTTTCAAAATGTATTCAGGGAGATGATTTTTTTTCTTCCAAATGAAAACTCTAGTAGGTCTGTGACTTTTCATTTTCACTAGTAGATAGAATATATATATATATATATATATATATATATATATATATATATACAGTTTGCTTTTAGCAACTGAAGAGTTCACTAGCAGATACCATATAAAACCCTGAAATAAATTTAGTAGAAACCCTTCTTCCTCTTGGGCTTTGGCTTGCTTCAGGTGGCATGCCTGGGAAGAAGAAGGTGAGTTGTGATAACTAATGTCACCTGTTTTTCCTGCCCAAAGTCCCTCCCTCCTTTTTCCTCGTCAGCTGTATGGGGATTCCCATGAGGAGGAGGGGAAGGAAGATGAAAGTGTTGGAGAGGATAGACTGCTTCTCACTTCAACTAGCGCCTTCATCTGCTGGCTCTGTACTCTTGGGTAAGCACATGCATAACTTTTGTGTGACACTTTTACTAACTTATTGCTGGGTTCTACTCCTTCATAATTTCTTTGACCCAGAAAGATGTATCTTGATTACAGGGATTTTTATAGGATTCCTTCCTTAGCTTTTTTCAGAAATTGGCCAATCTGTCTCATATGTATGTATGTATGCATGTATTAATTTTTTATTGCTGTTGGCAACCTTGATCTCCAAAGAGACCTGATTGGAAAGAACTCCCAAAAAGAGACCTGATTGGAAAGAACTCCCCAAAACTCTGTTGTATCTCTTTTCCCCCATGCAATCCTCTTTTCTTTTTTTTTAATCACAAGGAGAATTCAGGCATCCTCTCCTTTCCCATTGAACTGGGAGAGTCCAAAATAACCCCAAGCAAGCAGTCTTCCCTTGGCACCACAAAGACAGGTAGTTAACTAGCTCTCATCTGATAAATTTCTCTTGGGGAGGGGCAGAAAGAAAGAAAATAAGTTCATCAATTTTCTGATTGGAAAACATGGTATATTAACTTTTCCAAGTATCCCTAGAGAAACTTCTTTCACCAGATGGTAGCACTATCTACCTTTCTCCTTAGGGGTGGTCCTTCTGTCACGAGAGAAAGGTTGATTCCTTGACTCAAGATTGGTAGGGCCTTTGGTTATGTGAAGGAAAGAATTTCAGCATGTGCTAGTCAGAGATACAGACAGAGATTTATTTAGAAAAGTTAAGAAATATACATTCAAGGGAGATTGTGTGCTACCTCAAAAGTGAGAAAGGCACTTTTGGGAGTTCATGGCTCTTTTTGTAAGTGAAACTCGGGGAGGGGTGGGTTGGAGAGATATTTGAGGATGATCCAATCCAGTGGTCTCAAGGTGGTTTCAGGCGGTCTGATTATCCTCATCATCCTCAGATTGACCTTGGTCTTCCTATCTGATGAATAGATAAGCTAGAAAGTTCCTTAAATTATAGTTGTTTCAAGACATTCTGTTAACAGCGCACAGGAAACTTATAGTTTATTTTGTTTGCTAACTTTAGGATTTACAAATTTTCCAGTTCTGGGAAAGAGAACTGGTTTGGGGGATAAAGGCATGAGGAAATTTAGTACCAGGTTTTTAGATTAAAGCTATATTTTCTACCTATTTCTTTTATTTACATTATCTGATATCACACACACAGCACAGTAACAATTCTTTATATAAAAAGATCTCACTACAAGTTTTTTTTTTTTTTCTTCCATTCTTGTTAACTCTTTGATGTGGCTGAGTATGAGTCTGAGCTGGTGCTCAGACTTATTTTGTAAATTCTTTACATGATAATTTGGTAATTTGCTTTGTAATTTTGCATTTGTTGAAACCTTGGTCTCTTGTTGAAACTTCCATTTTAGAATTCTGTTCCTTGAGCTCAGTTCACCCACCCAGTACATTCCCCTAAGTGTAGCTACAGCATCTCATTTGGAATCAGTGTAGTCAAATTCAACACAGTTCAGCTGACTATTAAGGTTATTCTTGGTATTTGTTCTAACACCAGTGATGGAAATATGGGAATACATGAATCCTCACAGCAAGGTGCTTACAATCTAATAGGGAAGAGTTATATATAAAAAAAAAACAGCAAAGGACAATTTTCACAGAGAAAAAGGTTAACCATTAAAGTAGAAAATTAAAGAAGTATTGGCCCTCCAGTTGCATCTGGAAGGTGGAAGGCAGTTCCTCAAGCAAAGGGGAGGTGAAGATGATAAAGTTACTTGGCACCCCAAGCTTCAATCTAGAGATTTCTAAAGTAATAGCACTTATGTCAGAAGAAAGGCTTAGTGTTTCATCTTGTGTTTATATTTCAGTTTTCTGAGAAGCAGGCATGAGGACAATTCAATATAAAAGAATCTTATTAGGGGAAATATCTAAGATAGATGAGTTCTAGACTTTGATGTGGTCTGAGGAGGGTTCATCAAGGCCATCAAAGAGTCCTTGAGCTGGAGTTGGCTGTCAGGGACCCAGGCCCCTTCTATCTTGTGGCTCTACCATCCAGCTGGTGGGAAGGAAAGAAAGCAAGGAAGCTGCTGCAGACCACAGAGGCACTCAGAACTTTTGCTCACTTTCCATATACCAGACCTGGTTACTCCGTCACACATAGATACAAGGCAGTCTGCAAAATCAATTTCCTTTTAAACATCTGCTTCCAAGCTTGAACCCGCATGCTAATGAAAACAAGAACAGATTCTGCTAGTAGGTTAGCCACCCTTTCAAGTCATGGATCGACTTTGCTACTAAGGTGCTTAGATGAATTATAGATGATGGGAAGTCACCAAAGATTTCTCAGCAGAAGGATGGCCTGATGAGATTTGCATTTTAATGATCACGAGGGCACTATGTAAAGGCCCCTGGTCTAGGTGTGACCCTTGCCACACAACAACTCTATGCAGTAGCTTCTGTAATTGCACTGAAATTGCAGATGAGAAAATGAGGCATGAGATGAGATATCCAATGAGACACATGCATTTCATGCTGAACTTGAGCTGGACAGCTGCAGGCTAATGATATTTCCAACCACCATGGGATACGTGGTTTTTCTTCCTTCTAAAGTTGTGCCTCAGATCTTGTATAGATTAGCTGCCTACTAACTTCTCAGGTGAAATGGAAGCAGGATAGATGGTCCTTGTGTCTTCCCAGTAGATGATATGAAGTGTGCATATAATGTGCCCAGAGCCATGGATAAGCAGCTTCATCTCTGTGGCAAATTCAAAGAATTGGGGAAACAGGGGAAAGTCTGTTCTCATGGAAAGATGATTTTCCTTCCTTCCTTCCTTCCTTCCTTCCTTCCTTCCTTCCTTCCTTCTTTCCTTTCTTCCTGGTACTAGGGATGTAACCCAAGGCCATTCTATCTCTGAACTATACCTCCAGCCCTATTTTTTATTCTTTGTTTTATTTTATTTTATTTTATTTTATTTATTTGTTTATTTTTTGGTGGTACTGGGGGTGGAACCCAGAGGTTTCTACCTCCATGCTATAACCCAGACGTATTTTATACTTTACTTGGAAATAGGGTCTCACTAAGTTGCTGAGAGCCTCAGTAAGTAGCTGAGTCTGGCTTCGAAGCTGTGTGATCCTCCTGTCTCAGCCTCCCAAGCATGGGGATTACAAGCATGCACCACCATGCCCAGCTTTTTATTCTTTATTTTGAAATAAGGCCTCATTGGGTTGCAAAGGACCTCACTAAGTAGCTGAGGCTGTCCGCGAACCAAGATCCTTCTGTCTCAGCCTCCCAAATGCTGGGATTACAAGTGTTTGCTACCATGCCAGGCTGAGATGATGCTTTCAAAGAAGCTTTCCATTCTGATGTGGTCCAGAGAAAGCAGGGCCAGGCTGTGGACCAGTTTTACATCTGTCTCTGTAGGTTCCAGGGGGACAAGGGCGGAATGACACCCATTAGGAATTGTGAGGATATGAATGACATTTGTCCTGCCTTTCGCTCCTTCCAAAAGAAGCTCTGAGACCTGTTGGGAGGTAGGAGACAGGAATCTTTTAATTAGGTTCTTTTCATTTGACATACACAGAGCTTGAATTGCAGAACACTGAGATGAGTCAGGTGTGACTTTGTGTTCTTGTACTCTTTAAATACAATATAGATTCGAATTTTGTGGTTGACTTCTTTTCTTACATCTGGCACTACATCGCGGGTGTCCAAAAAAGTGTAGCAGGGTGAAAAATAGCATTGTTTGAATAGCTGGCAGTGGAGTTTCTCTTAGGGAGAGAAAATATATGTATTTAGACAAGAACCTTGATAAAAAACGCTTGGGATGGAGAAGGTGAAACCAAGGGGAAGTGACTAAGAAGGAAATAGAGAAAGCACTTAGGTAAAGGTTCTGCAAAAGAAATAAACAGGAAATGGGGAAGAAGCAGAAGGAATAGAGAAGACCCTCCCTCCCTCTCTCATTCTCTCCCTTTTTTCCTTCCTTCTTTTGTCCCTCCCTCTCTTCCTTCCTTCCTTCCTTCCTTCCTTCCTTCCTTCCTTTTTTCTTCCTTCTTTCTTTCCTTCTCCCTCTCTCCCTCCTTCCTTCCTTCCTTTTTTCCTCTTCTTAATTTCCCCTCCTTTCTTCTTCCCTCCCTCCCTTCCTCTCTCCTTCCCTCCCTTCCTCTCCTCTGCAATGTAAACACCTGGCAATGTCGCTCAGATTGTTTGCAGTATACAAGCCATCATATGATTATGATAAAAATACTTTTTTAAAGGACTCAGTTCCTATCTGGGTAAACCTGGAACAAAAATAATATCAGCAGGGGAAGGGAAAATGAGACCAGGATATAGCAGGAGCAGGAACTTATCTCCCTTGGAGAAGATACTTGCCTTTCCACATGATGTGTGGCATGATTCTTGAGTCAGTTTGTTTTCCCTCTAGAAGAGTAGCCTCAGCAGACACCTGAAAGAGTGGAGAAAGTAGACTTAAACTAACCCCATAAGGAGTTCTCATTGGCATATGTAGAAAACCCTAGAGTTAAAAGTTGGATAGCACACTGGGTTGTAGGTCAAACCAGGTGCTACAGCATCGGGCATTCCTTCTTATTTTCAATGTAATGTATAGTTTGAGGATGCTCATTTTCTTAAAGTATATCATGTTATGAAGGACAGAACCCAGGCTCTGAGTCAGAAACAAATGGGCTGGAAAATTGTCTTTACTACTTGTGAGCTAGGCACTCTTTAGATATTTTCCTTCACTGGTTTTATTTTTCACAGCACTTATAATAATTAATCATCCTTTTAAAATTTGCTTGATTCTTGTATATTTATTCAAGAGAGAGCGAACTGCAAGGTTCATGAAAGAGCTACTGATTCTGTTATTTTTTAATCAGATTCTTCATACCTGGGGTATCACAGATACTCATTGTGTATATCTCAAATGAATACATGAATCCTTTCATTACCCTCTGTTTGTAAACCTAAAAAGAATGGGAGTGAGAATACCACCTCTCAAACGGTGGGTTATGAGACTAAGATAACCCAGACAATGAGATCGAGTATACAATCTGGTTCCATACTAAATGTCAGCCTTCTTGCTTTGCCTTTCAAAGCTATAGGTTTGTTCTCTTTCTGACTGGCGGAGGGCAGTCTTCTCCATGACCCAGTGCTATGACACCTGCCACCCTATCACAGCGCATCCTTAGTTCTATGAAAATGTTGGAGGAAAAGCACAAAGGGAGTTCTGTGTAACTGCCAGGAGTGCTAGAAAAAGCATCTAACATGTGCACTTCATTGAAAAAGATCCATGATATCAACTACAATGATCCACATTTGTTACTGGCCTATTTTCCTGTTTATCTACCAAATTTTAAGAAAGGGACAAGTTTGGCTCCTGACTCTGCACGCTCTTCCCTGCACATCTTTGCTATGTAAAGATCTCTAAATGAGTACTTTTATTTTGTTAAAGCACAGTTACCAAAGGAAGAAGTAGTTCCCAAACTTACAGCAGAATATTGAAGACAAAGGGCAAAGGAATATGGTCTTGGGATGACCAAGAACGAAAATATTGGGAGAAAGTTAGAAGGAACATTTGAGAGACCATCAACCAAAAGAGAGGATTAAGAACAGACATTATAAAATAAAGCAAAAGTCACTAAAGTAGAAAGAACTCCCTATGTGAGCATGGTACCCAGCTTTGGAACTGTAGGTCCTAATTGAATATTTACCGCTAGGCAGGTATTCTACTACTCATTATGGTCAATAATAAAGGAGATGATTGTTAAGAGAAGCAGACAATCTGTTTGCAGAGTCTCAGACTAAAGACCAAGGGATCTAAGAAACCCGATTCCTTGAAGGAAGAAGGTTCACTAAGGTTTTATAGGGGAGAATTGATTGTTTCCAGAGTTCATCTACCAACAAGTTACTGAAACAGATTTTAGCACTACTTATTCTGACTTTTTTGGGGTCATTTTAGGTTATATTAGAATAAGCACTGAAGTTATAGTAATTGGATGGATATGATTTTGTTTGATGAAAGAAATCATGAGGCAACATAAATACTAGGTTTGGCTTTGGCTTTACTGTATTCTATGATGTGGGCAATTCCCAAGACCCTCTCTGAACCCTCATGAGCTCACACATAAAGCAAAACATTATTGGGACAGCATCTTTCACAGACTCAGGGAGTCTGGAGATTTTCGTTCAGACTTTTCCAGTTAAAGGATTCCATCCCCTTCCTGCAGTTCCCAGTTTCTGCTGTGTCTCCAGAGTTGTCTGTAGTGGGTAATCAGAAAGCAAACTATGTCATGTGACCTAAGACAACTCCTGATGGTAGGTCTTGGAGAAAGGGATGCATAGCGACCTTAAGTCTTCATTGGGCACCTGCGGGGAGGCACAGTTGGCCAAAGCCCATCAGTATGGTGGGAAGGTATTTACCTCCAAGTGAAGTTTGATAGCTGGGGATGAAAGATAAGTTCATACAAGGTCCCTGGACACTTGAACAGTGTGGTGAACTTGAATCTTACTTGCCAGGCTCTTCCTGTAACCGGCATCTCCTTCTATGAACATTTTCTTGGGCCTTTCCCGTCTTGCCCACTAAAGCTAGACAGTTTATTTAACTCAGTCTTCTAACCAGTGCAATGGGGCTATTTGCTGTTCTGTTTTGGGAAACTTTACATCTCAATCCTTTTTCTAACAGACTGTTGCTTCTTTTCTTTTTGACATCACTAATACACTGAGATGGCCCAAGGCTCTTTAGGACTTTCAAGGAACAGAAGGGAAGGAGTGGAAATGTCATGGTCCTGGCTTAGTGGACTTTTGGAAAAATGGAATTTAGCATTATTTTAAAAAATATTGTGTTGGTACATTATAATTGTACTTAACTGTGAGATTCATGTGATACATTCATATATGCATATAACCTTATTGAATCTATTTCTGACCAGCTTAGTGGATTTATGACATTAAATTGTTGTTTTATCATTTTTGGGTGTGTGTGTTTCTATGGTACTGGGGATAGAACCCAGTGGCATTCTACCTCTGAGCTGCACCTCTAGCCCTATTTTAATCTTTTCATTTTTGAAAGAATGTTTCCCTAAGTTGCAGATGGCATCACTAAGTTGTTGAGGCTGGCTGTGAACCTGCAATCTTCCTGTCTCAGCTTCCCAAGTCCTGAGATTATAAACCTGCCTCACGATGCCTGGCTGTTGCACCATTATTTAGAAAGATGGGTGTAGTTTTGGAAAGTCAGCCCCTAAATGAATTACTTATAGATTTGATGGTTATCTAAATTTGTAAGCATGCTGATTCTTTTCATTTTTTAGATTTTTTTTTGGTACTAGAGATACAACCCAGAGATTTTATACCTCTGAGCTATATCCCCAAAGCTCTTCTTTTCTTTATTTTTTGAAACAGGGTCTTGATAGGTTGCTGAGGCTAACCTTGAACCTGCCATTGTCCTGTCTCAACTTCTGAAGTACTGGGATTACAGGTGTGCATTGCCACCTGTAATGCCCCTGGGATGAAACCCAGCAGCATTCTACCTCTGAGTTATACCCCTAGCTTGCTAGGTTGCTAAAGGTTTGGCTAAGTTGCTGAGCCTGTCCTCGAACCTCCCATCCTTTTGTCTCAGCCTCCTAAGTATCAGAATCTGATTCTATAATAATAGAGGTGCCAACAATTGTTAGAAGGAGTTTTCACAGAAAAGTGAGTTAGGGGAAAATAGTGAAAATACAACCAATTGCTTCACAATTTGAGAACCATGAGCAAACATCAGAGACCTTCCCCCAACGCAAACTGACATTTTCCTTCAGAGCTCAGTCTGTTTAATCAGGTTTTACAGCCACTGCCTGAATCATGACAAGAATGGCCAATCTGAGTTTGTTCAGTCAACTGAAATATTCCAGAACCATCTGTGGACCATTCCAAGGTGCTATGATTCCTAGGTTAGAATCTAGGATGTGGTATTTGCCTTAGTGCTTTGTGCAGGACTTTATAAAGAAGAAGGCTGTGTATTCATTCATTCATATATTCATATTCCCATTACTCACCAATCCATCCATCTGTTCAGCTGTTCATATTGGATATTAATTATCTATCAGGCAGTGTGATGGGCAATAAGAGGCTTAGCTACTTCTATTTGGAAATAAAGGTCAAGAGGCAAGAAAAAGGATGCTGTTCTCACTCTAGTGTCGGTGGTGCTGAAGCCTGTGCATTTTCAGATATATTTTTGAAGGGGAAGTAGCTGCTGTGAACAATAATCTGGGTCTAGGCTGCTCTTCCTACAGTTACAGTCTTCATGCTCTTCCTGGGAAGAGGCAGGAGCCCTCAGGGAATGAGGAGGACTTCTCTGTTTCTTTCTATACTTGAGCATCTCAGAAAGCAACATTTGGGACTCCACATGGAACATTTTCCCCCTAAATGGCTTCCCTCTGCTACTAGCATCTTCTGAAAGGATTCAGAGATTTAGACGCTCCTCTAATGAAATGTAAATTTGATGGATAATCTACACACACACTCACCCCTGCAAGAGAGAGGCATGCAGATGAAACTATCTAAATGGGCCTGCCTAAACGTCAAAGCAATTAACCTAGAAAGTTACACACTCAGGACCTTCATCTATTATCACACACAGAAGAGGTTTATGAAAAGTCTATTTTTATCCTGGAAATTGTACATTGTTATTTCTTGTCCTCAAAAGTCATATGGGTCTTAGCCAGCCTGGTGGGAGAGGTCTTGACAGCTACATTCACAGCCTTTGTGAGTAGATATTTTATGAGCAGTCTCAGAAAAAAGAAACAAAAAACAAAAAACTTCCAGCCAGGCGTGGTGGGGCTCGCCTATAATCCCAGTACTTGGGAGGCAGAGATAGGAAGATTTCAGGTTTGAGGACAGTCTTAGCAAGTAGTAAGACTCTCATCAACCTAGTGATAGCCTGTTTCAAAATAAAAATAAAATAGGGCTGGAAGTATAGCTACAATGCCTTTGGATTCAATTCTTAGTACAAAAAAAAACTTCCAAAAAACAAGAAAATTCAAACATCATGGTCATTAAAAGTCCAGATATCACATCTGGAAATTGGGAATAACAGGACTGCGCTGGGCTGACTCAGGGAATGGATAGGGTAATAAGAAGATCTCAAAGGCTTGTCCCATTAGGTAGTATGACAACCTGTTACTGCTTTGCTTCTGTTTGTTTTGGGAAAAAAATGTCAATTCCTTTTGGGCCCTGGGCAAACCTGTAACAGTTGTCTAAACTTGGTCCTGGAGAGAGGAATGATTACCAGACATTTGCTTAAAGAGCAGAAAGAGGGAGAAAGGTGAAGAAGGAGGAAGAAGACTTAGATGATGCTTGGCTTCTTTAGGTATAAGGCTGCTTCATAGAAGAAACACCACCCAGAACTCTCCAGGCTCTAAAAGTACAAAAAACACCATGCACTTTCCAAACCCTCTCTGGCAAGCACAGGGATGCTCCAGGCTCCTGAGATTTCCATGATGTTGAAGCTGCAGGTGCCAAGATTCAGTCGGGTAGAACAGCAAGGTTTTCCTCCTGGGGCCTCTGCTTATGCCAGGTTTTTGAACTTGGGTTTATTCCAGAATTCCCAACTCCAAGAAGGCAGCCTTAACCATAGTCATGTGAAGAGAACATGGCTGAACTGAGGAGCCCAAATGTATCCCCTCCGACACAGCACAACCTAGCACTGCAGTTAAGAATGCTCTCTCTATAGCTAGGTGGTTTTAATCCAGGCCCTCAGGAGGCTGGGACAGGAGGATGTCAGGTTTAAGGACAGCCTCAGCAAGGTAGTGAGATTCTCAGTGACCTAGCAAGGCCCTGTTTCAAAATAAAATGGGAATGGAGGGCTGTGGGGGGGGTATATAGCTCAGAGGTAGACTGTCCTTAGTTTTATTCTTTATTTTGAAACAGGGTCTCACTAAGTTGCAGAGGGTCTCACTAAGTAGCTGAGACTGCCCGCGAACCATGATCCTCCGGTCTCAGCCTCCCAAATACTGGGATAACAAGCATGTTCCACTACGCCTGGCATAAATGTCCTTAGTTTTAATCCTTGGTAACACTCTCACTCTGAGTCTCTGTCTCTCTCTGTCTTTCGGTCTCTGTCTCTGTCTCTCTTTTTCTCTGACTAGGTTATATAATACCAGGTCTGCTATCCACTTAAACTTTTTAAGCTGTAGTTTCTTAGCTTCACCATTGAAGGAGAAGCAGCCAGCTAGTACTGCTGTTGAAGGATAATAGTATGCATAGAACAATTGACTAAACACTTGACTCTTAGCAAGGGCTCAGTACATGATAGCTATCATATTTGTGGTTTGCCTCATCTGTAGAATGTACCTGGGTTCCATCCCCAGCACCAAAACAAACAATAAACACCTTGTTATTTGAGCTTTAAGTTTCAAGTTTCCCCATTTCCTCATGGTTTCTGAACTTAGGCCCATCCTTAGCCTGACAATCTCCCCAGAGCAGAACCTACTTGGTCCACTGACAGAACCCAGTGCACAAAATCTTGGGATTAAATTCCATGGACTTCAGAAGAAAAATTGTAGAGTCACCCAAAGGGGTCTTCCATGGAAACCGGCCGTGGTTTCACACACCTGTAATCCCAGTACTAGGGAGGCTGAGACAGGAGGATCACAGGTTTGAGGCCAGTCTCAGCAATATAGCGAGAAGCTATCTTAAAATAAAAATAAATTAATTAATTAATTAATAAAAAGGGCTGGGGGTATTGCTCAGAGTTCAATCCCCTATACCAAAAATGAACCAAAAACACAATAGGTCATGACTGAGATGGAACGTCTAATTTCCCTCTCATGTTTCATCTCTTTTGCTGATACTTCCTGATCTCCTAAATATATCACTTACACCAAATCTTTTTTTGGGGGGTCTGTTTCTGGGGGAACCCAACCCGAGACCCTTCGCTTACCCTCAGGGAAGCACAGACTCAGCATGCAGTGCTCTCAAAGGCTGACAAGCGTCTCATTTACTCCAGCTTCCCAGCCTCTATGATATGGTTTAGCTCAGTCATCTCTCAGTACACAAATGTGAATGGAACGGGAGCCGGGGCAACTGCCTAGCCTTTGGGAAAGCAAAGTACCAGACGATGTATTATTTAAGAAATACCCAGCATTCATTTGTATAGCAGTTAACTCTCCAGGACTTTAGACAGCACTGTCATAAATATCTCCTGAAGATGTTGACAGCCTTACATTAGAGATGAAGAAACCAGTCCCAGAGCCTTATGCCAGCTTGCCTGAGGCTGCCACGGGTAGCAGGACCGGAATTACTCCGTAGTCCCTGTCACCATGCCGATCTCTAGTTGATGGTGTCAGCACGTCGGCTGGACAGCAGCAGGATGTCCTGTGTGAACCAGGATGTCACACCGAGCACGAGGTGGCCACCTTCCTCCTCTTCTCTTGAATTCTTCCGGGCCCTGGACTTGGGCTTCTGGGGTGGACTCAGAGGACTTAGGACTTATATTAATTTTTGCAAAGGGATTCTTAACTTTCATCCTTATTCTCAAAGAGTTCTGAGGCCCAAGTAATGAACCACAGTCCCAAGTTGCAGCTGCCAGTAGCACCTTATTCTTTATTTACATCTCTGATGATAAAGCTTCTCTCTGCTCAATCCATCCGCTTCATAGTCAGTGATCGGTCTTTGAAACAGTCTAAGCTTCCTCAATCAAGTCAATTATCCTTCCTTCCTTCCTTCCTTCCTTCCTTCCTTCCTTCCTTCCTTCCTTCCTCTCTCCCTTCCTCCCTCCCTCCCTCCCTTCCTTCCTTAAAGGTAAAATTGAAACAAATCACTAAGGCCTCTTAATATGCATATTATATATACACATACATATACATATATGATTTTGCCTAAGTTTAGATATGTGTTGTTTAAGCCAGTGGTGTGTGTGTGTGAAACTAGATTGAACCCAGGGCCATTCTACCTCCAAGCTATACCCACAGCCCCACAGCCCAGTCCCCCTTTTTATTTTTTGTTTTGAAACAAGGTCTCGCTGGTTGCAGAGGCTGTCTTCAAATCTGCGCTCCTCCTGTCTCAGTCTACCAAGTACTGGGATTACTTGTGCCACCACGCCTGGCCTAGCAAGCCTCAGTTTTAATTCAAGATTGATCGATGTTGGGTACCAACTAACTTTCCCATCTTATCCTCCATCATTTCTGTCTTTCTAAATTTCCAGTGAAACTGGACCCACATCACCTCTCCGGCCTTTCATACATCCTAAGTCCCATTTAAAACGCCCCTGAGACTCCTAGCCAGTTGAAATCCTCCCGTCACTTAAAGGAATAACACAGATGCCCTTTTCTCTGCTAGGCCTTTCTGTCCTAACATAGGATGATATTTATAATGGTAGCTAACATTTATTGAGGGCTTCTGAGGTACCAGACATGGTGCTAAGAAGTTTTGGCAAATATTTAAACCAAAACCTTTGAAGGTTTAGAAAGATTAAGCAGTGTTAGCTTATGTAACAAACAAACCAAAACAAAGCAAAAAAAAAAAAAATTTCAGCAACTCCTCAGAGTTAAAAGTTAACTTCTCCTGTTTGTGAAGTATATAAGTATTCCTGATAAGCAGATCCATGGAAAATTTAAGGACTTGGCCTTCTGTCTTGTGGGTATACTATCTTTTTTTCTTTTTCTTTTTTTGTGGTACTGCAGGTAGAACCCAGGGGCTTTTATACCGCCAGGCTCCACTTCCAGACCTATTTTATATTTTATTTGGAAACAGGGTCTCATTTGGTTATTGAGAGCCTCACTCAGTAGCCGAGGGTGGCTTCGAACCTGTGCGATCCTCCTGTCTCAGCCTCCCAAGCACTGGGATTAAAAGTGTGTACCACCACGCCCGGCTGGCTCTGCCATCTTTAAAAGTACCTTTTGAGCTTGCTAGCTTGGAGATAAAAGTAGCTTCAGAGATTTTGTGAGACCCTTTTTTCAAAACGAAAAATATAAAAAGGGCTGGGGGTATAGTTTTGAGGTATAATGTCCCTGGGTTCAATGCCTAGCACCAAAACAAACAAACAATACCTTGGTTTTTTTTTGGTTTTTTTTTTTTTGCTTGTGGTACTGGGGTTCCTGGAAGCCCTTCTACCTCTGGGCTATACTCCCAGACCTATTTTATGCTTTTTTTTTTTTTTTGGAAACAGGGTCTCTTAAACCAGCGGGGCTGGCTTCGAACCAGCATGATCCTCCTGTCTCTGCCTCCCCAAGTTTAGGGATTACAAACGTGCACCACCACGCCCAACAAATACCTTGTTATTTGAGCTTTAAGTTTCAAGTTTCCCATTTCCTCAAGGTTTCTGAACTTAGGCCCACCCTTAGCCTGACAATCTCCCCAGAGCAGAACCTGCTCTGTCCATTGACAGAACCCAGCCCTCTCTGCCCTGCTCTCATTTATCCCAATTCCCCACAGTTCTCTGTAACACAGTTTACTCTTCTCTGTACCAGAAAAGCCTCTTTCTGTTTGACTCTCAGACACTTAAAAATCTTACAGTCCCCTTCCTCTCTCTCTTGTGATAATCTCTTAGGATAAAAGCCTCTCCTTATGGAAGTCTGAATATGTCTTCTATTTGTCTGGGGAGATTTGAAGCCAGAGGTCTGAACCTGAGTTCACCCCACATTGGCCCTGCGCTGGGTAGGGGTGGCCTGCTGCCAGCCCTCTACGGGGACCCCGATGCTTCCACGGGGCAGACTGGTTCTGCTGGGGACCGAATGCTGAGCCAGGTGCTATGGTTTTCAGACCCTTACTTTAAGGGGAGGGAGCAAATCGCTTACTGGAATGCCAGTGTCTGTGATGTATCAGTAGACTCGCAGAGGATGAGATGTATCATTATCGGAAAGGTGACTTATTATCCTGTGTTCTTTTCCCTAGTTAGTGAGCTCTCTTTGGGAGCACTCAGAGGATACAAAACACTTGATGTCACTGTTTACCAAAGAGGTATCCAAATGCATCACCTAAGCAAAAACACGTGCATTGGTCTTTTGAGACTTGGTGGCAGGTAGTAGATCTCACACTATTAATAACATATTGAAAGTATTAGAAATAAATTTTTGTGGCATCAAAAAAAGGCACATGTTAAAAAATTGTTTGACGAGACAGTTTTACCGTTTGGCAATAGAGTGCTGCTGGGTATGGGAACACACCCAGTGGGTGAGCCTGGGGGACTGTAGCCTCCTAATGCAAAGCTTCTGTGCTGGCGGGAGTTAGCTGCATAATCTTCAGGGCCAGCTACAGGGGACACCGGGGAGAGGGGTTGACATTAGCCAATTTTTTTTAAGAGATGCTAATCTTACAAAGAAATGTGAGTTTGTATAAGGTTACAAAATGGCGGTTTTACAAAATGGAGTTTAAGTTAGGCTATTCCTTTAAGAGAAAAGATCTAATTATATTCTCACAATTAAAAAAATACTACAGTGAAG
>NC_137804.1:13835287-14162787 GCF_963383645.1 Muscardinus avellanarius
TCCCAGAAAATCAGTCTACCTGGTCTCAATGGAAATATGGTGACCTCAGGACTCAAGCCCAAATCTATGGGGAAGAATATCACAAGGGTTGCTGCTTCTGAGAGTGGGTAGTCAGGAACCGATTCAAGAAGAATGAAGGAACTTTCTGGGTGGTCACAATGGTGTGTGTGTGTGTGTGTGTGTGTGTGTGTGTGTGTGTGTGTGTGTGTGATGGAAGGACTGCCCCCAGCACTGCTCTGTGCCCTATTGACAGGACTGAACATTTTTAGATCTTTACTGTATTGGGAATCAGCCTATGCTTCTTTTCCATGAATATGGTCAAAGATTCGCCACCTTCCTCTGTTGGGCAGAGTCAGACCCAAGTGCGTCCAGTCTGGAGAGGGGGATTCACACCTGGTTTCCATCTTGACATCCCCAGCTCTCCTAGCTACACACTTGAGTGAAGCTTAGCCTCCTGTGTGGTCTTCTTCCATGTCTTTTCTGACCTTAGAACACCTTGCTTCCTCTGGCTTCAGACACTTGAACTCTTACTTATAACCTCATCTCTTCTTATCTGTAGATAGACTGCTGCAGGTCTATCTATGCAAATTCTTTTAAGTTCAGCTTTATGTTTCTGCCAATTGCTTGATTTTCTCATTGATCCTCAGTTGAATTCTGAAAATGAGATTCCAGTTGGTCAAACTGATCTCAATTTTGGAGACATCTTTTGTTCTAAAGAATATTTAGATTAGGATCTCATCACTGATCTGGTTAAAAGGAAAATAATTTTTGGTTAGTAGATGAGGCCATTTTGAAACCAAAGTAGTTATCTAGACCTGACCATTACCAAAGAACTTTGGGCAAATAGACTCATAACCAATATATCTACTTTATATTAATATATATTTATATTATATTTATATTATAATATATAATTTATATTTATATTATAATAATATTTATATAATATATATTATATTATATAACTTCAAGTTTCAACCCTAGTGGGTGTTATTTGTATTTATATTCTGCCTCTCTTCATAGAAAATTGGGGGAAGTTAAAGCAAAATAGAGATAGCCATTATGATGATGTAACTGAGCAGAAAATGTAAAAATAATGGAAGAAAAAATCAGGAGACTTGATAGAAAAAAAGCACAAGTGATTTGAGCAGTGTGGTCAGTGTTGTTGCTCCATTGTTCTTCAGATTTATTCTCAAGGCTCCTGATAGCTAAGGAAGAAAGAAAAGTGGAATGCATTTTATAATTCTTATTATAGGAAAGGAAATGATTGTACTTCTGAATTTATTGGGTGGTACAGTCATTAAGCCTCTTTTACCTGAACTCCTGCTCACAGTTGGTGAGATGGAATTATGTTGAAAGATGTTTCAGGCACAGAAATTGAAGCTTGTGGGTCATCTGTCTTTATTACTTGGGAGGCTGAGACAGGAGGATTATGGGGTTGAAGCTAGCCTCAGCAACTTCATGAGGCTCTCTGCAACCGAGAAAGACCCTGTTTCTAAATAAAAAATAGGGCTGAGGGGGGTAACCGAAGTAGAACCTCTGGGCTCCATTCATATTACCACAAAAATAAATAAAAATAATAATGTTTCTTTCTAGGAGTGGTAGCACACACCTATAATCTCAGTATTTGGGAGGGTGAGACAGTAGGATTGCAGGTTTGAGGCCAATTTGTAGTAACTTAGTAAGGCCTTGTTTCAAGAAAGAGATGGAGGAAGAGGAAGAAGAGGAGAAGGAGAAGGGGATGTAGGTATAGCTCAGAGGTAGGTAGGATCCCCCTGGGTTAAATCCGCATTAACACACACACACACACACACACACACACACACACACACACACACACGTTTCCTAATTCAGCAAAGTACATTTATAGCAAGCTTGTCATTTGCTTCATTGCCTTATAACTCTGAACTGGGTCCTCTGGCAAACAAATCCTCATGGGATCCACACATGATTTCCCGCTGATGGAAATCACCAAATGCCACAAAAGCTGGTCTAACCAAGTCAAGCACCATAACACAGGGCGACAGAGACACCTTAAATGTGCTTCCTCCACGCACAACTTTGTTTCAATGTCTCAAGCAGTTTCAGTTTACCCGCCATGATCACTTGGTGTTATTGAAAAGAGAATTCAAGAACCTTCGGTTTTTGTTAACTCTCCCCAAGTCCAGGCCATGGCACTTGGAAGGAGGCTGGGTTTGAGCTCAGATCTAACCACTTACTCACACTGTGGGCCTCGGTTCCTCCCCTGACTCCCTTGAGGGGTCTGGATATGACATAGATATTTTTCAATATTTGGCCCAGAATCCATACTGGTAGGGATTACTTAAAAAAAAAAAAAGAAATAATGAAGAATCTAAGACACTATACCTCCAGAATCATTGGGGATGAGGCCTGGGGCTCTGTAATCACCAGATCTTCAGGTACTTCTTTTCATTTATTTTTAATTATTATTTTAATTGCACATATCTATGGAATACCTCTATGAAGAGACAGAATTGTTGGTTCTCAAATACACAGTTATGGGGAGGCCAAACTTCACTGAGGGATACAGAAGCGATTAGAGTCAACTCTCTAGCGTCAGCTGTTGTTATAAGAGCTCCAAGTAGTGGGAAGGGCTCTGATTAAGGGGGCCGAGGAATGGGGAGGGACTTCACTTTGAAGGTGGATTTGTTCTGTGTCCTTGGAAAAGACAGGGAATCTCCCTGGTCCTTGGTTTCATTATCTTCATGTGAAGAGATTGAATTAGAATCAGTTCTTTTCACAAACTATTTTGTTCTTTAAAAGTAAGAAGTATATGGTCAAATAAAATAAAGCAAATGCATGATCTATGCATGTTTTAGCAATTTGGGGGCACTCTAACCTTAAATACTTAAAAGAAGTCCTTTGGTCAAGGAAGACCTGCTTATTTTAGTTTGGTTAAAATTTCTAAATTGATTTGAATAATTTCCCACTTTCTCTTCCAAAGACTAAAAACATCTTATGTAAAGTGCCTTGGGAGTGCTAGATTATATGATTCTAGTATTTTGAAATGTAAAATTCTATGTTTTTTCAATAGCCTATTGCTGGGTGGATGATCTTAATGAGAAAGAACATAGGTAGAAAATACAGGCCCTGCCAGGCATGGTGGTACACACCTATAATTCCAGTACGTAGGAGGCTAAGATGGGAGGATTGCAGGTATGAGACAGCCTCAGCAATTTTTTGAGCCCTCCTCAACTTAGTGAAGACCCTGTTTAAAAATAAAATAGAGCTAGAGTGGGTAGAGGAAGAATGATCCTGGGTTCAAACCCTAATAACTTCTCACAAAAAAAAAGAACCTGCCAACAGTGGACCGATAGATTGAAACTTCTGTGTATAAGAGATTGAAATAAGAAAGGAAAAGAGTGAGGTATCTCATTAATGACTTAGCCCTTCTGAGATGTGTTGAGTTGCAATCTATTTTGTGTTGAATTGAATTGGATACCTGAAGAGAGTTTTCACTTACCTAATTGCCAGAAGAGAGTTAACATCCCCAGATCAATTTTGGAAGAGAGAGAGAGAGAACTCATTAGACAAGGACAACTAGCTGACCTCTAGGTGTAGACCAAACCTCCAACGAAAGCCGTTGTAACCAGGAGTCCATCCACACAGCACTGGTCTCCTCTACACTGGACTGAACCAGGAGCCTCTGTTCAGGATCCTGGCTGTGCGTCCTCTCTTTCTGTAGCTAAGCAAGTTTAATGCTTAAGTTTTTAAAACCCAATTCTATCTCTCACTAAAAGGACAGTGAATGAATCACAATTTATTTATAAAACAGTTGCGATTTCAGGCATAAAAATGAGATGCAGAGTAGGGTTCAGAACTGAAAGCATTTCCCAATTACCCACCGGAAATCTCTCCTACAGAGGCTGGTATAATAAATTGAACTGAACTCTTAAAGGACCAGGCGCAGACACTCCACATCTGTCACTGCAGAGACACAGCTTTGACATCATAATGGGCATTTTCTTTGGTTGGGCATCCGAATCCCTTGGTGCAAAAACAACGACTGCTATTGCTTTGTGGGTTGAATAGAAAAGACAAACACTGTCTGCTGAGAAAGGCTCCAGTGAATCTTTTTTATTGTCAATGTTCTTTTAACACTTAACAGCAACTCTTGGCATTTACTCTTTTCATCTTGAAAACTAAGTCATTTTTTCCCAAACAACTACTCAGAAGTGAAACCATCCTAATTCTATCTTTATTTGACTTTAAAGCCATTGAAACTTTATTATTATTATTATTATTATTATTATTAATTATTATTACACAGAAACAAATGCAGGCAGTGTAAGATGATGAAGCTCTATTTTCCCAATTATTATACTTTCCAGAGTCACAGATTGGCAAACATTTTTCCTTGCCTTCTCCCCATTTTTCTCTTCCCACCACTAGATTATTTTGAAGCAAGTCCTAGTTATCATATAATTTTATTCATACATATTTGAGTGCATGCCACTAAAATAAAAGATACTGCAACTTTTTGAGCACCTAAAAATTTATCAAGATTGTTTTATATCATAGTTCTAAAAATATTTAAATTTTGATTGTCTCTTGAATTTCCTTCCATCCCTTTCTCTTTATTTTTCCTTTCTTCTCCTTCCTTCCTTCCTTCCTTCCTTCCTTCCTTCCTTCCTTCCTCCTGCCTTTCCTTCCTCCCTCCCACCCTCCCTTCTTTCTTTCTCTTTTTTCTCTTTCTTTTCTTCTTTCTTTCTCTTTATTCCCTCTTTTTCTATGAAAATCAAATTAGATTGATGGGCTTAGTCAATTTTTAAGAAATTTAGGTCTATCTCTTTTTTTTTCTCTCTTTTTAACGTTACATAAACTTCATTTTTTCCCCTGTAGAAGTTCTTATTTCTAGGTTTTGCCAATGGCCTCCTCATGACATTAACACATTTCATTTCCTTCTATTTCTACTTTCTAAAACTTGCATTTGGATTTAGAGGCTTCCTCTGATTCAGGCTAAATATGTTTTCTTTATTTCTATTGGCAAAAATAGGTCATATGAATTACTTTCTATTACCTCATTTTGGAAGGCACACATTTTCTGACTGTGATGTTGCACATCCTCTTGTGATGTGGATCTTAACAAAAATTAGTGGTTTAAGTGCTATCAGCTTGACCTGCTCTAGTAAAGTTTTCCATAAGCTTTTAACTTCATGAGTTTACTGATCATTAATAATCATTGCAAACTATTGTTATCCATATATAACAGTGTAAAACAGGACCATTTTCTTTCATTATTCCTTCTGCTTTAGTTAACTCAAGTTTTTCTATAAGAAAGAATTTTCTCTTATCAACTATTTTGATAGACTATGATATAGGCCATATAGGAAATGAGGGATACATTATTAGATAAAGTGTAGTTCTTAGGTTCTCGATTAAAAATCAAGCATTGGGATGAGATGTATGGTCTGGCCTCTGTTTGTTCTGAGTCCTTAGGTCTGTACAAACGTCCCATTCCTGTTGGATAAAGTTTTCAAGAAGGTTTAGGCCTTATTGTATGTTGCCCCTCTTTGTGGCATTCTGCTCGCCCTATTCTGATTCCTCATAATCTTATACTTTTGTTTTACTTTGCCCAAGAAGCACTGATATTTTTCACAAAGCACCTAAATAATGAATGCTTGATAGCTACAAATGTTAGCTGAGAAATACATGTATAGGAAATCAAACACAAGTTTATTTTTATTTAAAACCTCTTGTCCATTGATGCAGTTAAAGTCTATATTTTGCTCAATTTGAGTTAGCTCTCCAGTGTGCTCTAGGTTTATTTAAGTTCCTAGATTTAATGAGGGTCTCTGTCAGCATTTTCAGTACTATAATCCAAAACAACTGGCCACACAACATCAAAGAAGGAAGATTTATTTTCTCACAGTTTTTTGGAAATTTTGGGTTCAGTCCATGTGAGGCTAGGGTCTTCAGAGTTCAGGCATGGTGTCAGGAAGCAGAGCGAGGTAAAGATAAAAGCTCTGTTCTCACATCATGAAGGCTAGAAGCCAGAGAGCCAGCAAGCAAGGGGTGTCAAAGACACAAACAGAATCCCTAAGGCTACACCCCCTGGTACCCGCCTTCTCCAGACACAACCCACAGGCCTAGGTTACCATCCAGTAAATCTATTACAATGAATTTATCCACTGCTGTGTTTAGAACCCTCATGACTTAAACACATCAAATCTGAACCTTAATACATGATCTCTTCAGGGGACATTCTATTTATTTATTTATTTATTTATTTATTTATTTATTTTTTGGTGTGTGGTACTGGGGATGGAACCTAGGGATATTTTACCTCTGAGTTACACCCCCAGCCTTATTTTTTATTCTTTATTTTGAAACAAGGTCTCATTGAGTTGCAAAGGGCATCACTAAGTAGCTGAGGCTGTCGGCAAACCTGGATCCTCCTGTCTCCGCCTCCCAACTACTGGGATTACAAGCATGCGCCACCACACCCGGCTTTCAGCTTTCAGTGGGCATCCGACATCTAACCATAGCAACTAGTTTTAAGAAATAGGAGTGTGCATGGGAGCAAGACATTGCCTTTTACCTCTGACACTATATTTCCTTGTGCTCTTGAATTTGCTGTGATAAGCTCAGTTATCATTCTGGGCAGGCTAGTCTTAGTTGTCCTTCCATCCCATCTTTATCTGGGATATCACTTACTAATCCTAGGGCATGACAGAGTCTGTGGTACTCATTTTGCGGCTCCCGTACTATGATTGGGCACAGGGTCTGCTGTCCTGTAGCATCACACTGTTCATCAGAGCCTGTGTTTCTTTTTTATACCATTCCTGACTTCCTCTATGGTGGCTCCAAGAAATGGGATAACGGGACAAAGGGACCAAGAATCCTTTGTACTGGATCTCACAGAACAATTTTCTCTTTTACCACTTTTTTTATTGTACATTTTATGGTATCCTTGAGGGCATTTTTTATGCACAAAATACTTTGACTTTAAATTTAATATTCAGTGATTTGATATTGCCAGTGGTGCCAAAGCAATCCAATGGGTAAGAGAAATGACACTTGAATATGCTGATTCCTGTATGGGAAAATAATTCACCTCAAATGCTCTCTTGTACTTAAACCAAAGTCAATTAAAGATAGGTCACATAGCCAAACATAAAAGAAATACAAATATTTCAGAAGAAAATATCAGACTATGATTTAGAGAAGAGGCTTTCTTATGATACAAAAAATGATAACCATAAGACAAAATTGATAAATTATACTTCCTCAAAATTAAAATGTACTCATCAAGTAACATTAGAAAACGAGTAGGTAAGTCACAATTTGGGAGGAAATATTTGAGAACTATATATCTGACAGAAGAATAGTATCCTGGATATTTTTAAAAATGTCTACAATTTAATAACAAAGAGACCAAACATCCAACAGAAAATGAGTAAAAATATTTCAACAGATACTTTACAAAGGCAAATAATATCATTAGCCACTTAGGAAATGCAATCAAAGCCATAATGAAATTCCTATGTATACCCACTTCTTAATTTTAGTATGGCTGACTCAGCAACTTAGCAAGACCCTCAAAAGCTTACACAAAGCTTTATTTTGAAAGACAAAAATAAAAAATGCTGGGGGTATAGCTCTGAGGTAGAATTTTTCTAGGTTCAATCCCTAGTACAAAAAGATAAAACAAAATAAAAAATTAGTAAAAATGTTGGTGAACATGTGAAATAAATAGTACTTTTATAAATTTTGGGTGAGAATATAAAACAGTATAACTCCTTAGGAAAAATGTGGAAGTTTGTTATAAAATTAGAAATGCTCCTTTCCAATGATCCAGTAATTCAATTTCTACTTTATTGCCCCAAGAATTATGAAAACATATATAATAAAATATTTGGTATTATTAATTTTAGCTTTATTTATAATCAAATCTGGAAATAGTTATGAAATCTATCACTAAGAAAATGCATGAACAAACTATATTATGGGATTGAATTGAATAGTACTTAGCAGTCATAGAAAGAAACTATTGATACATGCAATAATGTGAATGAATCTCAAAAGCATTTTGCTAAGTGAAAGAAGTCTAACAGAAAGGAGTATATACTACATGACACAATTCATATAAAGTTCTAGAAAAGCAAAGACAATTGTTGTGGCAAGATTAAGAACACGGGTTGCCTCTGGGTGTGGGTATGGTGGTTGGCTGGGAAGAGGCCTCAGGGAACTTTTTCTGCTGATGAGAAGTGTCCTGGATCTTGGCAGGGTTTGGAGTTGCACAAGTGTGTTCTTGTCACTTAGAATACATGCATTTCGTTGTATATAGATTTTATTTCAAAAGAAAAATATTAAAAGCTGCATTATAGTTAATGACATACACACTAAGCATTTTGAGGAAAATGTACTGTTGTCTGACTTGTTATGAAATGTATAAAAATGGATGACTGATTGATAGATAGGGATAAGGACAAGTGTTTGATGAAACTAACAGGTTAAATCTTAACTTTAGATTTTAGATGAAGGGTTTAGTATATTCACTATAATTTTTTTCAACTTTTCTATAGATTTGAAAAATTTCATAATAAAATTATAGGTGAAAATTCCAAATTTATTAGTTATAGATTAAAATACCTGTTTATCTCTTAAAAGATTACATTCAATTTTATAATCTAATTTTTATTGTTAATTGTAATAGATTTCAGTGATCTATTAAAGAAAGAGGCCTTTGATTAGTATTTTAGTCAGCATAAGCTCATCTTTGCTGCAGTAACAAATAAAACCCCAAATATCAGGCACTAAATTGGATCACAGGGGTCTTTTCTCATTTTAGTCACACCTTGAAACAGGTCAGGTGTTTTTCCTGGACATGTCTCCTTCAAAGACGTCTAAAGGATATGGGCTGTTTTCTTTTTGCTATTTTGCCATCTCAGAAAAGACCTCGGCTGTTTTCTTTTTTGCTATTTTGCCATGTCAGTGTACTTTGTCTCCACTCTTGTCCTTCACCATCTGAGACCAAAGTGACAGGTCCACATTGGCAAGAACTCAATTATAAGATCCCAACCTAACTATTAGTAGGGACAGAAAATAGAGTTTTCCTGGATGTTCTATAAGAAGAAAGAGTATAGTAAATATGATTTTATTTCACTGTAGTTATTATTTGGCTCTATTTACAATTTTTTTAGTTAAACTTATTTAAATATTTTAAATTTCATCTGTAAATTTAATGTATTGTATTTCCTCTTAAGTACCTCAATTAAATGTTTAAGTTATTCTTATGAATT
This sequence comes from Muscardinus avellanarius, assembly GCF_963383645.1. Taxonomy (NCBI): domain Eukaryota; kingdom Metazoa; phylum Chordata; class Mammalia; order Rodentia; family Gliridae; genus Muscardinus; species Muscardinus avellanarius. The sequence continues at coordinate 13,844,554 of NC_137804.1, forward strand.
CAATAACTAAATTCACATGTATGGTGAATCTTAAGTATTATTTAGTGTCTTAATACTTTTATAGTATAATAATATAATACAATATAATAATACTTTTGAAATGTTTCAGTTTAAAATCATAAGACTGTGAGTATATTAAAAATTCTTAAACCATATTTCTTTTAAAATATATGAAAAGGTTGGTAAAGGGAATAAAGAGAAGAATTGTGGGAATATTAGTTATTTAGTATATTCTCTTATATTTTTCATAGGTATGATTTAATTAGTAAAGGGAATCAAAAGTCCAAAGCAAGGACTCAATTACACATTAATTTTTGAATCAGAATTAAAAATCTAAGCTATTACTTTAATAAACCAAATTAAGTTCATTACACATTCTCAAACACACCAAAGAGGCATAAATTTAAGGAAAAAAATATTAATTTTATGCCTTGGATGCTCTTACACATTTCTATATTTAATTCTAAATCTTCTCTGTGTTGCAAGATGCTACTGGCTAATGAAGTAATTATGCTAAGCCAAAATATTTAGGGTAACCTTTTCAAATAATTCTTGAGGTTACATTCTCAGATGGCTGAGGTGTTTTTTTTTTTTTTTTTTTTTTTTTTTTTTTTTTTTTTTAGTAAAGAGAGAATCTTATGTTCAGGATGCTCAGGGAATTCATGGCACAGCTCGCAATAGGCAGAATGAACCATATTTTACATGCTTCTCCTGTCCCTTTGATCTTCTTTCACAACCTGCCTCTCCTATATTCGTTTCCCATATTACCCATTTCTTATATCTCTACATAAACATCACCTGCCACGTGATTAGATTCAACTAATCTATTCACTCTTTCTCTTCTACATTGTATCTATATTTTCCTTATGTGTCAATGACAGGATTTACAGATATTTAGATGATATTCAGTCATACCCATGACTTCAGAGTTGGGCATTATAATAATGTGGTGATCAGTATAAATTCTGAGTCCATATTACCTAGGTGTATGACAACAGTGCTTCGCTAGAATGAGATTGTTTTTAAGCAGGTCACAGTGGTGGGTCACACCTATAAGCCCAGGTAGTTGTGAAGCTGAGGTGGGAAGATCACAAGTTTGAGACCAACCTGGATAACTTGGCAAGACTCTGTTTCACAATAAATAGTTAAAAAAAAAAAAGGCTAGAAAGACAACTGAGTGGCAGAGTACCCTTTTGTTAAATCCCTAGTATCTGCCCCCACAAAAGCTGTTTTAAAATGATGTTATTACTATTTTGTGGTGCCGAGGATTGGACCCAGAAGCATTCTACCTCTGAGCTACACTTCAGCCCTATTTTATTTTTTTAAATTTTGAAATAGGGTGTCAATAATTTGTGGAGAGTCTTACTAAGTTACTGAGGCTGGCTGCAAACCTGCAATATTTCTGTCTTAGCCTCCCATGGACTGAGATTGCAAGTGAACACCACCAGACCCAGCTCACTAAATGTGGTTGTTTTTTAAAAAAATATTTAATATGTTTTCTGGTGATAAGTTTAATACATTCTACTTATAAAAATTTGAACAAGAACTTTTCAATGTATAATGAACAATATTAAAAATTTCTATAGTTTCTAAGAAGACTTCTGTGAAGACCTGATTAAATCTATTCCTCTTCTCTCTTTAATATAAAATATGCATAAATCATTCAGCAAAATTGAGACATATTTCTTTTCCTTTGCTGATGTAGCACATTGCCACACACTTAGTGGCCGCAACATGTATTTATCATCTTCTATCTCTGCTATTCAGAAGTTTAGCATAGGACTCCCAGGGATAAAGTCAAGGATTCAGCAGCACTTTCCCTGCTGGGAGTCTTAGCAGGAAATCCATTTCTTTGCTTTTTTCAGCTTCCAGGTGTTGCCTGAATTTATTTGTGGCTTTGGTCCCTTTTTCTCTTCAAAGCCAGTAATGTTGCATCTCTTTGACACTTTTGTATATATGTCACATTTTTTTCTTTAGCCAGAAATGGCTTTCCATCTTTTAAGAGTCACAGGACTGGATTGGACCCACTTGGATAAAACATTTCTCTGCCCAGGTGTAGTAATGACATCTTCACAGCCCCGGTTGCTACATGACCTAACACATTCGCTGGTTAGGTGGATTAATGTGGGAATCTTTCAGAAGGGGAGCAGGGTCATTATTCTGCTTACCACAGCATGGAAATATACATTGTACTTTGTAACTTCTTTTCTCTCTCTCCAGTCAGCAGGACATCTTGGGTGTTTTCTGTTTTATTAAACATTTTCATAAAATAAGAGGGTTAAGAATAAAGGAGATTTAAGGATAGCTGCGCTGTACAGTATTGTAGACTGTGAATCTGTTTACTATTTCTATAGTATTGCCTTTTCCAGAGTTCCATGTAAATAGAACCACACAATTTAGAACTTCAAAAAAAAGTGGCTTCTATCAGTTGGAATAATTCATCTGATATTCATCTGTGTTTGTTGCTATGTGTTTGTTTATCCTCTTATTTCCTGAGTGGTATTCATTAATATGGATGTCTCATAGTTTGTTTATCTACTCACAAGTTGGAAGACATTTTTTTTGGTTGTTTCTAGTTTTTAGTCTTGAACCACATTCTCACTACTGTAGTCAAAAACAACTAACCACACAACTTAGAGAAAGGAAGAATTTTTTTGCTCACAGTTTTTGGAGATTTCAGGGTTTAATTCATGTCAAGCCAGGTCTGTGGAACTCAGGGCATGGTGGTGGGAAGCAGAGAGCACAAGAACTCTGCTCTCACATCATTGAGGCCAGAAGAAAGAAAGAGAAAGCAAGCAAGTCTCTAAGGCCACACCCTCAGAAACCCACCTTCTCCAGCCACACTCCAGCAGCCTAGGTTACCACCCAATAAACCCACCAGAATGGATTTATCCACTCATGAGATTATATCCTCATGGATTAATTAAATCAGCTCTGAACATTAATATTTCAGCTCTTAAGGGGACATTCTTTATCTATTACACAAGTTTTTTTTAGAATATTAATGAATTTGCTATAAATACCTTCTTATTTTGACATCAATATAAATTTTTATATCTTTTGGGAACCAAGAAGTGGAATTTCTGGGTCATATAACATGCATGTGTCTGATCTTATAAGAAATTGTTCAACTATTTTCCAAGGTACTAGTACAATTCTCAATTCTCATCAAGGATCATTCAAGATTTATTTGGTTTGCATCCTCACCATACTCGACATTGCCAGTCTAATTTCTTTTAAATGTTGAGCAAACCTTGCATCTATGAGATAAATGCCAGTTGATCTATTTTTATATATTGCTGGATCTGGTTTGCTAACATTTATAGGCATGTTGGCTTTTGTTTGTTCTGTAATTACTTTGTCTAGATTTGGTATCAAGATGGACTTGGTGTCATAAAAAGATTTGGAAAAGTTTTCATAAAATTGATATTTTTTCCAATATATAAATATAATAGAATTTTCAAAAGGATCTGGAGCTTGCTTTGCCCTTCCTTCCTTCCTTCCTTCCTTTCTTTTTACTGGGGATTGAACTCAAGGGCATTCTACACCCAAAGTTTTTTATTATTATTATGAAACAGAGTCTTTCCAGGTTCTGAGAGTCTTGCTAAATTGCTTGGGTTGTCCTCAAACCTGCCATCCTTCTGTCTCAGCCTCTCAAGTACTGGGATTATAGACATGTATCACTATGCTCTGCTGGAGTTTTCTTTGCGGAATGGTTTCAGTTATGAATTGAATTTCTTTGACATATTTAAAGTTAAAAAGTTAGCCGGGCGTGGTGGCGCATGCTTGTAATCCCCGCGCTTGGGAGGCGGAGACAGGAGGATCGCGCAGGTTCGAAGCCAGCCGCGCTGGCGTAAGAGACCCTGTTTCAAAAATATAAAATAGGTCTGGGAGTGTAGCCCGGAGGTAGAAGGGCTTCCAGGAACCCCAGTACCACCAAAATAAATAAATAAATAAATAAATAAATAAATAAATAAAGTTAAAAAGTTACCTATTTTATCTTAGTTTCAAGTTAATTGGCATAAAATATTTGTAATATTTTCTTATTATCCTTTAAAATCTCTGGAGTTAATAACAATGGTTCCTCTTACAGTCTCTCTTTTTTTTCTTGGTAAGATTGTCTAGAGAAATATAAAATTTAATTATCTTTTCACAGAACCAGTTTGTGTTTTTATAGATTTTTTGTTTTGTTTTGTCTTGAACTTAATGAAATTATCTATACTATTTCTTATTTCTGTTTGCTTTTTATTTAATTTGCATTTGCTATAAGCCTACTAGTTTGATAAGGTGGGAATATTTAAATTATTGGTGTGATAATCACTTTGATATTGGTTAAGTTTTTGTTTAAGTAATGTTTTAGTTATATTACACAAAGTTGATATGTTGTATTTTCATTTTATTTAAATTAAAAAAAAAATTTTGTGTGGTACTAGGAATTGGACCTAAGTTCATTCTACCATTGAAATATGCCCCCAGACCTTTCCATTTTTTATTTTGACACAAGGTCTCTCTAAGTTACTGAGTACTGGTCTTGACCTTGGGATTCTCCTGTCTCAGTCTACCAACTATAAGAATAATAGGCATGTGTCATCATTCCTGGCTAATTACAAATGTTTTCTAGTTTTCTATGTGAATAATGGTTTAAGCCTTGTGATATTTAGAAGTATTTAATTTCTAATATTTGGAAATTTTCTTGATATCCTGCTGTCAGTGACTTCTAATTCTGCTGATGGTTAGAGAACATTCTCTGTCTTATGTAAGTTCTTTTACAACTTTTATGGGTTGTATTCTGGTACAAAATTTTGTCTGGTTGGCTATTTCTTCATATGCACTGGAAAAGAATTTGCATTTTACATTTTTGCAATGTAGAGTGTTATATAAATATCAATTAGGTTAAGTCGGTTGCTCATATTGTCCAAGGCCTCTAAGATTTGCACTGATTTTTCTGTTTATGCTGATGGATGAGAAAAGAATGCTGAAATTTTCAATTATGCTTGTCTAGTTCTTTTAGTTCATATATATATATATATATATATATATATATGTGTATATATTATTTTTTAAAATATATTTTTATTGGTGGATTGTAGTCAAACATTACAATGGAATACAAGACTTGTGAAGATATCCAAGCACACATCATCCAATTAGCCTTTATCCTATCCCCATCCCATTCCCTCCCCTTCCCTCGACCCCATGCTTGATTTAGTGATTAACTTTGATGTATTTGTTTACATACATCATGTGTTTTAAAGAGATTCCATCTTGCCCCATCCCATCCCTTCTGATTGATCACCTTAATTGCTCCTCCATAGGTCCCTTTCTTCAACTAGATTTCCTCCTATTACCCATTTCTTCCTAGTTTTTACATATTAGGGAAAGCATCTGATTTTTTATTTTCTGTGATATTGCTCTGTGTATGCCGCGTTGTAAGTTCTGATCCTACTCTTGAAGGCCCCAGCACCAGCCTGGCCACCCAGCAGACTCTTATCCCAGCCTTGCTGGCTCCAGCACTGGCCTTGCCTCATGGCAGGCTCTGATTCTGGCCTTGGAGGCCCCAGCAGTGGCCTTGCCTTAAGGCAAGTTCCTATCCTGGCCTCGCTGGCTCCAGCTATGGCCTCAGCACATGGCAGGCACTGATCCCAGCCTTGTTGACCCCAGCACTGGCCTAACCAGATGGCAGGCTCTGATCCCAGCCTCAGAGGCCCCAACACCAGCCTTGCATCATGCCAGGCTCCGACCCTGGCCTCGCTGGCCCTGGCACCAACCTCACCCCTTGGCAAGCTCCGGTCCTGGCCTCAGAGGCCCCAGCACTGGCCTTGCCTCACAGCAGGCTCCAACCCCAGCCTCGCTGGCCCTGGTGCCAGCCTCACCCATTGGCAGGCTCCGATCCTGGCCTCAGAGGCCCCAGCACTGGCCTTACCTCATGGCAGGCTCCAATCCGGCCTTACTGGTCCCAACACCAATCTCACCCCTTGGCAGGCTCTGATCCTGGCCTCGCTGGATCCAGCACCAACCTTGCCTTAAGGCAGGCTCCTATCCTGGCCTTGCTGGCCTCAGCACAGGTCTCACCACATGGAAGGTTCCAATCCTGTCCTCACTGATCCCGGTACAAGCCTAGACACCCAGCAGGCTCCTATCCTAGCCTCAGAGGCTCCGTCACCAACCTTGCTGTGCATTGGGCTCTGGTCTCTGTCACTATGAGCAGGCTGTCTACAGATGTTCCCTTTTTTCCCCTTTTTTGGTGGTACTTGGGTTCCTGGAAACCCTTCTAACTCCGGGCTACACTCCCGGAGACCTATTTTTAAATATATTTTTATTTGGAAACAGGGTCTCTTAAGCTACCAAGGCTGGCCTCGAACCTGCGTGTACCTCCTGTCTCTACCTCCCAAGTGCAGGGATTACAAGTGTGTGCCAACACACGCAGCATTCTTTGATATTTTTTTTTAAATGAGAAAGCAGTACATGTCTTTTGTGAAAGCCGGGACACCAAATACCTAGTGGCAATGAATTTTGTATTCCCTCCAAAGGCAAAGGTTCACAGCTTCACTTTGGAGAGCATGCTCTGCTGCTCCACGTGCACCCTGGTCTCCCACTCTATACAGAGGTGCGCGGTGGCCATGAGGGCTGGTGACTACCAGAACACACAGAGTGGCTGCCCATCCTGGTTGTGTGGGGTTCCCTCTGAAACCCCCTAAGCCCTTTTACCACTTAGCATGTAGTCCAGAATTTCCGAGCATGTGTAGCAGGAGCAGTCTATTTTTGGGGAGATTTCTTCAAAAATTCAAAGTGGACTGGACTAAATCTGTCTGCCCCTCCAAATTCTGGTTACCACCACTGCCACTGCCACCATTGCCATCTCAGTTCTCTCCTGAACACCTTTCCCACACAGTTTGTTTTACAGAATTCCTGAGCATGTGAGGCAGTAAGCAGTATACCTTTGAGGACATTTCTTTAAAATTATGAGGTAGATTGGATTGAATCTCTGCCTCTACCAAATACTAACCACCACTGCCACTGCCTCATCCATCTCGGTTCTCTTCTGAGCATCTTATTCACACAGCATGTTGTTCCAAATTCCCGAGTGTGGGCAGTGGTAGCATTCTACCTTTGGGGCTATTTCTTCAAAAGATCAAGGTGGATTGGATTAGATCTCTGCCTCTCCTGAATACTGGCTGCTGTCATTGCCGCTGCTTCCACCATCTCAATTCTCTCCCAAACACTTTTCCCACACAGGATGTTGTACAGAATTCATGAGCATGCACGGCGGTAGCATTCTACCTTTGGGGCAATTTCTTCAGAAGATCAGGGTGGGATGGATCAGATCTCTGCCTCTTCCAAATACTAGCCTCCACTGCCACCGCCACTGCCACCGCCACCGCCACCGCCACCACCACCGCCACCGCCACTTTCCTCCTGATTCTCTGTTAAGCTCCTTCCTTACATGGTATGATGTCCAGAATTCTTAAGCATGTGTGGCAGGAGCAGTCCCCCTTTGCGGGGATTTTTTTCCAAAAGTTCCAGGTGAATTGGATAGGATTTGTCTGCATCTACTGAATCCTGGCTGCCACCACTGCCATCTTGGCCCCTCTCCTATATATATATATATATATATATATATATATATATATATATAATTTTTTTTTAATAAGAGAAGACAGTATATGTGTTTTGAAGAGGCTGTGAGATCAAGCATTCAGCCATTCAGCAGCAATGGATTTTATCTTCCGTCCAAGAGCAGAGGCCACAGCCTTACCACGTAGATCAGGATCTGCTGTTCCAAGTGCACCACGGCCCCCAGCACAACACAGAGGAGTGTGGCAGCCAGGCGTGGTGAGTTACCTGGGACACGTGGCTTGGCTTCCTGCCCGTGGCTGCTGGGCTCCCTCTACCATGGCTGGATCATTTTTCTTATAAGGTTTGTTGTTAAGCGTCCCCAGCATGTGTGGTTGAAGCGGTCTTTTCTCTAATCCCTTCTGGGATGTTCTTCCAAAATTCACTTTTCTTGTGTGGCGTGCACCTCCTTGTCCTTTTGCTTCTAATTCCACCGTTATCCACTCTCTCTCCTGTATTCTAGGTAGGAAGTCATGGCTGGAAATGTCTCCTTAAGTTGTCCCATTCAGATATTAAAACAAAATCTGGTGTCCAGGGCTTCTCCAAGGAATACATGTCCTTTTTGGCGGCCATGATCACCACTGCGACCATGGCTGCCACCATCTTGTCCCGCCTTGAAACTTTTTAAAAAGACATCTCTGAAGGTTTAAAGAAATTCTATGAGGAGCCAATGTTTTCTACTCCTCCTGGGCCTGGAAGTTGCTGTCCTGGGGCAGGTTCCACACCAAGATCTTTCTGCAGTTGCTCAGCTCCTGCAAAATGTGCTGCAGCTGGGCAGCGACCTCTTCTGGGTGCAGAGCGCTGGGCACGGGGTGCGCGGTGCCCGGCATGGGGCCCCCCGCTGCTGCCACCAACTTCCTGGCACCCCTAGTTCTGTTATATTTTGACTCAATAATCTGAATTCTGTTGATTCAAATCTGCATGAAATCCAGGCTGCCGCATGTGCGGCAGCTGGGCAGAGTGCTGGGCACGGGGTACACAGTGCCCAGCACAGCCACCCCACCGCTGCCACCATCTTCCTGGCACCCCTAGTTCTGTTATATTTTGACTCAATAATTTGAATTTTGTTGAATTCAAATCTGCATGAAATACAGGCTGCCGCATGTGTGGCAGCTGGGCAGAGTGCTGGGCACGGGGTACACAGTGCCCGGCACGGCCACCCCACCACTGCCACCATCTTCCTGGCACCCCTAGTTCTGTTATATTTTGACTCAATAATTTGAATTTTGTTGAATTCAAATCTGCATGAAATACAGGCAGATTTCTTTTGACTTTTAAATATTCTCATTTAATTAGCTTTTGAATTTTTCATTCTTGTTTATTTTCACAATATTGCTTGATTTCTAGTCTACTTTGATATTTACAGTCATTCTATATTTTCTCTCCCTTTCTTTCTTTCTTTCTTTCTTTCTTTCTTTCTTTCTTTCTTTCTTTCTTTCTTTCTTTCTTTCTTTCTTTCTTTCTTTCTTCTTGTGGCACTGGAGTTCCTGGAAACCCTTCTACCTCCTGGCTATACTCCCAGACCTATTTTATATTTTATTTGGAAACAGGGTCTCTTAAGCCAGCGATGCTGGCTTTGAACCTGTGCAATTCTCCTGTCTCTGCCTCCCAAGCGCAGGGATTACAAGTGTGCACCGCCATCACACCCAGCTATATTTTTCTTGATTAATGTATCCATGCTATATTCTTTTTCATCTTTTACTTTTAATCTATTTTTTTTACAGAAAGCATATAGTAGACTTTTCATTTTTTTATCTAATTTGGTGATTTCTGTATCGTAATTGATCTACTCAGAATCACATCAAATTGAATGATTGAAGAGGTTGGATTTAGAATTATAATTTTGTTATTTCCTTTTTTTCTTTTCTTTTTTTGTGGGTCTTGGGATGGAACGCAGGGGTATTTGACCTCCAAGCTACACCACCTGCCCTATTTTTTTATTCTTTATTTTGAAACCGGGTCTCACTTAGTTGCAGAGGGCTTCACTAAGTAGCTGAGGCTGTCCATGAACTGCGATTCTCTGGGTCTCAGCTTCCTGAATGCTGGGATTATAAGCATGCGCCACCATGCCCGGCTATTTCTTTTTTTGTAAACTATGGATTCCCATTTCTATGTCCCCATCTTAACATTATTTAAAATATTTTGACTCTGGGCCCCGGCCGAACTGCGCGTAGCACGCCAGACCCCTGGAGAAACCGGACCCAGTAAGACGCTGGGTTCTGGGCGGGGGTCGCGGGCTGGGCACGCCAGATGGGGCCCGGGTCGCGGGACTCTGGGCCCCGGCCGAACTGCGCATAGCACACCAGACCCCCGGAGAAACCAGGCCCAGTAAGACGCTGGGTTCTGGGCGGGGGTCGCGGGCTGGGCACGCCAGATGGGGCCCGGGTCGCGGGACTCTGGGCCCCGGCCGAACTGCGCATAGCACACCAGACCCCTGGAGAAACCAGGCCCAGTAAGACGCTGGGTTCTGGGCGGGGGTCGCGGGCTGGGCACGCCAGATGGGGCCCGGGTCGCGGGACTCTGGGCCCCAGGCAGAACTGCGCATAGCACGCCAGACCCCTGGAGAAACCAGGCCCAGTAAGACGCTGGGTTCTGGGCGGGGGTCGCGGGCTGGGCACGCCAGATGGGGCCCGGGTCGCGGGACTCTGGGCCCCAGGCAGAACTGCAAGTAGCACGCCAGACCCCCGGAGAAACCAGGCCCAGTAAGACGCTGGGTCCTGGGCGGGGGTCGCGGGCGGGGCACGCCAGATGGGGCCTGGGTCGCGGGACTCTGGGCCCCAGGCAGAACTGCGAGTAGCACGCCAGACCCCCGGAGAAACCAGGCCCAGTAAGACGCTGGGTCCTGGGCGGGGGTCGCGGGCGGGGCACGCCAGATGGGGCCTGGGTCGCGGGACTCTGGGCCCCAGGCCGAACTGCGCATAGCACGCCAGACCCCTGGAGAAACCAGGCCCAGTAAGACGCTGGGTTCTGGGCGGGGGTCGCGGGCTGGGCACGCCAGATGGGGCCCGGGTCGCGGGACTCTGGGCCCCAGGCAGAACTGCGAGTAGCACGCCAGACCCCTGGAGAAACCAGGCCCAGTAAGACGCTGGGTTCTGGGCGGGGGTCGCGGGCTGGGCACGCCAGAGGGGGCCCGGGTCGCGGGACTCTGGGTCCCGGCCGAACTGCGAGTAGCACGTCAGACCCCTGGAGAAACCGGGCCCAGAACAGAAAAAGATAAAGAAAAACATCGGAGAGGTGGTAAGAAAGCCGTCATGGATGCCAGGACACTGGAGATGCAGAAAAAACTTATCTAAATGCACTGGAACTTATGGAAAAATTCGCCGTGAAAGAGGACTGCTATTTCTCTATATTGTTAAGAATCTCAGACATCACATATAAGGAGAGAGTTTAGCGGAGACCAAGGAGAAATGCGGTGTTGAAAGAGTTCTTCGCTATGGTGGTGGAGACTTGTATTCAGGAGAAGCAGAAACTGGATCTTACCAACTTTATTTTTTTGGAGAAATTACACCAAATGTCGAATGCTACCATCACGCATGCTTCGGAACACTGGACAACATTCAGAGTGGAAAAAGAGCCTGAGAAGGATTTGAAACGGTGGAGGCAGTGGCAATGCCAGTGGCCAATATTCGGGGGAGGCAGAGATCTGATACATTACAACTGGAACCTTTGAAATAATAACCACAGAGACAGTGATCGGAACCTGCTGAGGGGTTAGGCGGGCGCCGGGGCCAGTGGCCGACATCGGAGCTTGCTGTGAGGCAAGGCCACTACTGAGGCCTCCGTGGCCGGGATTGGAACCTGCAGAGGGGTTAGACCGATGCTGGGGCCAGCGAGGCCGGCATTGGAGCCTGCCATGATGCAAGGCTTGTGCTAGGGCCTCCGAGGTCGGGTCCGGAAATTGCTGAGGGGTTAGGCCGGTGCTAGGGTCAGCGAGGCCGGCATCGGAGCCTGCCGTGAGGCAAGGCCAGTGTTGGGGCCCCCGAGGACGGGACCGGAGCATGCTGAGGGGTTAGGCCGGTGCTGGGGCCAGCGAGGCTGGCATCAGAGCCTGCCATGAGGCAAGGCCGGTACTTGGGCCTCCGAGGCCAGGATAAGAGCCTGCCGAGGGGTTAGGCCGGTGCTGGGGCCACCAAGGCCGGCATCGGAGCCTGCCTTGAGGCAAGGCCGGTACTGGGGACTCTGAGGCCAGGATAAGAGCCTGCCGAGGGCTTAGGCTGGTGCTGGGGCTAGCGAGGCCGGCATCGGAGCCTGCCATGAGGCAAGGCCGGTACTGGGACCTCCAAGGCCGGGATAAGAGCCTGCCAAGGGGTTAGGCCGGTGCTGGGGCCAGCGAGGCCGGCATCGGAGCCTGCCGAGGGGTTAGGCCGGTGCTGGGGCCAGCGAGGCCGGCATCGGAGTCTGCCGTGAGGCAAGGCCGGTACTGGGGCCTCCGAGGCCAGGATAAGAGCCTGCTGAGGGGTTAGGCCGGTGCTGGGGCCAGCGAGGCCGGCATCGGAGCCTGCCTTGATGCAAAGCCAGTGCTGGGGCCTCCAAATCCGGGATCGGAGCCTGCCAAGGGGTTAGGCCGGTGCTGGGGCCAGCGAGGCCGGCATCGGAGCCTGCCATGAGGCAAGGCCGGTACTGGGACCTCCGAGGCCGGGATAAGAGCCTGCCAAGGGGTTAGGCCGGTGCTGGGGCCAGCGAGGCCGGCATCGGAGCCTGCCGAGGGGTTAGGCCGGTGCTGGGGCCAGCGAGGCCGGCATCGGAGTCTGCCGTGAGGCAAGGCCGGTACTGGGGCCTCCGAGGCCAGGATAAGAGCCTGCTGAGGGGTTAGGCCGGTGCTGGGGCCAGCGAGGCCGGCATCGGAGCCTGCCTTGATGCAAAGCCAGTGCTGGGGCCTCCAAATCCGGGATCGGAGCCTGCCAAGGGGTTAGGCCGGTGCTGGGGCCAGCGAGGCCGGCATCGGAGCCTGCCTTGAGGCAAGGCCGTACTGGGGCCTCTGAGGCCGGGATCGGAGCCTGCCGAGGGGTTAGGCCGCTGCTGGGGCCAGTGAGGCCGGCATCGGAGCCTGCCGTGAGGCAAGGCCGGTACTGGGGCCTCCGAGGCCAGGATAAGAGCCTGCCGAGGGGTTAGGCCGGTGCTGGGGCCAGCGAGGCCGGCATCGAAGCCTGCCTTGAGGCAAGGCCGGTACTGGGGCCTCGAGGCCAGGATAAGAGCTTGCCGAGGGGTTAGGCCGGTGCTGGGGCCAACGAGGCCGGCAGCGGAGCCTGCCGTGAGGCATGACCAGTGCTGGGGCCTCCGAGGCCAGGATCGGAGCCTGCCGTGAGGCAAGGCCGGTACTGGGGCCTCCGAGGCCAGGATAAGAGCCTGCTGAGGGGTTAGGCCGGTGCTGGGGCCAGCGAGGCCAGCATCGGAGCCTGCCGTGAGGCAAGGCCGGTACTGGGGCCTCCGAGGCCAGGATAAGAGCCTGCCGAGGGGTTAGGCCGGTGCTGGGGCCAGAGAGGCTGGCATCGGAGCCTGCCTTGAGGCATGACCAGTGCTGGGGCCTCCGAGGCCGGGATCGGAGCCTGCCGAGGGGTTAGGCCGGTGCTGGGGCCAGTGAGGCCGGCATCGGAGCCTGCCTTGAGGCAAGGCCAGTACTGGGGCCTCGAGGCCAGGATAAGAGCTTGCCGAGGGGTTAGGCCGGTGCTGGGGCCAACGAGGCCGGCAGCGGAGCCTGCCGTGAGGCATGACCAGTGCTGGGGCCTCCGAGGCCAGGATCGGAGCCTGCCGTGAGGCAAGGCCGGTACTGGGGCCTCCGAGGCCAGGATAAGAGCCTGCTGAGGGGTTAGGCCGGTGCTGGGGCCAGCGAGGCCAGCATCGGAGCCTGCCGTGAGGCAAGGCCGGTACTGGGGCCTCCGAGGCCAGGATAAGAGCCTGCCGAGGGGTTAGGCCGGTGCTGGGGCCAGAGAGGCTGGCATCGGAGCCTGCCTTGAGGCATGACCAGTGCTGGGGCCTCCGAGGCCGGGATCGGAGCCTGCCGAGGGGTTAGGCCGGTCCTGGGGCCAGTGAGGCCGGCATCGGAGCCTGCCTTGAGGCAAGGCCGGTACTGGGGCCTCAGAGGCCGGGATCGGAGCCTGCCGAGGGGTTAGGCCGCTGCTGGGGCCAGAGAGGCTGGCATCGGAGCCTGCCGTGAGGCAAGGCCGGTACTGGGGCCTCCAGGCCAGGATAAGAGCTTGCCGAGGGGTTAGGCCGGTGCTGGGGCCAACGAGGCCGGCAGCGGAGCCTGCCGTGAGGCATGACCAGTGCTGGGGCCTCCGAGGCCGGGATCGGAGCATGCCGAGGGGTTAGGCCGGTGCTGGGGCCAGCGAGGCCGGCATCGGAGCCTGCCGTGAGGCAAAGCCGGTACTGGAGCCTCCGAGGCCAGGATAAGAGCCTGCTGAGGGGTTAGGCCGCTGCTGGGACCAGTGAGACCGGCATCGGAGCCTGCCGTGAGGCAAGGCCGGTACTGGGGCCTCCGAGGCCAGGATAAGAGCCTGCCGAGGGGTTAGGCCGGTGCTGGGGCCAGAGAGGCTGGATTCGGAGCCTGCCTTGAGGCATGACCAGTGCTGGGGCCTCCGAGGCCGGGATCGGAGCCTGCCGAGGGGTTAGGCCGGTGCTGGGGCCAGCGAGGCCGGCATCGGAGCCTGCCTTGAGGCAAGGCCGGTACTGGCGCCTCGAGGCCAGGATAAGAGCCTGCCGAGGGGTTAGGCCGGTGCTGGGGCCAGCGAGGCCGGCATCGGAGCCTGCCGTGAGGCAAGGCCGGTACTGGGGCCTCCAAGGCCAGGATAAGAGCTTGCCGAGGGGTTAGGCCGGTGCTGGGGCCAACGAGGCCGGCAGCGGAGCCTGCCGTGAGGCATGACCAGTGCTGGGGCCTCCGAGGCCGGGATCAGAGCATGCCGAGGGGTTAGGCCGGTGCTGGGGCCAGCGAGGCCGGCATCGGAGCCTGCCGTGAGGCAAGGCCGGTACTGGGGCCTCCGAGGCCAGGATAAGAGCCTGCTGAGGGGTTAGGCCGGTGCTGGGGCCAGCGAGGCCGGCATCGGAGCCTGCCTTGAGGCATGACCAGTGCTGGGGCCTCTGAGGCCGGGATCGGAGCCTGCCGAGGGGTTAGGCCGGTGCTGGGGCCAGCGAGGCCGGCATCGGAGCCTGCCTTGAGGCAAGGCCGGTACTGGGGCCTCAGAGGCCGGGATCGGAGCCTGCCAAGGGGTTAGGCCGCTGCTGGGGCCAGTGAGGCCGGCATCGGAGCCTGCCGTGAGGCAAGGCCGGTACTGGGGCCTCCGAGGCCAGGATAAGAGCCTGCCGAGGGGTTAGGCCGGTGCTGGGTCAGCGAGGCCGGCATCGGAGCCTGCCTTGAGGCAAGGCCGGTACTGGGGCCTCGAGGCCAGGATAAGAGCCTGCCGAGGGGTTAGGCCGCTGCTGGGGCCAGCGAGGCCGGCATCGGAGCCTGCCGTGAGGCAAGGCCGGTACTGGGGCCTCCGAGGCCAGGATAAGAGCCTGCCGAGGGGTTAGGCCAGTGCTGGGGCCAGTGAGGCCGGCATCGGAGCCTGCCTTGAGGCAAGGCCGGTACTCTTGCCTCTAGGCCAGGATAAGAGCCTGCCGAGGGGTTAGGCCGGTGCTGGGGCCAGCGAGGCTGGCAGCGGAGCCTGCCGTGAGGCATGACCAGTGCTGGGGCCTCCGAGGCCGGGATCAGAGCATGCCGAGGGGTTAGGCCGGTGCTGGGGCCAGCGAGGCCGGCATCGGAGCCTGCCGTGAGGCAAGGCCGGTACTGGGGTCTCCGAGGCCAGGATATGAGCCTGCCTAGGGGTTAGGCCGGTGCTGGGGCCAGCGAGGCCGGCATCGGAGCCTGCCTTGAGGCATGACCAGTGCTGGGGCCTCCGAGGCCGGGATCGGAGCCTGCCTTGGGATTAGGCCGGTGCTGGGGCCAGCTAGGCCGGCATCGGAGCCTGCCTTGAGGCAAGGCCGGTACTGGGGCCTCTGAGGCCAGGATAAGAGCCTGCCAAGGGGTTAAGCCGGTGCTGGGGCCAGTGAGGCCGTCATCGGAGCCTGCTGTGAGACATTACCAGTGTTGGGGCCTCCAAGGTCGGGACCAAAGCCAGCTTAGGGGTTTGACCGGTTCAGGGGCCAGCGAGACCAGAACTGGGTCCTCCCATGAGGCAAGGCCGCTGCTTGAGCCAGCGAGGTCTGGATCAGTCCACTGAGTAGCCAGGCCACTACTGGGACCATCAAGAGTGGGATTGGTACTTGCAACGCAGCATGCACAGAGAAATATCGCAGAAAATATAAATCAGACGCTTCTCTTAATCAGCAATAACTAGGAGGAAAAGGGCAACAGGAAGAGGTTGAGCTATAGAAAGGGCCCTATAGTGAAGCAACTAATGTGACCAATCAGAGGGTATGTAATACTGGAGGACGGAGCCTCTTTAAAACGCAGGAGGTACATAAACAAATGTATCAAAGTAAATCACCAAAGAAGTGTGGGACGGAGGGGGTGGGGAGGGAATGGGACGGGGGCTGGAGGAGGGCTAATTGGATGATGTGTGCTTGTATATCCTCTCAAGTCTTGTACTCCAATGTGATTGATATATGACTACAATGCACCAATTTAAAAAATAAATTAATTAAAAAAAATAAATTAAAAAAAAAATAAAATAAAATATTTTAATAGGTTTTAGTATTCCATATTAATTTATTTTTAAAAATTTTGGGCTTTCTCTCTCTCCATATGTGTGTATATATATACATATATGTGTGTGTGTGTATAGTTATATATATAGTTATATGTAGATATTAATTATATTGTATATAGATATCGATATATACTTAAAAGAATCCTATCTAAATACTGAAAATTTCAGAGTCTACATAGAGTTAGCATCATATCACTTTAAGGACAACGGAGGCATATCGCAACCACATAGACACACTTATCCTTCCACAATTTATCTTTATGTTACAGTTGTCATGTGGATTATATTTATATACAGTGGAAAATCTAGGCTAAGGTTTTACTTTCACCAGTCATATATGTTTTATGCTTTTATGTTTACCTAGATATTTACCATTTTACGATTTCTATTTCTTTTCCTTCCTTTCTGAAGGTTCACATTTTCCTTTGATATTAATTTTCTTCCCGTAAAGAACTTCCTTTTCTGCTAGTGACAGATTCTCTTAGTCCTTTCTCTACCAGAGCTTGTTTTTATTTTACCTTCAATCCTGAAAAAACATTTGTTATTGGATATAGATTCTGAGTTGAAAGTTTTTTTTCAACACTTTTTTTTTTGGTACCGGAAATTGAACCCAGGGGCATTCTACCTCTGAGCTACATCCCTAGTCCTGTCTGTCGTCTGTCTGTCTATCTATCTATCTATCTATCTATCTATCTATCTATCTATCTAATTTTGAAACAGGTTATCACTAAGTTGCTGAGGGCCTAAATTGTTATGGCTGGCCTCAAATCTACTGTTGTTCTGTTCCAGCCTCCCAAGTACTGGGATTGCAGGTGTGTACCACTGTACCTGGCTTCTTTCAGCCCTTTTAAGATATTACTCTATAGACTTCTTACTTTTCTGATGAGAATTACACGGTCACCTAAATTATTGCTTTCCCACATATAATGCGTCATCTTCCTATAGCTACTATTGGGTTTTGCTTTTTCTTCCTTTGACATTTTATATCAATGTGACTATGATTTGTCTGTAATTTTGCTTGGTTTGTCCTGTTTTAGATAAAAAAAGTTCTTAAATCTGTCTGTCTGTCTCTCTCCATGTATGTATGTATATATGTGTATATATATATATATATATATATATATATATATATATATATATAGTAATTATCACCCAATTTGGGAAATTTTTGGCCACTATCTCTGCAAATATTTTCCATATACAATCTCTCATCTTCATTTGGCATTGTGATGACTCATAAATGTTTAATACTGTCTTACTGGTCTTTTCTAGTTTTTTTCCTGGCAAGAAATATGGGCTCTTTAATTAAAATATTAGCTGTCTATGTTGTTGGCACTACCTTTGTTGTGCTGGGAATGCACAGGAAGGACAAAGCTGTACTAAAGAAAACAGGGAAACTCAATACATGCAGTCATGTCTCTGAATTCACATAATTTTATTTATTTTCCAGCAATCTTGGGCATTTTTATGTGTTTTTGCCAGAACTTTTTATTTGTAAGGAACAGTAGAAATAGACTAAAATGGGCTCATGTGCCCATGTTGGAACTAAAACTTCCCAAGGATTCATATTTTATATCTCCTAAGCAAAATAAAAAGTTAGCATCCTTTTATAGCTTTAGCAACTGAATTCCAGAAACCTGAAGTAGATAGAAGGTATTTTAGGTAGTAAAGTCATATAATATAATGAACACACACACACACACACACACACACACACACACACACACACTTCAGATTAAATATGTGGAAGAATCATGACCACGCTATGTTTGAGGACATAATTAATTAACTTCTTTGGGTGTTAATTTTTTCCCTCCAAATTGAATGAAGTCAGTAATTGGGCATTGGAAATGGGGGAAATGCTACCGGCAGCTGAGAGCAAATAGGAGTCGTTCTACTAAAGAAGTGATTTGCAAGTTTCTTGGAGAGAGGGGAGTTCCTGTTTGCAGGCCAGGAGGAGTCTGAACTGTCATTATTGAGCATTAAGTGTCAGGAGGAAACTTTGGTTGTTAGCTGGGCTTCAGGGGTAGCTGGTCTACAGAGAGAGAGTTTTCTGGTCACACATTGTGACTTCCCAGGCTGATTGGCAGCTGAAATTTTCATTGCCTTTTCTAAAATTGTCATTCTTATTTTCTACAGTTGTTTTGTAAGATCTGACAGTTTGATTAAGCTTCCCAGGAATTGAACAACAGGGGGTACTGATAAAGTATGAATGTGTGAGTTTCTAAGCCAAGCAGACAATCAGCCTTGGAATACCGTGTGTTTTCAAAAGAGAGAGAGAGAGAGAAAAAAAAAGCCCGCTTTAGAAATTCATTTGCAAAAAGTCCTATTCTCTTCGCTAGTTTGTTCAGGATGTGGTATGAGATGATTCTAAATGTTCCATGCACAATTATATATTTTTAACTTTAACAGTGTTCATTTTAAATGTATTAGAAACATTAAAACGATCACAGGAAACCTCACTGTTTCATAGATTTCAGAGTTTAGAATGATGTACTATTTAAAAGAGTGGATCATTTCAAAGAAAAAAAATATTGAACCAATAATAGACCCGGTGGTACGTAGGTATGAAAACTAGATGAGCAGCTAAAGCTTTGGGTGCATTGGATTAATCCATAGCTGACACTGAAATGCTAACAGGATGGATAAACTCACAAACACAATACTGAGGAAAGGAAGTCAAATACCAAATGTGTACATACTCTGTGATTCTTTTTATATAAAGTGTAAAGGCAGACAGAACTAATCTATCATTTTAGGTTTGGACATCGGGATGGTGGTGGTTGTTGGGAAGCATGACTAAAGGGTACCACAGGTATATACATGTGACTATAATGTAATACACACACACACACACACACACACACACACACACACACACACTTCTTCCTATGGTTTAAAGGCTCTGCAAGAGTTCATGTGCTGAAAACTTGGTCCCTAGTGTGGTGATGACAATCCTTAAAAGATGCCCTAGTAGAAGACAACTAGGTTATTGGGGTGCTACCTTCAGAACAGAAGAGATTAATGCCGGCCTCACAAGTTAGTCTCTCTAGAGAGGCTCATTATAAAGCAAGGCTATCCCGTGTGGTTGGTTTCTTCTACACATGGCTGGTTCCTTATCTGTTTCTTTACCATGTTGTGGTGCAGCCAAAAAAGATCTCATCAAAGGGCAATCAGATAAGGTCACCAAATTGTGGCCTTCCTGCCTCCAAAAATGAGCTAAATAAATCTGTTTTCTTTATAAAGTTTCAGCCTTCAGATATTTCATTTAGCAACTGAAAAGTGTCTAATACACATGATTTGTTCACCTACCAGCATGTGTGCTGAGCGTCAATAAAATTTCCTTTAAATATAAAATCAAGACAAGCCAGAAATACAATCTTCTCTATCCCATGAGCTATTTCAATGAATCAGAGCTGCTTTATGTTAGGACTTTGTAAAAGAAGGAGTACCCTTGACTCTGGTAGTGTGAAAAAAATAGAGAAGTAAAACTAGTTACCAATACTCTATTTCTCACATATACTTTTGGTATAGGGGTTGGGTAAATTTAGAGACTCACATTTTTTTTTTTGTTGTGATTATTGGGGATTAAGGTAAGTGTGTCAATAATGCCTTTATATCCATGGACCAATCTACTATAGCAGGGAAGAGGAAGAATAGGATAGGATCTCAGGGAATCATCATGAAAGAATAAATGTATTACCATTTGTGGTGTCATTCAATCACAGTTGAAAGGTATAGATAGCATAGGAAAAGTCGAAATAAATTGATTAGACATTTTTGAACCAAATTTAGAAATCTTGACTGTAACATCATTCAGTTTTATTTTAGTTTTGCACTACTAGGGGTGAAATATAGGGGCATTCTACCTCCGAGATACACCCTCAGCCCTATTTCTTTTGTTGTTTTTTTATTTTGAAACAGAGTCTCACTGAGTTGCAAAGGGCCTCACTAAGTAGCTGAGGCTGGCCAAAACCCACAATCCTCCTGTCTTAGCCTCTCAGGTACTGAGATTACAAGCATGTGCCACCACTCCAGGCTTTCTTAGTTTTAATTATAAACAATTTTTATAAATCTATAACAAAAGATACATATCTCCATAGAATATGGAAAAATGGGTAGTTAAAAATACTCAGCATCTATACCTCCACCATCTTGCACTCCATTAAGATGTATTACTACAATGCACCATAAAAAGTTAAAAAAATATTTGAAAAGATGTAAGGTCACGCTAATAGTCAAAAGCAGCATCTTAACCCAATGAAATACTCACATTCAGCTGTCAAATCATCAAGTCTTCACAGCATTGGTAATAACCTGGTTTGTTATGGATGTTTGAAATTGGGCTCTTTGATCCTTAGATTTTCAAGGAATTTTAGCAAATAGCACCTGGATTCCCCATGCAGGTTCTGAATAATAAAAGTAAGTGACATGAAGACTATGATGTCACTTCTGTTTCTGAGAATGTTAAGTTAGAGGATTATCATAGTGGGTGGGAAACAAATGATCTTCCTGACCCTAAATCTCAGAAACAAGTAGGCTTTGTGGATGGCTCACCTGGACACAGACGCTGCTCAGCTGGGCCCTCTCCAGGTGACTTGGCGCATACAGAAGCACTGGGAAAGGCATGCTCTCCTATGGCTGACTTCCAAGATGAAGACAGTGGAAGAAACGTGAGCATGGGCAGTCGATTCTTCTCGAAATGACCATTCAGATGAATTACTCACTCTTCCCCAGGACTGAATAAAACACAGAAGAGAGAGCTGAATATACTCTGGTAATGGAATTCCTTCAGTTGGGAGGAACTATCAGGGGACAAGAAGAAGCATTCTCTTGTAACCCAAGCCACTTAGGCGGCATGTTAATTTGTATAGATCATCATAGAAGTTAGTTTGACAACCTACATACAGAACTTTAATGCAAATATCTTTGGCTCCATCCCTGGATCTAACTTCTAGGAAGTTAGTCTGAGGAGGTAAAGAACAAGAATGCACAAAGCGTTCATTGCAGCATTATTTGTAAATATAATAAATTAGTAGCAATTTCCACCCAGTATTAGCCAGCTTTCCATCTCCGTAACAAAAAATCCTGACATAAACAACTTTGAAGAAATAAGTTTATTTTGATGCCTGGTTTTGGTCCAGGTTTGCTGGCTCCCTTACTTCTGGGTACCAGGTAAGGCAGAAGAACACCATCATGGTGGGAGAGCATGACAAAACAAAGCTGCTCACCTCACCTCATGGTGGCAGCTGGGAAGGAGGGAGGGAGGGAGGGAGGGAGGGAGGGAGGGAGAGAGAGGAGAGGAAGGGAGAAAGGAGAGAGAGAGAGAGAGAGAGAGATTGAGAGAGATTGAGATTGGAAGCACCTCTGAACATTGCTGCATTGGGGCCATGAGCCATCATTAGAGGACATTCCAGACCAAAGACATAGTAAAGAAATCATTAGTACTCATATACAATCAATTGCTTTACAGTAATGAAAAACTGTGAATTATATTGCCAAGTGTCCAAACATTTTATTATTTATCTATATACACAAATATATATAGATATATGTGTGTATATGTATAAATATTCCAGTTTTCCAAGAGTATGTACTTTGCACACAACAGATTTGAGCCAGCCCTTGCTCCTGTCCCAGTGAGGTTACTGAAACTTGCTGAGAGATATTGTTTCATCATTTTTATGTCATTCCTTGGGACAAATTTCCTGGTTTACTAATGCCCAAGAAATATTATTTGATTTTAGGAATTTCTTATCTTCCTCTGAGACTTAAAAATCATTTACAGACTTGATTCCACAATCTATTAAGAATGTAAGTAAGGTAAGATCCTCATTGAATTGCCAAATGATTATTGGTCCAGTCTACACTCTGGAAAAGATGTGAAGGTTTTTGTTTGCTCATGTATTTGGGAGCAAGGTGCAAATGAGAAGTACTGGATAATCATGTGCCCAGGCTTATTCCTACCAGAGAATACTTTATCAGAGATATGGCCCCTATCCAGTGAGGCCGGCATAGGAGCCTGCCGTGAGGCAAAGCCGGTACTGGGGCCTCGAGGCCAGGATAAGAGCCTGCCGAGGGGTTAGGCCAGTGCTGGGGCCAGCGAGGCCAGCATCGGAGCCTGCCTTGAGGCATGACCAATGCTGGGGCCTCCGAGGCCGGGATCGGAGCATGCCGAGGGGTTAGGCCGGTGCTGGGGCCAGCGAGGCCGGCATCAGAGCCTGCCGTGAGGCAAGGCCGGTACTGGGGCCTCCGAGGCCAGGATAAGAGCCTGCCGAGGGGTTAGGCCAGTGCTGGGGCCAGCGAGGCCGGCATCAGAGCCTGCCTGGATGCATGACCAGTGCTGGGGCCTCCAAATCCGGGATCGGAGGCTGCCAAGGGGTTAGGCTGGTGCTGGGGCCAGCTAGGCCGGCATCGAAGCCTGCCTTGAGGCAAGGCCGATACTGGGGCCTCTGAGGCCAGGATAAGAGCCTGCCGAGGGGTTAGGCTGGTGCTGGGGCCAGCGAGGCTGGCATCAGAGCCTGCCGTGAGGCATGACCAGTGCTGGGGCCTCTGAGGCCGGGATCGGAGCCTGCCGAGGGGTCAGGCCGCTGCTGGGGCCAGTGAGGCCGGCATAGGAGCCTGCCGTGAGGCAAAGCCGGTACTGGGGCCTCCGAGGCCAGGATAAGAGCCTGCCGAGGGGTTAGGCCGGTGCTGGAGCCAGCGAGGCCAGCATCGGAGCCTGCCGTGAGGCAAGGCCAGTACCGGGGCCTCCGAGGCCAGGATAAGAGCCTGCCGAGGGGTTAGGCCGGTGCTGGGGCCAGCAAGGCAGGCATCGGAGCCTGCCTTGAGGCATGACCAATGCTGGGGCCTCCGAGGCTGGGATCGGAGCCTGCCGAGGGGTTAGGCTGGTGCTGGGGCCAACGAGGCCGGCATTGGAACCTGCCATGAGGCTAGGCCGGTGCTGGGGCCTCCGAGGCCGGGATTGGAATACTGCCAAGGGGTTAGACCGGTGCAGGGGCCAATGGCCAGCATCGGAGCCTGGCGTGAGGCAAGTTCACTCCTGCGGCCTCCAAGGCCGGGACCAAAGCCAGCTTAGGGGTTAGACCGGTTCAGGGGCCAGCGAGACCAGAACTGGGGCCTCCCATGAGGCAAGGCCGCTGCTTGAGCCAGCGAGGTCTGGATCAGTCCACTGAGTAGCCAGGCCACTACTGGGACCATCAAGAGTGGGATTGGTACTTGCAACGCAGCATGCACAGAGAAATATCGCAGAAAATATAAATCATATGCTTCTCTTAATCAGCAATAACTAGGAGGATAAGGGCAACAGGAAGAGGTTGAGCTATAGAAAGGGCCCTATAGTGAAGCAACTAATGTGACCAATCAGAGGGTATGTAATACTGGAGGACTGAGCCTCTTTAAAACGCAGGAGGTACATAAACAAATGTATCAAAGTAAATCACCAAAGAAGTGTGGGATGGAGGGAGGGGGAGGGAATGGGATGGGATGGGGGCTGGAGGAAGGCTAATTGGATGATGTGTGCTTGTATATCCTCTCAAGTCTTGTACTCCAATGTGATTGATATATGACTACAATGCACCAATTTAAAAAATAAATTAATAAAAAAATTAATGTCAATAAAAAAAAATAAATACAAAGCAAAAAAAAAAAAAGAGATATGGCCCTAAGAAGACCATACTAGAAACAGCTTACTGATGGTCACATCACCCCAGGGGTAGAGACTGACATGAGGGTCAGATGGATTCGTCTGGGTAGCAATGACAAACATGAATCATTAAACCGTTTAGACCTCAGCACCACAGTGATTGGCTATTATTCTATCCATTACAAAACTTGAAATAAACAAGTTCAATGAGCTAATTAAACTCCATGTTGTGTCTGGGCCTAATTAGATCCAGCAAACACCAAAGGGGCTTTCAAACTCTTGAACTAATGTCTACCTGATCATTAGTGAACAGCATGGGGTTGGGATTCCAAGACCCACGACTTAAATCCCAGCTCCGATATTTACTTCTTGTTTCACTCGGGGAAAATTACTTAATGGTTCAGAATTTGAAAATTTATAGCATAAAACTAGATTCTTTAGGGGCTTAAAAAAAGGTTATGTTTTATATAAGTTAAATAAAAATGAAATAAATACAGTAAAGTAAATTAAATAAAAGGTTATAAATGCAGAGCATATGATGTGTGTGAGTGTGTGTGTGTGTGTGTGTGTGTGTGTGTGTGTGTTGAACCCAGGGGCATTCTACCTCCAAGCTATATCCCTGGCTCTTTCTCTTTTTCTTTAAATTTTTTATTGGCGCATTGTAGTCATACATCTTAGTGGGGTACAAGATGGTGGAGGCATACATGCACACATCACTCATTTAGCCCTTCTCCACTTCCCACCCCATTCCCTCTCCCCTCCCTCCTTCTCATGTTTGGCTTAGTGATTGACTTTGATATGTTTGTGAATGAGATTCTGCTAGCTTGCCGAAGGTCTTGCTAACTTGCTAAGGCTCGTCTTGAGCCTGCGATCTTCCTGTCTCAGCCTCCCATGTACTGAGATTACAGGAGTGTGTCACCACACCCGGCCACTGTATTTCTTTTCACAAAGAGATGGAATCATGGAGAAGTACAGTTCTGTGGTCAGAGAATCATTTTCTCTTCTATCAGAATTTGAGGTTACATGAATTCTGCCCCAGCAAGGTGCTGTTTCTCGATTCATAGAGACCAAGAGGTAGTGTCAAATGGTCTAGAATACAAGAGTGTGTCCCAGTGCTGCGTGTTCCACTGTGTCCACAAAGTCTTGAGCAAGAAGCTTCTTATTCAGTCCTACTTTGCTCATCTACTCATAAATGAAAGTAGTGGTATGGGATTATGACATCAGCTCTTGGAAAAAGGCCAACACTACTTTAAATAGTCAATAAATTTGGTTTATTCTACAATGAAACCACTTTCTCCTAAAAGAATTGGGATATTTTGAAGTTTAGATCTTTTTTTTTCTCTCTCTGAATAACAGATTTATACATGCTACTCAAGAACATTTGATTTTCTTGGTAAGGGCAAAGCTTTCCAAAACCATATAAAGGAAATGTTGGTTCAAGAGGAAGCACCACATATGGTCATCTTCCAACATTAAAATAAGAAATTTAAAATTTGATAATATTTATTTATTTATTTGCGGGTCTGAGGGTAAAACCCAGGGGCATTCGACCTCCGAGCTACACCCCTTGCCCTATATTTTATTCTTTATTTTGAAACCGGTTCTCACTGAGTTGCAGAGGGCCCCACTAAGTAGCTTAGGCTGTCCGTGAACCGAGATCCTCCGGTTTCAGCCTCCCGAACGCTGGGATTACAAGTGTGCGCCGCCACGCCCGGCTAACTTTTAACTTTTAAAAGAGTTTTTAAAAATGAATAAATCCCATGTGGTTAAAGTTATTGGTGAGAGCTGTGCATGGTGATGCACACCTGTAATCTTGTAATCCAAGTACTTGGGAAGCTGAGACAAAAGGATTGCAGATTTGAGACTAGCCTCAACAAATTAGCAAGGATCTTAGCAACTTAATGAGATGCTGTTTCTTTTTTTATTTTTATTTTTTATTAAGATGTAGTCATACATCTTAATGGAGTACAAGATGGTGGAGGCACACTGTTTCTAAAATAGGGGCGAGAGTATAGCCTGAAGGTAGAATGGCCCTGGGTTCAACCTCTAGTACCTCCCCCCTAAAAGAGTAAAGATAAGAAAAAGAAGCCTTTGGTGACTTTCCCAGCTCAATTTAATTAGAGGTTTGCTTTTCCCCAGCTACTGTGAATGTGTTAAGGGTTCGGGCTTCTCCGCTGAAATTCCTTTCTCCAGGGGCGCAGGCTGAAGCTGAACTCCAGCTAGGCTCCAGCTAGGCTTCAGCTGCCACCTCATTCTGCTTACCAGCCTCTGCCACCCAACCTTGCTACCCTCTCTCCCTTTCTCCAGAGATCAATCCCCTAATAAGCTGTGTGCATTAGAATCTCCTCAAGTGCTTTTCTAGGGACACAGACCAACACAGCCCATAAGAGTGGATAAAAGAGTATGTGAGGGGGCTGGCTGTTTAGGTCACACCAGAAGGCAATTAATAATACATTTCTCTGCAAAGAAAGCTTACAAATAAAGAAAATAGAGAGGAAGCCAGTCATATGGAAAGAGATTCCAGGGGTCCAAATTGGCAGGCACTGAATGAGAAGTGAGGACAGGGTGAGACTAATGGAAAGTTCAAATTTGGAAAAGCTAGGAGTGCCTCCCTCTCCCCAACACATACCTCTGCCACATAGTACCCAGAGAACTACGCACTTGAGTATTTGCTCCAGCCCCAAACCATCAGGCCTATTTCTAAGCAAGTAAAAAATCTTGTAGGGAAGTAGAATTGCCAATGACCATGCCACTACTGCTCCTATAAAGCTTCTCCTTGTTCTGTAGCCTAGCAACCAGCTTTCTGTACAGAGGTACCAAATAGAAGAAACCCACATCTCCTGCATCCATTAATCAACTGAGTTCTTTACTTTTATATTTTTACATTTTTATTATTATTTATTTATTTATCTATTTTGCGGGTCTGGGGGTAAAACCCAGGGGCATTCGACCTCCGAGCTACACCCCCTGCCCTATTTTTTATTCTTCATTTTGAAACTGGGTCTCACTGAGTTGCAGAGGGCCTCACTAAGTAGCTGAGGCTGTCCGCGAACCGCGATCCTCCGTTCTCAGCCTCCCGAATGCTGGGATTGCATACTAGTGAGGTTCAATTTGATATAAACATGCATCCACACGGCATGTGTTGTGGTCCCTCTAGAACCCCTTCTTGTACATGTTAGTGAGATTGGTATTCATACCTGTGTTTATGAAATCCTTTACTTTTATATATGAGCATGCAAAGATCAACAGGCATATGAAGGCCAAATTGAACAAGTACAGAAACTGCCTCTATAAAAACAAAAAAAGAAGAATTGTAACAGAAGAAACCCAAAGCAAGGCAAAATGACATAACAAAATCTTTAGTTAGTATGTGACTCGAGAAGACATTGACTCTCTTAAGCAAGAAGTTGATGACATATGGAGTTTTTTCACTTAAAAATAATGAGAACAAAATGTTTCTGAGAAAGCCACTTATTTAATGTTAAATAATGTTAAAACAAATTTGTCCCAAATGAACTTATAGAATAGCTATAACAAAACTACCAAAAAATTTAAAGAGGGGAGGGAGTTTAGTTTCTTCCAAGATTGCAAGGATAAAATAATCAATTGGAAGTTTGAAAGATAAAGTGTAGGTTTTCTGCTATAATAGAAAAAAAGATAAGGAGAAATTAGCCACCTCAGTGTTACAAGCATAAGGTGGGCAGCTAATTTGAATTGAGCTACACTTAATTATAAATGTAAACCAAATTTTGAAATTTTAATACAAAATAATGTAAAACATATTAATAATATTTTATGTTGATTTAAAGGCAAAATGTTTTATATAAAATATATTACAAAATATTATTAAACAAAATGTTTATAAAATTATATTTTCTTATCTCAATTTACATTTTAATGTGGTCACTAGAAAATTCAAAGTTGTAAACGTAGCTCACACTTGTGGTTTATATTATACTTCTTTTTCTTTTCTTTTTTTGGTACTGGAAGTTGAAACGAGGAGCATATCTCTAGCCATATTTAATTAAATTAATTAATTAATTAATTTGGTGGTACTGGGGTTCCTGGAAGCCCTTCTACCTTCGGGCTATACTCCCAGAACTATTTTTTTAAAATTTTTTTTAAATTTGGAAACAGGGTCTCTTAAGCCAGTGCGAATGGCTTCGAACATGCGCGATCCTCCTGTCTCTGCCTCCCAAGCGCGGGAATTACAAGCGTGCACCTCCACGCCCGGTGCCCTATTTTATTTTGAAACAGGATATCATTTATTGAGGCCAAGGGCAGGCCATGAAGCTGCTAAATTGCTGAAGCTGGCTGTGAACCTGCAATCCTCCTGTCTCAGCCTCTCAAGCATTGGGATTACAGGTGTTCACCACCATCCCCAGCTTCATATCATATTTTTGGGGGGGACATTATTGCTATAGAGATCAGTCCAATAGATTCAACTTCTAATTAGTAGAATTTCTTGAAAAAGAGATTGGAAAGAGGAAATTATTCAAGCAATAATAAGTAAAAAGTTTCTGGAGCTAAAGAATATCATTATTAATGAAAGAGTTCTCAGTAACCTCTTACTGAGGAAGAGAAGTTACTAAAATTACAGAAATCTTTCAAAGTGAAGAAGTTGATTTTTTTTTTACTGTAGGAAAAAAAATCACACAAGCTTTCAGCTTTCTTCTCAGTAATTCCAGATAGAAGATAATGAAATTATGCATTCAAAGTTACAGAGAAAATAATTCTGAATCTCAAATTCTCTGTGAGCTATTTTGTCAATTAAATGTGAGAGCCTTAAAAGGGATTTTGACATCTTTAGATACGGCAAAGTTGTGTGCGGTGGTGCACGCCTACCCCAGTACTGAGGAAGCTGTGACTGGAGAATCTCAGGTTCAAGGCCAGTATGTGGTAACTGAGATAGACTCTGTTTCAAAATAAAAAATTAGGAAAACTGGGGATATAGCTCAGAGATAGAATGTCCCTGGGTTCAATCCCCAGTGACAAAAACAAAGGAATAAATAAGTAAATATTAGATATGGCAAAGTCTTAGAATGTTTACATCCTCAAACTCTATCCAAAAAAGTTACATAAAGATGGACCACAACAAATAGAAAATCTCCCTCAGTAGGGAGGTATAAGTAACAAAAAACTGTGCAACTAAGTCAGAAGTCTGCTGATGGGAATCCCAAATGTACCTGTGTAAAAGGTCTCTCTATTTGTACAAAATCCTGCACTTAAGTAGGATGTCTTCAAAGGAGCAGAGCAGAATGGATTACTAATAATCAATGCAAAGGCAAAAATGTCGAAGATAGACCTCTCCCCTTTAGAAGGAATTTTTTTACCTGGAGGAGGGAATTCAAGGACACACATACTTTAGGAAAGAGTAATACATGGTCACAGTGGTACCGTGAAGAAAATGGAGCTTGGTTTTGTGTAAACTGATGAGGGAGAGGAATGGATCTAAACTATTAGATTCCCACTAGATGGACATTCTCCTTCCAGTTGGATAAGATATATAACATCTGACTTAAAAGGAACTGTAGCTTTTGTTTATTTCTTAACCAAGACATCGTAATATAAGCACTGTTATTACCTTTAATTCTAAGAATCAATATCTGGGCCATGCTTGGAAAAATTAATTATGGTGGTAGAATAGAGTATATCTGTTACTTGACAGTACAAAAACTGATATATAAGTTGATTGATGAGAGTTGGAAGGAAAATTTGGGGCAGTAGAGAAGAAGATGAAGGTATTCTCAAAAATAAAATTGGGTCAATTATATTGTAGAAAGAAGTTCATTGTGTGTGTGCAAAAGGGCAGCTCAACTAGGAGACTTCAAACCAGTGGTAAAAAGCCCTACTTACTGCAATTTGTAAAGTGTAAAGGAAGAAGTATTTTGACGATTTTATGATTGGCTGTTTTACATTAACATTTTTGTAGGCTGTTGCAGAGGAGTTTAGGTAGATTTGTATATAGCTGTTTGATTTCATTTCCCTGAATCCTGCTGACAAGAAGGTAAAACATATGTTTTGAGTTTTGTTTTATGATTAGAGTCAGTGTTTTGAGAACATTGGATGGCTTAAGTTTTAATTATGTGTTTATAGGCTTTTGGGCTTAGGTTATATCTAAACTGTGCCTTCCAATTTTTTTTCTTTCCTAGTTCCATTTATAGTAGCTTCCTTAGAAGGAAACCAAAAAGTATTGTGTATAGTACATGGAAAGGGGTATGAATTTAAAAATCCTATTTGACAGTGAAAAGGGAGAAAAACAAATTTATAAAAAATAAATGTATAGAATAGTTGTAATAAAACTACCAAAAAAAAACCTAAAAAGGAGAGTCTGGGGTACACCAAAGTATTTTAGATAAAAAAGCTGATGTTTAAGCTGAGAGATCAGGAAAAAGCAGTAGAAAATGTACTTTTAAGCACTTTTGAGCTGAAAGGCCATAAACTTTAAATACCAGAAACACACAACACTGTTCAGCCAACCAGACTCCCTTTATGACCTCCAGGAGAGATCCCTCCCTCACACCTTGTAACTTCTCCAATATGGGATTCCACACTTATAACTGAGAAAACTGAGCTGTAGAGAATAGTAATCCTCATGTGATAATACGTAGGTGTGTGTGTGTGTGTGTGTGTGTGTGTGTGTGTGTGTGTGTGTGTTATTGGGGACTAAACCCAAGGGCATTCTACCTCTGAGCTACACCCCCAGCCCTATTTTTATTCTTTATTTTGAAACAAGGTCTCACTAAATCGCAGAGGGCCTAAGTAGCTGAGGCTGCCCATGAACCTGAAATTTTCCTGTCTCAGCTTCCCGAGTACTAGGATTACAAGCATGCCCCACCATGCTTGGCTTGCTATGTAGGATTTTATGCCCCCCCCAAAAAAAAAGGTTATTCGAAAGACTAAAACCAGACCAACTGATTCTACATTGTTTTATAATCAGTTTGTATTACCAAATGTTTCCGTTTTTTATTCTCATTTTTATGTTTTTGGAGTGAACGGCTTATCCTGCGGACAATCTTTTGTGGGTCTCAGTATGAAATGCATAATATAGGACTGTGGGATTCAAAGTAGATTGATTTGGGCTACTTCTTGGCATCCCCACTGACTCTGGGCATCTTGAGATCCCAGCATAAACCCATGAGCTTGGATAATTCTTTAATGCAGTCTTTCCACAACACCGAGTTCCTATTTTTTATGAATAAATTTTTATGGGTTCAGTACAACTATACACTATAGTAGCAAGATCCATTGTGACATACTCATGTGTGTGCATGGAACATAGTTTGGTCAGTTTAGTTCTCCAGAACCTCCCTTTTTCCAACTCCCTTCCTTCCCCCTCCTCCTAGTCCCCTTCCTCTACTCCTCGAGTCTCCGGTCTCCTTTCATGAGTTCTTCCCCCCTTTTTCTTTCTGGCTTCTATGTAAAAACAAATGACCCTTAGTCTGGTTTATTTCACTTAACATATTACCTTCAGTTACACCCATTTTTCTGCAGATGACATAATTTCATTCTTTTTTTTCGGAATTCAGCTCTATTCCTTAAATATATACCATATCACCCTTATCCATTCTTCTGTTGCTAGACACCGAGGCTGGGTCCATAGCTTGCCTATGATGAACTGCGCTGTTATATGAGAGCATGCCAGGATTGTTGTATCTCTGTACCTAGTTCTTTAGGATGAATACCAACTTGTGCTTAAGTTCCTATTTCTGACTTAAATTGCTTAGATGGGACTTCATCCCCGATTCTCAAGGTACATATTTTAGACTCCCCATTTGGTTTCACATTCCCTTAACACATTGATTTACTGCCTGTGTCTACACCCTGCTGTTTCTCTTCCCTATTACCCCATCAAGAAGTTCAACCCTCATTTACCAGAAATTATTCTTAGGCTCATATTCCATTTGCATGACTGCAGTCTATTGCTTTGCTGGTTCAATAGAAAACTGAGTTGTGTTTGCAAGGATTGTTTTCCTCATTAGACATCGTTGGTAAATCTGCTTTCTTTTTTCTTTCTTTCTTTCTTTTTTTTTTTTTTTTTTGCTTTTGTTTACTCCTACATCCTTTCCTCCAACTGTCATACATTTTTCAGTGGCTGGACACCTAATGAGACAGTCAGAAGATGTCTCCAAGCGATCTGACTTCCCGGGCTGAGACAAGCCTGGCTTGGATTTTCAATTAAAAGAAAGTTGAAAAGAAGAAAGCAAGCAAATAATTAAGCAGCAACAGGGTCTTGGCAGAAGTTGTTAAATGAATTATTTAAGAAGGCTGTTTGGTGAAAGGAGACCTGGCTCCCTCTGGCTCTGGCTTCCTGTCATAGCCCAGGTGGCTGTTTCCTGCTTCCTCTGTCATGCTCTGACAAAAGGCACCATTCAGATCTCTGAAAATTGGGGAAAATGGGGATTCGCAGGTAATGAATATTTTGCAACTAAAGAGTTGTCAGCAAGAGGAAGGCTCAACTATCAAATTCCCAGTACACCCTAATGAGGTTACATGAGTAGGAATGGCCCTGATTTCTGTTTATATTTTGGGGGCTAGAAATGGAACCCAGGGGCATTCTATCCCTGAACAAAACCCCCGTTCTATTTTTATTTGTTCACTTATTTTTGAAACAGGGTCTGGATAAGTTGCTGAGGTCTCATTAAGTTGTCAGACTAGCCTCAAATCTGCAATCCTTCTGCTCAGTCTCCCAAGTACTGGGCCTACGGGTGTGTACCACCACGCCCAGCTAGGAGCAACCCTTTTTAAGAAGCAGACATTAGTGGCAGTCAGGTCTCAAGGTCTGGTGATTCCTGGATCTAGGTAACTTGAAAGGACAAAGGAGAGAATCTGGCATTTCCGAATAGACATGCATCTTTAACCTCCCTCTTTTTAGCAACTCCTCCAAAGCACACTCCTCATGGCCACCTGATGGCTTGATTTAACATCGGAGTCCCTAATTTAATTTTCAACCTCATGGCTCAAGCATGTGAATAGGGAAGGATTTCAAAGAGAAAAAAAAAAAAAAAAGGATGAGAATAAGAGCAACACAGGATGCTGGGCTGGAGCCTCTGCATCCTCAGCACCAGACACCACGGGCTTCATCCCACAGCCTCCCCATGAGGAGCCCCTCATTGAGGCAAGCTTTGCTCCTGAATCATCAAAGTTCCTGACATCAAATTTCCTTCTGTGTAAATCTGGGCTTAGCCACACTTGAGGCCTCTGTGTGGAAGTGATTCCGGTGTTATTTGTTTTTATTTGCAAGACATTTCTCCGGTGCTGACTCTTTGGATGTGTTTTGCAGTGGGTGTGCCTTAGTCTGCACACCTGTTACATGTGTACATGTAGCAGACTCTTCCACAGGAAACAAAAATGTGTTTGAATAATGCAGGAGAATAATGGGAGGGACCGAAGGATGCTGAGTCGCAGAGAATGACCTCAAAAAACAGCCAGTAGGTACCAATAAGAAAGGAATGTTCTGAGCATACTGTAGGCGCTCAATAAATGATTGTCTTTGAAGGTATGCTACTAAGTTTACCCTGTGCAATGTGGTAGATATTAAAGCCTTCTGGATGGGGATGGAAGCAGGGAAAATGTCTAGAAAAAGGGAGAAACATTAAAAGTATAGAGGAAAAAGCTACTGTCTGTACTTTAGGGGTGGGGCTAACTGGGAACCGGGGCAGTCATGTCCTGGGTGGAAGAGAAATGCTAGGAGATGTCTGTGGATAGTGAGACTTGCACTCTCATGCTGTCTAGTTGACTACAAGCATGTACAGCCCTGAACCTGCATGCATCCAATAAACATCATAGCTAACCATGCAAGACTGTAGCAGGCAGCCAGTCAGTGTTAAAAGAGACTTGTGCTCAGGGCCCTGTAATCCCAGTACTTGGGAGGCTGAGACAGGTGGATCTCAGGTTCGAGGACAGACTCAGAGACTTAGCAAGACTCACAGAAACTTAGTAAGACCCTGTTTCAAAATAAAAAATTAAAAGGGCTTGGGCTGTAGATCAGAGGTAGAATGCTTCTGGGTTCAATCACCAGTATTCCCCAAAAGTAAAAAAAAAATACAAAGCCAAATGACCACACTCAAATCATGATGACAGTCATTCCTCCAGTCCTTTTTACAATATAAGAAGGAATTTACTGGTGTTATTTAATCTTCAAATTACACTTAAGAAAGGCATTATTTTCTTCACTTTGAAAATGAAAAAGCTGAGTCTCAGAGAAATAACTTTACTTGCTCAGACTCATTGACACCTAAGGGGCAGAACAAGGCTTTCTACTCCGTTTTGTTTGACTGCGAAGACTATGGATTACAAACTCAATTTTTATTATGCTGTCCTTGCTAAACGGCTAAAGGGTGTGTCTAGACTAGAGCAGAGCCAGGCGTGGTGGGACAGGCCTGTGATCCCAGTACTTGGGAGGCTGAGACAGAAGGATTGCATTCCAGATCAGCCCCAGCAACTTGACAAGGCCCTTAGCAACTTAGCTGGACTTTGTTTCAAAATAAAACAGGGTTGGGTGTGTAGCTCAAAGGTAAAATATTCCCTGAATTGGGTCCCCAGTGCCACCAGAGAGAGACAAAGAGAAGAAAAGAGAGGGGGAGAAAGGGAGAAAGGGGGAGAGAGAGGGAAAGAGGAAGAGAGGGGGAGAGAGGGAGATAAAGGAAGTAGGAAGAGAGAAGAAGGAGGAGCAGGAGAAGAGAATAGAATAGAGGAGGAAGGAAAGAAGAGGGGAGAGTGTGGGAAGAAAAAAGAAGAAAAGAGGAGAAGAAAAAGGTGAAGAAGAGATGAAAGAGAAAAACATCCCTTGGGGCTCATACATTTGGGAGTGTTACCCATGGTTACCTGTTGCCTGACCTGCAAAGGTAGATAAACATGTTAATTAAAGAAAAGATGATTTTAACTTATTTATGTGAATAAATAAGTTGGTAGCTGAGGGAACAAGAAAGTTGGTAGTTGAACAAGAAAGATTCAGGAGGAATGAGGATGTGAAGGCTCAGCCACACGCACGGAGGGGCCCCAGTGTTCTACCTGCATTCTAACGGTGTCCCCTTTTGTTCTTTATTCTGTCTGGTCCCCTCCACTCCATGAAAATCAACTAGCTGATTTGACTAGGCGAGGCTCCTAAGGACAGTTCTTAGAAAATCTTATTCTAATGTGTTTTGAGCAAGGATCATGAAAACAGAAATGACCCCTCTAACTCCAAGATTTGGTTCAAGTAAAAACTGCTGCTTGTGCTGACTTCAAGCACAGTCACTCAAAGGTCCCCTCCCTGTTCTAAAAAACCCTAAACCTAGGACAGCTGAGGGATAGTCCACGAGCAATAGTCTGATGCATCAGCTGAAACCTTTATCTCTAACAGATCACTTAATTTTTCTTACCAAAATGTTTTTAAATAAAAATTGCCAAGATTTCTGTTTTCCTCTGTATTTTCCAGTTATAGAAGTCCCTGTCTCTTCTGCCTTCTTCCTTCCTCAGAAAGTATCTACTTACCTCTTGAGTGTCTTCTTTTTCATTTATCATGGTTGCCATCATCTTCCTTCTCTTCCTCTTCCTCCTCCACCACCTCCTCCTCTTCCCCCTCCTCCTCCACCACCTCCTCCTCTTCCCCCTCCTCCTCCACCACCTCCTCCTCTTCCTCCTCCTCCTCCACCACCTCCTCCTCTTCCCCTTCCTTCTGTACTGGGATATTAAGTAGAGGGACGTTCTACCTCTAGGCTATACCCCCAGCCTTTTTCTCTTTTTTATTTTGAAGCAGGGTCTTGCTAGGTTTCTGCTGCTTGCCCGGTAGCCGAGGCTGCCCTCGACTCACGATCCTCCTGTGTCAGCCTCCCAAATGCTGGAATTACAAGCGTACGCCACCACACCCAGCTGGCTTCCTTTTAAATAGTGCCCCCTCCCCATGACTTACTTCATTAAGTCACCCCCCCACCCTCCATGTAATCCTGTCACCTTACCCAGGTATATTTATTTTTACTACATTTTTTCACAACCTTTAAAAAATCTTGACCTTCAGTCTTGGTTGTCATTTCTCATTATTCAGTTTTCCTGTAAAGTGCTTCAACTCGGTTTCTGCCCTTGCCTCACTGAGATAACGTCTCCCTCAAAACTCAACAATGATCTAAATATTCCTATTACTCACACACATACCAGAGGCTTGGTGAGCCCAGGACACGCGGTGGTCAGCACTGGCTCCCGAAAGGGTTCCTTTCTCGGATTCCCAGCACTCAGCATCACTACAGGCTTCCTCTGAGACCTGCTGAGAAGCCCTTGACCTCTGACCCCTCCAGGGGAGGGTCTGCCCTTCTCAGAGTCATGTTTTTTCTTCTTGTCTCTCCCTGATGATATATCCTGAACACTGGAACCTCTACCGTTGACTCTTGGTGTATTTCTTCTTGATCTTTCTCTTTGGGCCATATTTCATATAAGTGGAAGTCTGAGCATACTTGCCATGACACCATCATATCTTTTCTTAGATTTCTAAAGAAAAACTTGAGATTTCAGATAGTCCTCTAGTGAACCACACAGGAACTTCAGAATCACTCTTGGCCCCTCTTTTCTTCTCCCTACCCCTGATCTTTGTTAAAATCCTTACCCTTCTCTTTAGCCTGCATCCCTTACCTGCTTTACAGGTTCTTTTGTTGGCAAAGTCATTTACTTTCTGCTTTTCAAGCATGCCTTAAATTAGGACTATTTTTCTTTCTCCAAAACATATCTTGTAACTGTATAATTACCTTTTATAAGCCTAGCTAACCCCAAGATGCTCTGAATTTCATAAGAACTTCATTTTCATCCTGAAGTCGAGCCACTCTTCCTGGTCTCTGAATTTTTTTTTTTTTTTCAGTACTGGGGATGGAACCCAGGGGCTTTCTACCTCCGAGCTACACCCCAGCCCTATTTTTTTATTCTTTATTTTGAAACAGGGTCTCACTGAGTTGCAAAGGGCCTCACTAAGGCTGTCCAAGAACAGCGATCTTTCTGTCTAATCCTCACCAATGCTAGGATTTTGTTTTTTCTCAGTGTTTAAAAAATTATCAGTAGCCGGGCGTGGTGGCGCACGCTTGTAATCCCTGCGCTTGGGAGGCGGAAGCAGGAGGATCCCGCAGGTTCGAAGCCAGCCCCGCGCGTGCTGGCTTAGGAGACCCTGTTTCTAAATAAAAAATATAAAATAGGTCTGGGAGTGTAGCCCGGAAGTAGAAGGGCTTCCAGGAACCCCAGTACCACCAAAAAATAAAATAAATAAATAAATAAAAAATTATCAGTAAGCAGCTAGTATTTTACTCCCTCTCTCAGGCCATTGCAAATGAATATATCTTTGAATTGCACAAGAATAAAATAGTAAATAAATAAGTAGGATTTTTTTTTAAATCCCTGATTTTATTACTTGTATTCATTATTCAAGACCACTGATCTTACGGAATTTTACTGCAATGCCAAATGACATCAAAGTTTCTACATAGTTACTCTCAGATTCTGTGTTTTCTCCATCATAGAGAGGAAAAGAACAGTTCCCTCACTAGCCCAGGTCTATAGACTCCACTGTGAGTAGCAGTCCTTTAGGTTAAAAGACTCTACCATTCATATATAGCTGACTACAGTGAGGTATGGCACGTTTGCCTTTGTATAAATATACACTGGACCAATCATCCAAGATGCATAAACTTCATCTCAAATATATTTTTAAATTCTACCCAATCCAGAAAAATGTCTTGTGATAAATATTGTGAAGAGAAGGATTGTATGAATAAATGAAAGACTGATACGTGTTCGTTATAGTTCGTATTGTGTAGTAATAAAATAAAAAAAAAACAAGAGGCATTTTATATTTAGGGACTTCCTGTGAACTATAACATAAACTTATTTTTTCTTCTGGCTACTGTTTCTCTTCCTTCTCGGTGTATATTAGGGTTCTGACCTTCTTTTACTGTTGCTCCTCCCAGCTACAGCTAAAACTCATGTTTTATTGTTGAAAAAGGAAAATTCTAGTAAATGAAATTCAGTATCTATTAAACTGGCATATAACATATATTAATAATGAAACAAGAAATAGTCTTTGCTTAGCCTTGAACCTTATATCTAACTTTTATTATTCTGCCTTATCATTCTTAATATAGTTCTGTTGTACATTTGTGAACTGACACTCTCATGAATTCTAAGCAAACATTGAATTTTTTGTTAAAATGTTTCTTGTAGTATAAAAAAAATGATTGAAAATGCCCTACTTCTTTCAGTGTCGCTACTGCTAAATCCAAATTGAACAAAATTAAACAGCATTTTTAAAAAGTTAAAGTACAAAAATAACACTAAATCTAGTTTAAAAATATAAGACTGAGAGAGAAACATTATTGATTCTCAACTCCTATCGCAAGAAGATCTCAGAATAAGAGGAATTTAACCAGCTTGGTGTGGTAGCACATGCCTATAATCCCAGTACTTGGGGGCCTGAGACAGAGGGATCACAGTTTTGAGGACAGCCTCAGCAACGTAGTGAGACTTTCAGCAACCTAGTATCGTTCCCCTAGTTTGGACTCTGTTCCAAAACAAAAAGTATAAAAAGGGCTGAGGGTGTAGCTTGGAGGTAGAATGCCCCTGGATTCAATCTAAAGTAAAACATATGCATGTATGATCATGTGAATAAAATTACACTTGTAATCTCAGTACTTGGGAGGCTGAGGCAGGAGAATTGCAGGTTTGTGGACAGCCTCAGGTACATGTGAGGCCCTCTGCAACTTAGACCTTGTTCAAATAAAGGAATAAAAAATGGGGCTGGGGGTGTAGCTCAGCGGTAGAATGCCCCTGGGTTCCATCCCCAGTACCACACACACAAAAAAAGGGCTTGGAGTAGGGGCAGGGGGTGGATATCTCAGAGGCAGAATGATCCTGGATTCAATCCTCAGTTACTAACACATCTGCCTGTGCATACGCGCACGTGCGCGTGCACACACACACACACACACACACACACACACACACACACAATTTAACACACAATTAGTGTTATCCAAAGACCAAACATTCCCAAGCTAACTCAGCTATCTGAGACTTTAGTTGGTACATAGAGTAGAGAAGAAAAGAAATAAGAAATCCTGAAAAGAATGCTAGAAATCCTTTGAATTAAAAAGCAGGTAAGTATCCTCTAATGGATAAAATAATCTTCCTCTAAATGGGCTTTATAGCCGGGCATGGTGGAGCATGCTTGTAATCCCCACACTTGGGAGGCAGAGACAGGAGGATCACACAGGTTCGATCCTGTGTGCTGGCTTGAGACCCTGTTTTCAAATAAAAAAATATTAAAAAAAAATAGGTCTGGGAGTGTAGCCCGGAAGTAGAAGGGCTTCCAGGAACCCCAGTACCACAAAATAAATAAATAAATAAATAAATAAATAAATAGGCTTTATAGTGGAATATGTCTGAGGAAAAAAAATGTCCTTGAATCATATTCCTACTTGTGAATTTTCTGCTAACGAAACTTTCAGGCTTAGTGACCACTGGTTGAAACACTGAAAAACAAAATGGTTCCAGGTATAAAAAACTAGAACTTTTTCTTTTAAAATCGATTTTATTTTTAAGAGAAGTTTTAGGCTCACAGCAAAATGGAACAGCAAGTCGAGGGTTGCTGCGTACCCCTTGCTTCCACACACATGCCACCTCTCCATGATCAACATCCTGTGTTGGGCAGACACATTGGACACACTGATGAGCATCTACTGACATCTCATTATCACCCAGAGCCCGTAGTTTACATCACCACACATCCATTCTTGGTGATGTACATTCTGTGTGGTTGGATGCATTTGTTATGACGTTTATCTGGTATTATAACATATTGAATGGTTTCATTATCCTAGAAATCCTCTGTGCTCCATCTACTTGTCCTTCTCTCCCCTCTAACCCTTGACAATCATTCATCTTTTTATTATCTCCAAGGTTTTGTTTTTTTCCAGAGTACCCTATTGTTCATACAACACATAGCTTTTTCAGAACGGCTTCTTTCACTTCCATTCAGAATTCCTCCATATCTTTTCATTGTTTATATCTTACATGTTTTCAGGACTGAATAATATTCCACTGTCTGGATGTACCACAACTTAGCAATTCACCTATGGAAGGATGTCTTGGTTGACTTCAAGTTTGGGTAATGATGAGTAAAGCCCATACTGATCTGCGTGCAGCTTTTGTGTAGACCAGTTTTCATCTCATTTGGGTAAATGCCAAGGGGTGAGTGTAATTACTGGATTGTAAAGTAAGGTTACATGTCATTTTGCAAGAGACAGTCACACTATATTGTCTTCCAAAGTGGTCCTGCCACTGTGTTCACATCAAGAATGGATGAGTTTCTGTAGTTCTCCATCCTCCCAGGGTTCTCGACATTGTCTCTTTTGGACTTTGCCCATTGTGATAGGCATGCAGTGGTATCACAAGGCTGTATTTATTTGCTCTTGACATCTGATGTGGATCATGGAAGGAAGCAGAGTTTTCAGTAAGAAAGATTCATAGGAAATCAAGGGCATTCGTAGGGATTCATTGGAAATTCAAAGAAGGGCTCAACTCTGAGGTTATGGCTCACGCTGGCCATCAGTAACCTGGAGACCCCTCTTTGTCCTAGAAACTCCAAAAGAAATCCAATTAGTTTGAACTTTCAACTTTGAACCTATTATCTTATTACCTATTTATGAATTTGTTTGACCTTGTCAGCACAGAGATTTTATATGGCTAATGGACTAATGGAGCCTAACTGTACAGAATAAGGAGGAGGAAGATATATTTGCCCTGTTCTTTTTCTAAGCTCCAGTAAATGCACAGCAGCTCTGAGCTCTCTGTGGGCAATTTGTAGCTCTGAATTGGGGCCAGATGGAAAGTTGGGAAGGTAGAAATACACTCAAACTTTGAAAGTGTCCTGGAGAAGGTACTCACTGATAAGTATCAGCAGAGAGTAAGGAAGAGGAGAGAAAAAAAAGAATCTTGAAGGAATGATAAGGGACCCCAAACCAGGAAATATAAACCAGTAAAAATTTACAGAATACAATGAAATATTATAAATTGTTTTATTTATTTATTTTTTATTTTTTTGGTGATACTGGGGTTCCTGGAAACCCTTCTACCTCCGGGCTACACTCCCAGACCTATTTTTAATATTTTTATTTGGAAAGAGGGTCTTTTAAGCAGCGCGGCTGGCTCCGAACCAGCGCGATCCTCCTGTCTCTGCCTCCCAAGCGCCGGGATTACAAGCGTGCGCCACCATGCCCGGCTATAAATTGTTTTAAATTAGAATTATTTTAAAGCTGAAATCCCTTATAAAAGGAGAGCATCTTAAAAAGACACTAAAAGTTTAACTCAGCATTCACACTGCTGGGTCCCATATACCTGACCACACACAGCTTAGAGGAAGGACGATTTATTGGCACACCAGTTTTGAAGATGTAGATGTTCAGTCCATGTTAGGCGGGTGTGCAGAGCTCAGGGCAAGACAGCAAGAAGCAGAGAGTGGGAGAGCACAAAGCTCTGCTCTCACATCATGGGGACCAGAAGCAGAGAGGAAGGCAGAGG
Organism: Muscardinus avellanarius; assembly: GCF_963383645.1. Lineage (NCBI taxonomy): Eukaryota > Metazoa > Chordata > Mammalia > Rodentia > Gliridae > Muscardinus > Muscardinus avellanarius. The sequence goes on from NC_137804.1 coordinate 13,886,026, forward strand.
GAGGAGAGAACCATGCGTAGCCCCCCAAAATGCCCCCAGCAACCTCTCCTAGCAAGCAAGCCAGGTTCCCAACATTGCTATCTTGTTTCCATGAGGGGGAGTGGGACATTCTAAATCCAAACCATTAAAGTTTAAGTATTTCCAGTATTATCTAACTGAAAGGAAAAAAATTCGATTTCTTAGTTTTCATCTGAGATACAGTAGAAAATTTGTGTCTATTATATTCAGACAGATACGGGTTCAAAATTAGCTTTCACTTTTAATAATTATGGATCCTGTGCTCTCTTCATTTTAGTTTCCTCATATAAAAAACAGATGGTATAGGTGATTTTTTTCCACAAGAATAAGATACTTCATGTTCATCAATACATACAGCTGCCCCCAACGCAGTGTATGTTGATATTAGGCTTAGAGTCAGTATTGGAATTAAAATTGGTATAAGAGTTAGTGTTGATTTTGTAGGTATCTCCTCTTTTCAGTCTTTGTCTAAGCATTTTTCATGTGACTATATATATATATATATATATATATATATATAGAGAGAGAGAGAGAGAGAGATAGAGATATAGAGATAGATATGTAGAGATAGATATATCTGTATCATTTACAGGAATTACAGCCAAGAGTGAATCCTGATGCATGGGTTCACATTTGATAAGAAATGAGCATCACTGGTTTAGATTATTATTCCACATGGATGAAGGATAAAGTGGTGCAAAATTTTGATAACACAAAACAAAGAGAGAGGAAAATACCACAGAAAGAGGTGTTACTTTTTTGTTATATTGACATGAATATTTGTCCTGTTGGAAAAAAAAAAGCCTGGATAATTTCAACATTTAGAATGAAGCAAACGCTTAACTGAGACGGGAGCGTGTGTTTAATTTACTGATTATACCTTTCTTGATTAAGCTGGCAAATTAAAATAATTATAGATGCAGCCCATTTTAGTTGATCTATTGTTCAAAAGCTATCTTCTTGATAAAATTTGCTATTTGCTAAACATGACATATACTGCTATTGGTGGTAACAAAATTCAGCAGCTTAATTGATCAATATGGTTATGCAGTTATAAAAATCTGGCATATACAAGTATAAAACTAAAAGTGTACTTGTGTGTGTGTGTGTGTGTGTGTGTGTGTGTGTGTGTTGAGCTATATCGTTATTCTCAATTTCAAATGGATTGTTATTATTCTCGAGCTTAAATGGATGCTCTTTGGGTCATGAAACCCTTGATATATAGGAATTACATCTTATATAATTTATTCCATAGGGACTATTATTTTTCAGAGGCAGACAATACTGCATTATGTAGAGAAAATTAAAGTTGTCAGGCTCATGAATCAAGACCTTAAGATAAGATTGCAGTGGAGAGCAGATAGCATGAGAAGATATTACATTCATAATCCTTGGTGATATTTTTAAAATCCAAGGCTGTGGAGATGGTGCCTGGCTGCAAGTTAAGAAAGAAGTCAAGGGCAGTTTAAGTGAGGTTAGTGTTCACATCCTGTGGCTTCTCTCGTGTTGCAGAACAATCCCCTTCTCCTTGTTAAAAGACAAGGTGGAGATCAGGTCTGAGGCTCTTCTGAGATTTCTCAAATCTCTAGAGCATTTATCTCCAACTTACTTTTCCTCTGAACTCCAAAATCATCACTTACTTTGAGTACATAAAATCTAAATTGTTTGACCTTGTGAACTTTGAGTTACAAGTAACCTTCTGGAATGGAACAGTTGTATAATTTGGGAAACATTCATGCAGCTTTTAGTTCAGTACTGTACATCGGACAGAATAGACATTAATTTGTATTGCGGGAAAATGTAAAGGAAGATAAATTGGCAGCACACTGACAAGTTGCCCAGGACAGCCTACACAGGAAGGATTGCATACCAATGGCACGTGCTTTTAATCCCAGTATTTGGGAGCTGAGACAGGAGGATTGCAGGTTTGAGGCCAAACCTCAGCAACTAAGCAAGACTCAAAGCAACCTAGTGAGACCCTGTTTCAAAACAAAACAAAAACAAATAAAAAGGGCTGGGGGTATAGGCTAGAGGCAGAATGCCCGTGGGTTCCCCCATACAACCACTACAAAAAAAAAAAAAAAGTATCTATTCAGCTTCTGGGCAAAAGTTGAACATTGGCAAAGGTACACATATTTTTACTGTGTAAATTTTTTATGAGAAGATAAAATTACTGTCCATTGACAAAATAGGGTTCTTCTTTCTCTGGGAAATTAATTCGATTCCGGCCAATATTCTCATCACATTTCTGGAAGTTATTTTTGACACTGGCCTATAAGAAGGACATATGGTGATCAATTATTTAGCATTTTTCAGAAGTAGGCCATCGTTCAGCTGCTTTATCAGCTCCAGCCCCACTCATCTTATTTCGAGAAATACCTTATTTCCAAATGATGACAATGGAAATTGACCTATTTTTTTCATTACAAGATGCAAACTGAAAAATGACATATGCGAATTTCTTCCATTTTTATGATCTGGGGCCTCTAAAACAGTGTCTTAAGAGAGTAAAGTAGACATTTGAGAATACATCATAGTTTCATTTTCTTTGGCTTTAAGAATGACATGGGGATTTTTTTAAATTTTTAGTTTTTAATCAATGATATAACAAGAGGCCTATTATAAGCATGGTTTACTGTGGTATCACTGTCAGCTTCATGGACCCCACTAGAACGTCTTATGGATTAATTATCTTAATCTCTTCTGACATACTTCCTAGATAGGGGGAGAGGTTTTGTTCTTTACTAAAATTACTAGGAAGAATGTTTTTAGTCTTTGTCTTAGTATCTCACAAAACCCTTTAACTGAGATAACATTCCAGATTAGCCTGCAATGTCCATTACTCAATTTTCAGTGCTATTGCTTTAGATATATGCCTCATTTTTATGTATGTTAAGCTCACAATGATTATTTTCTTGGTCGTAGGAAGGAATACATACCGCTTCAAAGAGTAAATTGAGAAATAAGTGATGATTTTGAGGCACATAATACTTGATTAATGATAGCAGAAGTACAGCCAAATTAAGAATTATTTTCAACACCATTACACATTTCTCATCTGTGCCAGTGAAGTTGAAGTTTAGTAGAGAAAAACTCTTTGAGGATAGCGCCAAACTGAAAATCAATGAAAATTCTCCATTGCAAGATCCAAGAAGCCAATAATCTGTAGGTAGATCAACTGCAACAAATTATAGCAATTCGAATCACTGATTGACAAACGACAGAAAGAAAGAGTGAGTATTTTAAAATTCAAAGATGAGTCAGGTGTGTTGGCACGCACCTATAATGCCGTACTTGGGAGGCTGAGCGAGGAGGATCGATCGCAGGTTTGAGGACAGCCTCAGCAACACAGCGAGACTCTCAAATGAGATCCTGTTTCAAAACTAAAAAAGACCTAAGCCAGGTGTGGTGGCACGTGCTTGTCATTCCAGTACTTGGGAGGTTGAGACAGGAAGATCACAGGTTTGTGGCCAGCCTCAGCTCTTTTGTGAGGCCCTCTACAACTTAGTGAGATCCTGTATCAAATAAAAGATTAAAAAACTGGGCTGAGGGTGTAGCTCGGAAGTAGAATGCCCCTGATTTTAATTCCCAATACCACAAAAAAGGGGTGCTTAGAGTAGGGACAGGGGGGAAGGGATATCTCAGAGGTAGAATGATCCTGGGTTCAATCCCCAGTAACTAACATGTTAGCATGCATTCACACAACACACACACACACACACACACACACACACACACACACACACTAAAAAAAATGACAGCAAACTCAATCCAGGTTTAACTTTCCATAGCTAAATAATTAAAGTGACTTTCTGCCTAAATTGACATCTATAACTCAAAGGCGGTATGTTGATGGTCAAGGTTAATCAAAGTGTTTTATATTTGTATTATGAAACCTGTTCATTTAGATAAACCAAATTTTGTGCTGAACACTTTTTATTACTATAAAATTTCTCAGGATGGACTGTGAGGCTTTATGCCTACCTTTCGGTTATATTTTCAGTATTTTAATAATAAAGAGAAATTCTACTCTTGTCAGAAAATCCATACTCGGGAGTTCGACTATCTTTGCTTCTGATCGATACCAGAGGCATCATTAGCTAACATATGACTGTTGGAAATGGATTTCCACTGGAGGAATGATTGGCTTGTTAATAAGCATAATGTGTGTTGTAATTGAGCTTTCTTTGGTGAAATCACTGGTATTCATGACACATGGAAGGTTGAAAACATTTAGCTACATCTTCAAATTATATGAATCGAGTCTAAAAGTGTTCAAAGACATGATCTTTATCTTCCCATCCTTCTGTCCATATCTTCCTTTCTTTCTCCTTCTCTCTCTTCTTTCTTCTCTCATTCTCTCTCTTCTTCTTTATCTCTTCCCACTTTTCTTTTCCCCTTTCTTTTTTTCTCCTAAGTTTAAGGAAAGTGACAGCCCTATAAAAACATGAAACAGGCTTTGAGAGTAAAGATTTCTTGGTTTGTAATTTACATTGTTTATATGTTCCCTCCTGTGTATCTTGGTACTCATCATCGGTGTAGACAAGGAATCTAGTTCTAAATTCTCTATTATTATTTACTGTATGTTGGGGAAGAGGCCCACATGATAGATGTGTGTTCAGGTTGAATCTCTGTCATGTAATAATTGCACGAGTGTTGTAGCTGATATTTAAGTATTGATTCTGTGATAACACATCATTTATAGGGTGCTGCATTGACTGATTGAGATAGCTTCTTGGATAACGCCCCTAGTAATGTGCCTTGCCCATAATAGATTTTATTTTATTTTATTTTTGGCACTGGGAATTGAACCCGGGGGCATTCCACTTTGAGCTACATCCATGACCCTATTTATTTATTTATTTATTTAGTTAGTTAGTTAGTTAGTTATTGTGGTACTGGGGATGGAACCCAGGGGCATTCTACCTTCAAACACCCCCAGCCCTATTTTTTATTCTTTATTTTGAAACAGGGTCTCACTGAGTTGCAAAAAGCCTCACTAAGTAGCTGAGGCTGTCTGCGAACCCCGATCCTCTGGTCTCAGCCTCCTAAATGCTGAGATTGCAAGCATGTGCCACCACACCCAGCTCCATGGCCCTTTTTAAATGTTTTTATTTTACTATAGGTCTTGCTAAGTTGCTGAGGCTGGCCTGTGATCTTCCTATCTTGGCCTCAGTAGTAGATTTTTAATAAATAGTAACTCGTTTCTCCCCTACCTCAGTATTGCTGCCTATAATGAATAGTTTTATGTATCAACTTGACTGGGCTAAGAAATATCCAGAAAATTGGTACCACATTTTTTTCTGGGTGTGTCTACAATAGGTTTTCTAGGAGAGGGTAGCATTTCACTTGGTGAACTGAATTGAGCAGGTGTCCCTCCGCCATGTGGCTGGGTACCATCCAGTCTGTCGAGGGTCCAGATGGAAAAAGCAAAGGGATCTGCTGTCTTGAGCTGAGACATTCATCTTCTGCCAGAGACATTGGCGCACTCCTGGTTCGTTGGCCTTGGGTCAGACCATGATTTATACCCCTCTCTTTCTGCCACTCAGCCTTCAAACTTGGGCTCCACTATGCTCCTCACTTTCTTGGTTCTCTAGTGCGTAGCCAGAAGATAACATGACTTCTCAATTTCCATAATCACATCGTAGTCAATTTCTACAATGACTCTTCTTTCATATATGGCTCTATCTTTCCTATTTGACCTATGAATACTCTTGCGGAAACAGCCTGCTTTCACAAGCCATGATCTTTCCATCTACCACTTTTCACCAGTGGTGGTTGGCTAATATTTCTAGTTCATGGTAGCTATCTCTCCTTAAATGGTAGCCAGCATGACTAGGAGCAGATCAGAGCTTTGGAGCCTGGCCTGGCCTTGGGTCTAACATTTATTCCTTGTGTTTTCTTCCAACATCACCTTTCTTGGAGCCTTTGCTAGAGTGTTGGGTCCTTCAGGCCTCCTTTGTAGCAGGGTCATGATTTCCTCTCTAGAGTAGAGTCCTGCCCCACAACTGTCTTAGCTGTCAGAACCTTATCCTTCTTTCAAGTGTCAGCTGAAATCTCACATCGTTTCTGAAAGAATCTCAAGATTGTGACTTTCTTGGGATTATAGGCAGGTCTATGCCATTGTACCCAGCTATATTAGCTGTTTAATGATTTGGCATTCATTAGAGTACATGCCTTAATTTACTCAACCGAAAAAATAGATTTTTAATTGCATCTCTTTTGTGTGTGTGTGTGTGTGTGTGTGTGTGTGTGTGTGTGTGTGTGTGTTACTGAGGATTGAACCTAGAGGCATTCTTCCTCCTAGCTATATTCTCAGCCATATTTTTTATCCTTCATTTTGAAACAGGGTCTCACTAAGTCGCGGAGGGCCTCACTAAGTAGATGAGGCTGGCTGTAAATCCGGATCCTCCTGTCTCAGCCTCCCAAGTACTCAGATTACAAGCATATGCTACTGGGTCCAGCTTATATCTCTATTTTTGTCCTTCTAAATATAAACTTGGCAAAAATCACCCATATCATACATGGAAAATATCAGAACTATGTTATAAATAAAAAATAAATACATGTATAATTTATAAATTATGAAAATTAACGCATAATTAAATGTCTGTGGGCTTCTTTCATTAGTTTAAGATGTATTTTCAAAAAGTAGAACATGTATCTATTTTCAGCTTTATTTATGTAAATTGGATGATTGCCACGTAAAGATTTTGCCAATTTTTGTTTTTTTCTCACTGACTAGGAGCCTGTCTTTTCTTGTATAGAAGATAATGTTTCCTTATTCTTCCTAGCAGAAGCATATGTATAAGCTGAAGTAACCATGACACGTTATTAAAGTGAATAATTTAAAGGTCTTTTGTTTTTCATTGTATTGTTTTATTACCGTCCAAAGGAGCTGGCAGAATTTTTAATCCATTGGGAGTTTCTAGAAGTTTCTGAGGCCCAGGGGAAATTATCTGTACTTTCAGATATATGCCTTCTCCAGGGCTACAGGATCTCTGTTGAGTGAAATCAGGACTCTTATGGCTTTTTATAACACAAAGCCAAACCTGTAAAAATGGTTAATAATGACTATGGCATCTGAGGGAAGTGTTTTCATCTATTTGAGTAGTAAAATAACTAGTGAACGTAATGGTATCTAAGTATTAGTGTTCATATTTAAAGTATTAATATTAGTATTCATACTAGTAGGTTTAAGTTCATAAAGATAGCTTTCACCTGTTTTTATCAGCTGGGAATATGAATAAAGGTTACTTCATAGAAACTCTACATGTTGTCAATTCGTTGGCATGATTTTAATCACAGTAGTAGGGTGAAAACATGATCACATCATCTGGATTTTCTAGAGGATGAATCATGGGGCCAGTTAAGAGATGAGTCTTACTATCAGAACTTCCACTAGAACAGCAAATGCAAAAAGAGTGCCTCTGGTATACAAGAAGTCTTACAAATGCATATTTGGTTTCTAGAGAGTTTCCTCTGTAAGAAAAAGTCAAATCAAATGCAAAGGAATAAAGTAGGAACGTGTTTCAGTCAATGACGGAGTGTCCTGAATTTTTAAATTAAGTCTAAGGATGCTTAATGTGCTCCAACTTGAGAGTTCATGGCCTAGCGAGGCCCTTGGGATGCTTAATTTTCTCTAGAGAAGGGCAGCTTCTAATTTTCTCCCCTATTGTTCTCTGAATTTCTTTCTGTTGATAGAAGGCCCTCCTCCTCCTCCTCCTCCTCCTCCTCTTCCTCCTCCTCCTCCTCTTCCTCCTCTTCCTCCTCCTCATTTTTTTATTGAACCTCTGAGCTACATTCCAAGCCCTTTATAATTTTTTTTTAGCTATATGTGGTGGCAAAAAATGGTGCCATAGACCATATGGTGGTCCCATAGAAGTGAGACACTAAGTACAGTACTTGGTTGGCTGAGACAGGAAGATCACAGATTCAAGGACCGCCTCAGCAATATAGGGAGACTCTCAGAAACTTAACAAGACCCTGTTTAAAAGCAAAACAAAACAAAACGGGGTTGTAGTATAGCTTGGAGGTAGAATGACCCTGAGGTCAATCCCCAGTACTGCTCCCCCATTTTGAAACTGAGTACTGTTACTGTGGTTTTCACCAAGTTCCTGAAGCTAGCTTTGAATCTACAATTCTTTTTTGTCTCAGCCTCCTAAGTACTGGATTACAGGCACAGACTACTGTACCCAGTTCCTTTTCTTCTTTCTTTAATTGTATGGATGGCAAATGACTATGAATTAGAATATAAAAGTACCAGTGTGTGTACTGGAAGCGCTCTGAAATCTAGGTCACTGGGTACTCAGGAGCGGGTTGCTTCAGTGGCAAAGATGCAATTGAAATAAGTCGTATAGAGTCTGTAGTACTCTCCTGCCACCCCACCTACGTTTTCTCCCATAGAAGTGAGTCACTAAGTACAGCCCACTAAGAAAAAGGAAATTTATTCCCACTTCAAAGGAGGAGTGTGGAATAATTTGTGATTCCATGTTAAAGCTACCATAGAATCTACATAGATGATTGCCATTCTAACCGGAATTGGATGAATCTCAGTGTAGTTTTATTTTTTTTTTTTTGGTTGTACTGGGGTTCCTGGAAGCCCTTCTACCTCTGGGCTATATTCCCAGACCTATATTTTTTATATTTTTTATTTGGAAACAGGGTATCTTAAGCCAGCGAGGCTGGTTTTGAACCAGCGTGATCCTCCTGTCTCCGCCTCCCAAGCACGGGGATTACAAGTGTGTGCTACCACGCCCGGCCTCAGTGTAGTTTTGATTTGCATTTCCCTGATTGCTAATGATGTTTTACAAATATTTTTGTATATTTGTTGGACATTTTTTTGGAGAAATGTCTATTTGGTTCAGTTGAACATGTTTTGGAGGTTTTTTTTGTTGTATAGTAGCTTTTTAATTTGATGTCATCCCATTTATTGATTCTGTTTTATTTTCTGAGTTTCGGGGGTCTTTCTGATAGTTTCTACCACTGCCTGTATGTTGGAGAGTTGATCCTGTTTTCTTCCAGTAATTGAAAAGTTTCTGGTCTACTTATATGATCTCAGCACGGAATAAGTTGGTTGTCTTGCCTGCAAAATAACTTGAACAACAACAACAAAAAAAAAAGTATCTCAGAAGTGAATTCAGAAGGTTGAGTTAGAGACAAGACTGTGACGTAAGGCAAGTCCCCGACTGGCATAAGTCTTGATTTCCTTTATTTGCAAAATGCGAATGAAGGGCAATATTAACTAAGTTGGAGGCTTTCCTCCTGGTCTAATACCTGTATGACTATTTTGTCTTAACACCATGGAATTTAGAGAGTTAAGTCTATCATACAAACAATTAACTATAAAAGAGTAAAAACTATTAAATGGCACCAGAGCATCATAAGTAAATGTTACCCTGTATGTTACCCTTGGGGGAGAAGAGGAAGGTGTCCACTGGACATACAGCGGTTTCCTCCCATCTCACTCCCCACCATGAACACCTGAAACTCTGCTGTCCAAGTGGCCAGTGAGGGTAGGGACCACACGTGTCCTCCTCAATATCCTTGCCTACATCAAAATGCCTGGCACAAGGATGTATTTATAACTCTTTATCTGCTGAGCGAACCAATCAATGCTTATTGATTTAAACCCTGATAAATTATTTCATATTGAGGAGCTAACGAATAACAGACCAATGGGCTGTGACTCTATTTCTATATCACCAAAGTGTTAGAGTTCCAAAAAGTGCAATTTTAGGCATCAATGACTGATAAGAAAGGATATTTTCTAGGCTGGGAGCCCTTTCTCATGCCTTAGAAACCATAGAATATGGTTTATAATTTCTTGCCCATCTTGAATAATTCCCAGTTCTCCTTCTACCCGCCTCTCTCTCTCACTTTCACGATACACAGTAGCCTGTTTTGAGGGTCTATAAAACTATTCCAAATACCATCCAGAGTTATGAATTTCATGAGTCTCTACCCCATTCTACCCTCATTTCTCCCATACAGCTAATATTTTACCAGCTCTGGACAGTCTAGCTGGTCTTTGGGACAGCGGGAAAAGTCATCTATAGAACAGTCATTACCTTTCTCTTTACCACCTGAGAATTTATAAAAGGCCAATAATTAAAAAGTCTCCTGATTTGATTCAATTCTGCCTAAGTGTTTGTTGTCATATGCTAAATATACAATTAGGAGAAGTGAAAACCAATTAAGATTTCTTTTTGGAAAAGTGCCAGAAAACATTTGCAAAAAGATAAAACACCTTTTAGGCTGACTTCCAGGATACCTCAGTTTGGCATTTTGCTTTTTTATATTTTTTATCTTTTGCTGTTCCTTTGATCTTTCAGTGTAGGAATAGAAATTTTATTTGTCGATTTTACATCAATATCTTATTATTAAGAAAACTTATTCACTACTAGAATAGGAACCCAGGCTGGGCTTGTTCTTCAGGCTGGAAGAGGCAAAATAAATATTATGAGACTGATTCTAGCTCTCTATGCTCATACCATTTATTTTTCTGAGTTAAACTGAATGTCACGGTTTTGTCCTAATTTTTTTTTTTTGCATGTGAAAAATTTAATTTTTTCTCCTTGGAATGCCTTTCCCATTACCATCTCTGTGTATTGGACTCTTATTTATCCCTCATGGCCCAAATCAATTGTTATTTTCTCCTTGAAACCGTAGCCATGAGCCATTAGGAAGGCAAACAGATGTCCATTCTCTCCTGTCTGATCTATTTAACCTTGTTATCATTTTTGTTAATGTCTTCATAAAGTCTACCTTGTAATACATTTATTTTCAAAATACATCTTCTCTGTTCCACCAGGAACTCTCAGATTTCTTAAGAGGAGCTCTTATGTTTTATTTATCTATATAACTCTTTGTGAGCCTATGGAAAGGATATTAGTATTTTCAGCCTCATATTCTGCATGAATTTCTTTTTTTCTTAGTACTTATTGTCACTTTGGTATAATCACCAGAAGACCTGGTTGATATCTGAACCACAGAGCATAATAAAAAAAGAGAATGTAGGTTGCAGTATTTTTGCAAACTAATCAGAAAGAGTATTGGGCTGATTTCAGGAGAATATAAATAGTCAACACATATAACTATCATCACATACAATAGCACTTACAAGAGCACTTAGTTCTCTGCACTAAGCATTTTTGCCATTTCCTGCCAATCCTCATGGTTTAAGACCAAACATAGAGACCAAAAGAATATATAACTGCTAAATAGAAGAGCCCATGTGGCTCCTGAATTCTTTCTCTTAGCTTTTGTATTGTGTAGCCGGGACAAGAAGAGTTTATTCTCCTCTGTATCATGGCACCCTCCTTCTTGGACATTTTCTAAGCAAAGAAGGCAGTAACAATCAACAACTTCTTCTGAGTTTTTTATCCTCATTCCCTTCTTGGAAGAAAATGCCCTCAAAAGGCACTAATAAAAGAATATTTAACAAAACAAGAAACAGGGTCTCACTAAGTTGCTGGGACTGGCCTTGAATCTGTTCTTCTCTTGTCTCAGCCCCCAACTACTGGGATTACAGGTGTGCACACAGCTTAGATAAGGCCCTTTTGAGCATAACCTAAGAATCTCCCAGAGAAATGAAGGAGTCAACTTAAAATATCATTTCTCTTTGTAAAAAAAAATACTGATTCATAAATAAATAAATAAATATAGGATGAACTCAGGAAGAAGTTGGAAGCTGTTGAAGTAAGAACTGCACTGGAAAAAGTTAAACAGATAAGGAAGACTTTAATCAAGATTATTGCAGTAGTGGAGAGCATGTGAACCAACCTGGACAATAGGATGCTACAGGTGGTCAAGGAGAGGTCAAAATTTTTCTCACTAGAGGGTTTTCAGGGGCTAAGGAATGTTGGTCACCCATATTCACAGGCACTTGTACCGGGGAAAATAACCTGGGTTTTCATGGAAGAAAGAACTAGTTTTAGAGTTTGGCATAAGGAACCCACTGATGTTATGCTCCTTTCAGCTTCCCAAGGAAAGTGGAGGGTAGATACATATTTTCTTCAATATTTACATTTTAAAGAGATGGTTTCAAGGCCATTGAGAGAGACACTGGTCTTGAAGCTCTCCAGTGTTTTAAGGAAGTTTATTTCAAAGGGGGCAGAGGAAGAGTATGTAATTATAAGTTTTATAAAGTTGATGACCTATGAAAAGGGAGGTCAGGGACCTTCAGTCAGTACGAAACCTGTCTGAAGTTCAGGCAGGCAGAGGAGCTATTAAGACTGTCTTGGTCAGAGCTTCCCTTTGGGTAAGTGTTTTTTGGAGGAGCTCAGGAGTCAGAGGTGGATGCAGGTTTTGACAAGGCAGCCAATTAAATCGGCTCACAGCCAGCAGCACTCAGGAGGTTGGATCCTTGCTGAGCTGCCCAGAGATGCATAATCAGATGCCAGGTACTCAGGCAGGTCTATGAAGTCAAAGTCCAACCAGGAAAATAGAAAGCATCAACTGCTTGAAACAGAATGGATTATGGCACCATATTTTTAAAAACCTTAGAAAGTAAAGAAAGTGTTACATTATACATTGCAGAAATTTCTGAAAATATAGGCATGATAACCAAGGTTGAGGGATGCTTTTAGTGACCTTCTAAGTGTGAATCATCTCAAGTTTGCCAGGTATCATCAGCCTAGAGGAAATGCCAGGTCCTATATATGGCCATAATTGAAGAACACTGACGTTGCCTCTCTAAATTTCAGAGGAGATTTTAGCACCTCCTCTTCCTTTTCCTTGCATAATATCAGAGGTTTTGGGGATCCTGTTGGGAAGAGATGTTGCAGGGGTTAGACATGGGTTCACAATCCATTTCTCACATGTATTTCCACTGTAGGCCTGTATTTGCTTCTCATCCTGGACAGGAGTTAGCCTGGGCTCAGAGATGGCTTTGCACTTCCTTGGACCAACACCGAAATCTAGATCTCCCTGCAGCTCAGCTCTGGTAGATAAGATATGAAGCATAATATAATGGAATAGTTCCATTTCTAGGGCTATCTTTTCTGATCCAGCTGTTTAGCCTGAAGTCCATTCCTGGTACGTCTGTTGCTGAGATATTTGGGAGTTGGTAACAAGAAAGAAACCAGGCAATTCTCTGTTTCCTCTGGGCCAGGGGCTTTACCTGCTCAATGACTCCACCCTCCATGGTAGAAAAAGCCAACTTCAGGTGCTGCTGGCCTCTGTACCAGGGTGGAAGTGGCTTCCTAATTTCTGCAGTCCTCATTGTCTCCTGTTTTACCCAGCTGTTGTATCACCTGCCCCATCAATGCCATGAGTTACATCCTCTCCATTCAAAATAGTTAGAGTCATGCTTCCTCACTGAAACCTGGCTGGCATAAACTTTCTCTGGATAGCCAAAATGTAATCCAACATGACCTTTATCCTTCAGGCTAGCTCTTGTTTACTGAGGGGACTCCTGAGGGGGGAAATTTCTGTATAGTTTCAGACTTCCTCAACTCCTGGGAAAAATGGAAGTAACATTATGTCAGCTGAGTTTATATTTCCCTTTGCAGCATGGGTTTGAGGAAGGAAAAAGCTGAGATAACTTGTAAGCCCTGGGAGATTCTGTCCCCTCTGTTAGGTAGAGAAAGAGAGATGGAAATTTGGAAGGTTATGATAAGACATTTAAAAAGCACCAAAGCTCTAGCATCATCATGTGAGCAGGGAATGGGAAGAAAAAACACTCTAATTAGTCATGATATAGGAGCATCCCGTTTTGGGATATATTACAAATATCTAGCGCAACTGAGATACGCTTAAGTGAGTAAACAGTTTAAGTTTTATGTTCATGGCTGCCCTATTTTTAGTTACTTCTTTCTAAGCCGTTCTTCAAGGCCATCTTATGCTCACTGTCCCCTTAAAATATAATGAACATGGGCCAGACGTGGTGGTGCTTGGGAGGCACAGACAGGAGGATCACGCAGGTTCAAAGCCAGCATAGCTGGCTTAAGAGACCCTGTTTCCAAATAAAAAGTATAAAATAGGTCTGGGAGTGTAGCCCAGAGGTAGACGGGCTTCCAGGAACCCCAGTACTAATATATATATGAATATGAAAAGGGAGGTCAGGGGCCTTCAGTCAGTAATAAACCTGTCTGAAGCTCAGGCAAGCAGAAGAGCTATTAAGACTGTCTTGGTCAGAGCTTCCCTTTGGGTAAGTGTTTTTTGGAGGAGCTCAGGAGTCAGAGGTGGATGCAGGTCAGAGGTGCTCAGGAGTCAGAGATGGATGCATGCTCAATATATATATATATATATAGCATGGTAAATGATGTTCAGTAAACAAATAAACTATACCTTAGTTGCCAGAAACTATAAGCAATTATTAGCGCAAAAGGTTCTCATAATTTGTGCAGAACTAAGGAACAATAGTCTCTAAATATGTTTGTATAAACTGTTAGGAATTTGGCTCTTGTAAAGGGTTTGGATGGGAATAACTAATGATTACATCTGTGATCCTCATTTTCTTAAGTCTTTGTAGAGCATCCTGCCTACTCTTTAGGGTCACCCCTATCATTTTGTACTGTCTTTCTCCTTTTAGTCATCCATATATTCATTTTACCTATGGAGCAGGTCCATGCAAATGAATTATAATGCAACAGCTCTGATTTAGACAGGAATGCTATATTTGAAATATAAAAGCATGGCTGTTGTTTAGAAGCATGTTTTAGGATTAATGAGTTGCTGGAGTGCAGGAATGCCTGACCACTCTCTGTAAGAGAGTCAGGAGCCTTAAAACCGAATGTCTGATGGCCATCTCTCCAGGCCTCCTGAAGTTAATGGTCACATAACGAGACTTGTGGGTGGAAGTGCTCTTCTTTATGGATGAGCTTCTCAAAGGTAAAGGCTGGCACCATATTTATCCATTGACTTTGAGTCTGTTTCCTTACAAATGAGGTATGATCTTCAGTAGAAGTTTAATGAACGTGTATTATCCTTTCTAGTTCATTGCAAAGTTGTATGCAAAATGTAGACAAAAGATAGCATCAGAATCATGCTTAGATATTTTTTCTTCTGGGTAAGTCATTATATTAGCAAGACCTAGAATCCTGAGGGGAAACTTTTACTCCTTCAGTCTCAAATCTTCACCTAAGTCTTGTCTTTCTTACCTGAATTTAACTATAAGAGGTAAAACTTCAAGGCCTCTATCTAGTCCAGGCCCCATACTGGAAGATCTGTGTTCTGGAATATTCCGTTTTTTAACTTATGATGGTCAGGTGGTGGGTAGGTATATCTGCCACTGGGAGACTCTATCCAACTACCTTATCACTTCACGAGAGAGTGTAGAAAGTGTAGAGGTCAAATACTGCTAAGTAAAGAAAATTATAAGAAAATAATATGTTGTATATGTTATACACACACACACACACACACACACACACACACACACACATATATATATATATATTTGGTTCTTAGAATGGAATCCATAGGCCTTCTACCTCTGAGCTATGCCCCCAGACCTATTTTATTTATTTAGAAGTAGAGTATTACTAAGTTGCTGAGAGCCAAAGTTGCTAAGGCTGGCTGTAAACCTGTGATCCTCCTGTCTCAGCATCCGAAGTATTGGGATTACAAGTATGTACCACTATGCCAGGTGTGTGTGTATATACACACACACATATATAATTATACAACATATATGTTATGCATATATATATTATATACAGAAATATATAAATATTTCTTTACTTAAAGGTAAATATTTATTTACTTAGAAATATATATTTCTTTACTTAGAAGTAAATATTAAGCCAGGCTTGTTGGCACACACTTGTAATCCCAGCATTCAGGAGGCTGAGATAGGAGGATCATGGTTCTTGTCCAGCCTCAGCTACTTAGTGAGGTCCTTTGCAACTCAGTGAGACCCTGTTTCAAATAAAGAATAAAAAATAGGGCTGGGGGTGTAGCTCAGAGGTAGAATGACCCTGGGTTCCATCTCTACTACTGCAAAAAAAAAAAGTAAATATTTTAAATATTTTTAAGTCAGTATTTCTAAGTAAAGGGGCTATATGTAGTTTTATTTAGAATTCCCTTATTTCTCCCACATATGAAAACAAACAAAACAAAACAAAGGCAAAACATATAAAATGCTCCATCCTTTTTCATGATGGATGTACTTTGTGACCTCAATGCTACTTTCCATCTATTTTGGTAATAGTTTCCTCTTCTTGGGAGCAAAGCATGCACCTGCTAATGGATAAAGAAAGAGTGGAATGTTTTAATGCTTTATAGAAGATAAGGACTTTCTGTTTGGAAAATGTTGCTCGGAATATATAAACAATGATCGAAATGAGCAGAAGTGAGCTCAAACTTTGCTTTCATTTTGATAGTGTCTGTGCAGATTTTGTGGTTGCCTGTGCCCTAGAGAATGAGTGGGAAAGTACATAATTATGCCTGCAGAACTGGGAGCTCTTCTGGGGTCCAAGCTGGAGGCATGTGGGTAACTGAAGTGCTCGGTGCCTGCAAGCCCGAGCACATGCAGGGTATAGCAGGAGGGAAGGGACTGGTGGGAGGAGGCTCATGTGCAGGCCAAGCTGCGTGGGCAGAACCATTTTGAGGAAACTCCCATAGCATTCATCAGCTGCAGAATGCTGTGTGTTTGCGAGGAGCCAAATTTACACTCTGTGAAAGTAAACTTAACGGAATCATCCAGAGCTGGTTTTCCAATCTGAACCAATCTAAACGCAAAAGGGAGGAAAAAGGTTTCAGTAGGCGACGCCCAGGTAATTCGGGCATGGATACCATTGTAATCAATGCATTGAACAAGATTCCTGAGAAGTGATCAGAAAATGGATTTACTTCTGTTTCCCATTCACTCTTTAAAGTGTGGACAATGGAGATGGCCCTTCCTCTACTTATGGATGAAAATAGTCAATACTTAGGGAAAACTCACAGAATTTTTGAAACAATCTTGGAAAGTAGATTTTCATGATCAGATTAAACTATGAGGGTGATCTCATTTTAGTTATTAAAAACTATTGGTTCTAAGCAATAATCAAACATAGATCTTGACTGAATGCTAGATAGCTTTCCTCTTCTAGATCGAGGACTGAAGCATGTAGTGTCTGTCTGTCTGTCTGTCTGTCTGTCTGTCTGTCTGTCTGTCTCAGTTTCCTAAGTACTGAGATTACAGGTGAATACCACCATACCCTGCTCAGCTACTCTTGACACATGTTGGTGGTTGTGTGGAAGCCCTGTGGGTAAAGGAATATGGTGGTTGGGAGGTCCTTTCTGAAAATCAAAGGATAAAGGCAGATTTCTTTTCCTTCTTCCTGGGCTGGGGAGAGAATGGTTTCCAAGGTGATAATGCTCCTGTGTGGGGAAATAGTAGAAAAGACCTTTCTGGAAGAAGTGGAGAGCTCAGGTCAGAGTAGGAAGGGAAACAGAAAGTAGCTATCTGGCTGGTCTCATTCAAAGCAAGTGTCATTCATTGTCTTTATGACTGTCTTAGAGCCAAGTTACATTATCATAATGCTGACTTAAGATTCCCCAGTTCCCAACCTCGTTTGACCATAAAAAAAACCTTAGTGTGTGGCAAGTCGGATTTAGCCCAGCCTGCCTACCGCCTGAAATACACAGCAGGGAAAAATTATTTCAGACTCAGTAATCCCTTGTACTTTATAACCGATTGAAATGACTCCTATTTTCTTATGTGAGTGGCATATGACAAAGTAAATCAGTGGCCTGAGTTTTCCAAGAAAGATGCTGCCACTAATAAGGTGGCCTTGGATCTGTTTCTAGACACCAAAGAATATTATTTTATTGCTTTTTATGTAGTTGCTCCTACAGAGAAATCAGCTTATTATCCATCATAATAGGGGCAGCCCCAGAGGCCCCCAAGATCTTCCAGAAAATCTGCTTCTCAGCCCAAGGACTTTCTAGCAATTGCATGAATGTTCAGGGAGTTCTCTGTTGACAAATCTGGGGGCAATATTGCCTTGAGGCCCTGTAGGCAATTTCCAGGATTTACTAATGCCTTGCCAAGTTAGTGTCTAAATTTTCCTTAAATAGATTGATAGTGAATTTGTCAAGCTACTCTTTAATACGTTGCCCAAAGAAGAAGAAAAAACCAAAAAGGAACAGGGCATTGGTATCATGAGATGGGCACCTGCCCCTCTGCAGATAACCTCTCACTCAGGTGTGTTCATTCAATGTATACTCGTAGTTTATGATATAACATGAAACCCAACCCATAGTATCTATGTGGACACATGTGGCTGAAGCTTCATATGTATTTTATATTCCCCCATGCAATTATATCCTATTTTAGTTTTTTTTTTTTTTTTTTTTTTTGGTGGTACTGGGGTTCCTGGAAACCCTTCTACCTTCGGGGCTACACTCCCAGACCTATTTATTTATTTATTTATTTATTTATTGTTTGTTTGTTTGTTTGTTTGTGGGGTTGGGGATGAAACCCAGGGGCATTTGAGATATACCCCCTGTACTAATTTTTATTCTCTATTTTGAAACAGGGTCTCACTAAGTTGCAGAGGGCCTCACTAAGTAGCTGAGGCTGTCCGGTGAACCGCCACCCTCCGGTTTCAGCCTCTCAGCCTCTCAGATGCTGGGATTACAAGTGTGCTCCACCACGCCCAGCTCTCCAGACCTATTTTTTATATTTTTATTTGAAAACAGTGTCTCTTAAGCCAGCGAGGCTGGCTTTGAACCTGCGCCATCCTCCTGTCTCTGCTTCCCAAGCATGGGGATTACAAGCGTGTGCTACCACGCCCGGCTCCACTATTTGATTTTTAAATTTGGGAGGGGACATATCATATGTAACATTCACTTAAAGGAACCATTTTGGGCTTCTATCTCTTTCTAGCAATGTCAATGTGACCTAATGTCTCGGGACCTCAATTTCCTCATCTGTTAAAGGGGGACAGTTTTGACCATACCACAGGATTGGGGGGGGGGGTTTAAGTCACAAAACAATGTGCTAAGTACCTGAAAGATTCTCAGTAAATATTCATTCAATGTATGATAGATCAAATTGCAGGCCACTTTGAAAGCATTTGCGAGGTAGCCTGTGGCCAGTGGACTGCCCAGCCCTGCCATGGTTCACGCTTGTTATAGAGATGCTCAGAGAGACGTGGCGAGCCACAGTCACACAGAACAGTAGGGACAGGAGAAACCTCTAAGCCTCTTGTCTTGTCCCAGGCCCAATGTCTTTACTGTTCCTTCTATCACATCTTGCTATTGTTTGTTGAGCATCATGTTTTTAAAAACATTTTTACCTTTCACATTATCCTTTGGGAGTTCTTTGGGAGATTGCCTAACCCATTTAGAAGGTAGGCATGGTGATGCACACCTGTAATCCCAGTACTTGGAAGGCTGAGACAGGAAGATCACAAATTAAAGGCTAGTCTCAGCAAATTAGTGAGGCCCTCAGCAGCTAAGAAAGGCTCTATATCAAAAAACAAAACAAAACAAAAAAAAAGAGCCGGGCGTGGTGGCACACGCTTGTAATCCCAGCATTCAGGAGGCTGAGACAGAAGGATCGCGGTTCTCGGCCAGCCTCAGCTACTTAGTGAGGCCCTCTGCAACTTAGTGAGACCTGGTTTCAAAATGAAGAATAAAAAGTAGGGCAGGGGGGTGTAGCTAAGAGGTCAAATGCCCCTGGGTTTCACCTCCAGCCCTACAAAATAAATAAATAAATAAATAAATAAATAAATAAATAAATAAAAAAGTGTTGGGGTATGTAGCTTAGAGATCATTTTTCTCTCTGAAGAAATCCTCATAAACCTATTGCCTCCCTAGTGCTGGGATGATAGGCGTGCACCACCACACCTGGCTTTTCTTGCTCTATCTTTAAATTTACTTAAACTTAAGTTTTATAATTGTGAATAAAACTGTTGTTCAATGTAATGCTTAAGCCAGTTTAATTAGTTAAGAGAACCAGTTTTTATTTTTGTGGATACAGTTGTTTAATGGAGAAAATGAGGCAAGCAGTCAGTGACTTGCTATGAAAACCTTGGAGAAGTCTGACCTCCCCATTCCCCCACTGTCTGTTTTCTGATCTGCAAAATTAGGGGGGAAATAGGCCGGCAGGAATCATGAGATTTCAGTAATGACCATGCAACACAACAGCATGATAAATAAAATAGCCATTTATATGCTTGGGAGGCGGAGACAGGAGGATCGTGCAGGTTTGAAGCCAGCCTTGCTAGTTTAAGAGACCCTGTTTCCAAATAAAAATATAAAAATAGGTCTGGAGAGCCAGGCGTGGTGGTGCACGCTTGTAATCCCAGCATTCGGGAGGCTGAGACCGGAGGATCGTGGTTCAGAGACAGCCTCAGCTATTTAGTGATGCTCTCTGCAACTTAGTAAGACCCTGTTTTCAAATAAAGAATAAAAAATAGGGCATAGGGTGTAGCTCGGAGGTCAAATGTCCCTGGGTTCCATCCCCAGACCCACACACACACAAAAATAAAAATAAATAAATAAATAAATAAATAAATAGATAGATAAATAAATCTGGGAGTGTAGCCCAGAGGAAGAAGGGTTTCCAGGAACCCCAGTACCACCAAAAAAAGGGGAAAAAAAAAACCTCAAATAGGGGATAATTACAGGGGGGAGTGCTAAAGTAATATAAAATAGATATGAAGCTTCAGCCACATGTGCCCACATATATACTATGGGTTGGGTTTCATATTACATCATAAACTACGAGTATGCATTTAATGAACACACCTGAGAGGTTATCTGCAGAGGGGCAGGTGCCTATCACAAGATACCATTGTAGTCATCACCTCTAAGGCTTATAAGTTTATAAGGTTTATAAGTTTGCTTTTAAAGATTGTTTAATAAAAGGAATCTATGCAAGCCGGGCGTGGTGGCGCACACACTTGTAATCCCAGTACTTGGGATGCTGAGACAGGAGGATTGCAGGTTCCTGGCTAGCCTCAGTTGCTTAGTGAGGCCCTCCACAATTTAGTGAGACCCTGTTTCAAAATAAAGAATAAAAAATAGGGCTGGGGATTTATCTCAGAGGTAGAATAATCCTGAGTTCAGCTCCAGTACTGCAAAAAAAAAAAAAAGAAGAAAGGAAGAAAGAAAGAAAGAAAGAAAAGAAAAGAAAAGAAACAAGATAAAAGAAAAGAAAAAAGAAAGAAAAGGAATAAAGAATCTATACTGTTGTAAGGCAGAGAAGAGGTAACCTTCAGGAAAGTAATGACTCTACCTCAGGGATCTCAGAGAAACAGAAACACACACACACACACACACACACACACACACACACTTTATTGGAAGCAATTGGCTCAAAGTGGAAATCTTGAAGCAGGAGTTCCATCTGCAATCATGAGGCAGAATTTCTTCCTCCTCAGGGAAATCTCGGTTTTGCTTTTGAGCTCTTTAACTGATTGGATGAGGCTGGTCCACATCACTGCGAATCATCTCTTTTACTTAAAATCAACTGCTTGTGGTTGCGAGACACAACTACAAAACACCTTCGCAGAGGCACCTCCATTAGCGTTTGACTGAATACTGCACACTGTAGCCCAGCCAGTTGACAGGTGAGACTAACCATCGCAGGCCAGAAGCAGACACCAAGGAGACTTCTGAAGTATAGTTCTTTCTTTGTGTGGGTGCTGGAATTTTGGAAATTCTTCCAGCACTACACTTAGGATTTGTGTACTTTTCTCTGTATACATTCTACTTTAATAAAAAAAAAGCTTAAAAAATTTTTTTTGCAGGGGATGGAACCCAGGGGCATTCTACCTCTGAGCTACACCCCCTGCCCTATTTTTTATTCTTTATTTTGAAACCGGGTCTCACTGAGTTGCAGAGGGCCTCACTAAGTAGCTGAGGCTGTCCGCGAACCGCGATCCTCCAGGTCTCAGTCTCCTGAATGCTGGGATTACAGGCGTGCGCTTTTATATTTACTTTTCAACCTAAATTAGAGATAGTAAGGGATTTCATGTCATGGAAATTTGTCAGGTGGCTGAGCTGGGTCTTGCGTAGATTTCTGTGATGGTGTCCAGACATGGCGGGTGAGCCTGTTGTGAAGGGTGAGGGTATCTCCCAGTGACCAGCTGAGGAGCCCACAATGCCAGTGGTATATTGGCCATACCACTGATTTACATTTTTCAAAGGCAAAGTGACTCTATAAAGTTATATCTTTTTAGAATACTAATATCGCTACTGTTCTCTCTGTAAATATAGTGGTGATTAGTTTAAGGCTCTAACATGATATTCTTCTCTGAGTTGATATGTCTCCAGGTCTGCCAATTTTGTTATTCTTTTTACTAGTAACAAACAATAAAGTATACAGTTTATGTCCAAATAAAACAGCTTTTTGGCATCCTCTACTCTAAGATTTAATTAGGAGGCTTTACTTTCAACTACTTACTTTTTGGGTTATGTTGATTTAAGATAGGATTTTTTTTTTTTTTTTTTTGGTGGTACTGGGGTTCCTGGAAGCCCTTCTATCTCCGGGCTACACTCCCAGACCTATTTTTACATTTTTATTTGGAAACAGGGTCTCCTAAGCCAGCGTGCGCGGCTGGCTTCGAACCTGCGCGATCCTCCTGTCTCTGCCTCCCAAGCGCGGGGATTACAAGCGTGCACCACCACGCCCGGCCTGGAGATAGGATTTTTGTATCCAGTTTATTGTTACCAGAGTTATATTGCATTTCATTTTAACCATATTTCAACAGGTATTTAGGCCCAGTATTTTAACTGATTGTTACGCTTGTGATCAAAAGCTCTAAAAATATGCCTGGCCTGTGGGAGACGGTGATTCTCTCAACGAATATCTGGCTGAAAAATAATACTATGGAAACACAACTTGGATTGAGATCTAGGAGACTGACAAACTAGTATATTTCTCAACAAAAATCATATGGTTTCCTGCATCCTGATTTTAGTTCGATTTCATATGGCCTACATGTTTTACATTTATTACTGACCAAAGAAAGAACACGTAAGAAGAGTTTCCCACACACCCTCCATCTTCGGCCCAAGTTTTTCAAAGATCATTGTTGGGATGAAAATTTTCAGATGATTTTATCTCAATGGACTCTGCAACTGACACAAGGTGCATTCTGTTAGTGAGGTCTATCCTGTTTTTCTTCCTTTTTTCTTTCCTTCCTCCCTCTATCTATTTCTTCTTTCTTTCCTTCCTTCCTGTACTGGAAATTGAATCCAGGGTCATTCTACATCCCCACCAGTACACCAATACACCCCAGACCTTTTTACTTTGAAGCAGGGTCTCACTAAGTTTCTGTGGTTGGCTTCAAGCTTGCAATCCTCCTGTCTCAGCCTCCCAAGTCCTGGGATCACAAGTGTGCGCCACCATGCCCAGCTGGGGGTTCTTTCTAGCTGGCAGTGGTGAAGTGCGCTTTTGGCAGCGACGGCGCTGAAGGTGGTGCAGAAGGGAACACACAGGATGGCACATTCCTGCTTCCTGGTGGAGCCAGATTGTTCATACCATAAACAAATGTCAGGGACGACTCTGTCTCCACTTGCGGTGTTGTCTGTGGGCAGGAGAGCGTTCCTGTGTCAGTGAATCCCCATGCAACAAGAGGGCGGGCAATATTTTTATATGGCATTGGGCAGAAGGGCTGGGACTAAGATGAGGTGACTGAGACCCTTACCTTAGATATAAAATTTTAGGGGGCTCCAAAAATCTCAGTACTTAAGATAAATACCATATTTTAAAATATTATAATAAATTAGTATTTATCTTTTTTGTGTGTCTGGTGCTGCGGATGGAACCCAGGGGCATTTTACCTCTGAGCTATACCCCCAGCCCTATTTTCCCAGCCCTATTTTATTCTTTATTTTGAAACAGAGTCTTACTGAGTTGCAAAGAGCCTCACTAAGTAGCTGAGGCTGTCTGCAAACCGTGATCGTCCTGTCTCAGCCTCCCAAGTACTGGGATTACAAGCGTGCGCCACCATGCCTGGCTAGTATTTATCTTGATTAATGGGTTTTCTTGTTTTTTTTTTTTGTTTGTTTGTTTTTTGGCTGTGAGGCAAGTTGTTCAAATTCAGTCTGAGGCTTTGGAGGTCTTTCTGACTCCTAAACCTATGTTGTTTGCAGTTTACATTCATCCTTCCTTCCTTTCTTCCTTCCTTCCTTTTCTTTTTTCTTTCCATCTTCCCTTCCTCCTTCTCTCCTTCTCTTTCTTTTTTTCTCTTTTTGGTACTGAGCAATAAACCCAGGGGCATTCTACCTCTGAAATATACTCCTATCCCTATTTTAGTTTTTGGTTTGGAAACAAGGTAGCTGTAGGTCACTGTTTGTGTTCTGGCCTCAAACCCCCCTAATCCTCCTGTCTCAGCCTCCCAAGTACTGGGATTACAGGCGTGCACCACCATGCCCAGTAAAGTTTGTACTTTTTCTTGAATATGGCTATATTTTGTCTTATGGATAAATTTTGTTTACATTTAAATTTATTCAAGCTTAGATATGCCTGCGGGGAGGGCCCCACCAAACAAGATCATAAGGATAACATCCGTGGTGGGGAAATGCAAATTGAAACAGTGACCCTCTCTATTAAAATGAGACCTGATCAAATGTTGACCATAGGAGGAGGAACTTGAACATTCTTACACTGCTCTTGCAAGTGTTAAACAGACAGCCAACTTCTTAACATTTTGATTTGATTGACTCCAACATTGGGTCTCTTTTTTATTACTTCTAAGGCAAAATTAAAATCTGTACCCAAAGTATGAGTATTTCCTTAACTCATTAATTTTTACTTTGCATTTCTTTCTATCCCACAGTTAATTTATTTTTGCCTTTTAATTCCTTTTCTGGAGTTTATAACAAATCAAAAAATTTTTTGGTGATAGTTTAAAAATTTTATAATAGTTTCTTGTAGTATTTTTTATTTTTATTTTATTTTATGTTTGTGGTAGCAGGGTTTGAGACCAGGGGCATTGTACCTCTGAAGGACACCTCTATTCCTAGTTTTTATTTTTATTTGAAACAGGATCTCACTAGGTTGAGGAGAGTCTCACTACTTGCTGAGGCTGTCCTTGAACCTATGATCCCCCTGTCTCAGCCTCCTGACAGGTCGGATCCCTTTCCGCAGGGGCGGGACCTTAGAAAAGGAGGAGACTCTGTTGGGCGATATCACGAGGCAGGTGATGTCCAAGAGGGGCTGCGTTCCTATGCGTAGCCCTACCCACAAGACGTAAACCTTAAAAGGAAGGGCATTTCCTCTCCAGTGGTGGAGGGGCTCTGAGGTCTCCAGGACCTGTCCAGCCCCTACCCCCGAGAGAAGACCACATTAAAATTCTTTTCCCTACTGGGTCTCTCGCACCTTTTTCTGCACCAAAACCTAACACTTCCCAAGTACTGGGATTACATATTTGTGCCCGGCTCTAGTATTTTTAATGTGTGAATCTTCCAACCTTAAGTATAAATATCTTATTCATAGTTCTTAGACCATCTTACCCATCGTCACCTTATTGTCAATAATTTAACAAAATTAATATCAATAATAGCTATAGCTGTACGTGATGGCACATACCTATAATCCCAGCACTTGGGAGCTTGAGACCAGAGGAAGATCACAGGTTCAAATCCAGCCTCAGCAATTTGGGGAGGTTCTGAGTAATTTAGTAAGATTCTGTTGCCAAATAAAAAGATAAAATATAAAAAAGAGCTGTAGGTGTAATTCAGAGGTAGAATGCCCCTGGGTTTAATCGCTAGCACCACCCACACAATATTAATATTAATATTAATAATAATAATAGTAATAGCTATGATTTTTTGGAATTAAAATGGCAGTAAGCACTGTGCTAAGCACTAAACAGGCATTGATTTGATTTCTTACATTATTTTTAGAAGGTCATTAATTTAGTTCTGTATGTTTAAAATCTCAGGCCTGACATTTGTAAAAAAAAAAATAAAAAAAAGACAAGAACAAGAAACAAAAGAAAAGCAAAAACAAGCTAACAAAAAAGAAGGGACGCATGTTTCCTAGTCTCTGCTTTGTCATGTTTTTTTTTTTAATATCTTTTCCTAGATCTTGAAGTAGGAACCTGATCAAGTTCTCATGATTTACATCAGTGGTTGTTCTCCTGGAATGAAAGGATTTCATTGGTGGTTACCGGATGGCACAGTTCTATATCTTGGATCAGTGTCTGGTTATTTATAGTTGTCTATGTTTTTCTGGCATGATGGAATCTCTACAGCCGCCATGTCTGTTGATTAAAAACTCATCCTGGCATCCGGCCAATATGAACTGGTCGACTTACTTTGGTTCTTTTTGTTATATATAATTGAATAGGCAGGTGCAGGAGGGTGAATCCGTCCTCGAAAGCCAGGCTCCTGAAGTCTGAAACTACTTTTAAGTATGTATTCTTTTCCTCTTTCTTAAATGTCATGTTATTCACAGAATGAGTGAAAACAGCTTCTAATTCTCTTTCAAGTGCTACCTCAGAGCGGTGTTACTGTGAAGGTCCCCTGATAGGGTTGTTCAAAAAAGAGAACTTTTAAAAATATACTTATAATTGGCTGGAATTCTTACTGTGGTAGATGGAAACACATTTTCTTTGAAATGGAAGTTGAGATGTAAGCACGAGTTTCCGGTGTTGTTGTCGGTCTTCATGATTAAGACTTGTGGACAAGTCAGGGTAGATGGTTCACACTTAGCAGGGACAGGCTACAAGTGCCTGGCTCGCTTCTCATTGGCAGACTACACACGAAATAAATAAAGTCTTACCATTCTCTCTATAGCCTCCTAATTCTCCCTTCCAATGAGAACAGGAAATATGTCCTTGCTAAGTGATCATTTCATCCCCAAGATCTGAAATCTTAGCTTTCAATGGCACTGACCACCATTCCCAAGATACCCAGCATCTTTAACTCATTCTTCCAGTGACAATTCACCAATCATTTGCTGCATTCTGGGTAAAAATCTCACAGCAGAGGCTGTGAAGATTAAATAGAGCAACATGGCCACTGTTTCCATAGAGCTCAAATTTGAAAGGGGGACACAGGCATTAAAACGCAGGCAAAATAGTTTCACAACTTTTAGGCATAAAGAAGAAATAAGGGTAGGGAGGTACTGCTTACTGGGGTACCTTGTGATGGAGGGTCTGGGAAAGGGAGGTGGTTTTGGATGAGGCAACCATAGTGCCAACCACCTCCACCAGGAGATCAATTTTAAACTGAGACCAGAATTGGAAAAAGACTCCATTTAAGCTCAGATGGGACAAGAGTCTTCCCGGTAGAAGCAACAGCATTCCTAATCCCTGAGGCTTAGGACAATCTCTGGGTGTTCAAGGAACAGGAATAAAAACATCGTGTGGATACGTCATGAGAGAGGGCGGCCCAAGCTGGGCATGAAATTCAGGGGCCGGAGTAGGGTCTTTAGCCTGTGATAACCATTTGGGATTTTTAAGTGTGATCATAAATCATTTGAGAATTTTTAAGAGAAAAAGGTCAAGATCTGATTTACGACTTAAAAGATCATGGCTGTTGCTCCTGGGAAACAGGACTGAAGGAGGGATGGAAGTTAGGAGGAGTAGCTCAGAGGCTATTGCAGGCTTTCTGGTGCTGGCTTGCAAAGCACTGGGATCTGGGAACACTGGACAGATGGAAGATGTATTTTGGAGCGAGAGCTGACAGCAGCTGGTATCCAGAGAACTGCTGTTAGCTGAGAATAACAATCACCTTTTATTTTTCAAATAGTATTAAAAGGAATGTTAAGAAAACCACGTTTCTTTTTATCCTACCAATTTGTTTTCTGTATTATATTTCCATTTAAACCCACACAGTGTTTCTCTTGTCTTCTAACCCTTCATTATTTTCTTAAGGTTTTCATACATATTATTACATTTGATCTTTAATCCAGCCTAGGGATGTAAGCAATGCAGATTTCCTTATTTCAGTTCTTATAAAAGACACTGAGCTTCTGAGAGAAAAAAGGAATTGATTCAAGATTGTCTATCCAATAAAGTTATAAGTGAGGAATTAAAGTCCACTTTATCAGTTGTTTTCCCTATAGTATATCCTAAATTGAGTGTTGATAATAGATCAGATAAAGGGCCTCCATTTTGCCCCCTCCTTTGTATTGGTGTGTTTTCTGTTACTATAAGAAAATATTCTAGGATGCTACTTTATAAATAAGAGAGGTTTATATAGCTCACATTTCTGAGGCTCAGGGCATGGTTCCAGCATTGACTCAGCTTGGGTGAGAGTCCCCCTTGCCTGCATTAAGTCATGGCAAATGGCTGCATAGGTGGGAACCTATGTAAGAAGGACAGATTACATGTTGAAACAGGAAGCCCACTCAGTTCTCTGAGGAAATTCCTTGTGACACTAAGTCTTTTTCTCAAATGAAATAAACTGGCATTCTCGATGGGGTAAGACACAGAGAGAAGTCAAAAAAAGAGATGACCTCTCATTTTTGGACCCTGCCTCGCTACAGAAAGTTACACTATTCTTTATGGCGGAGGCAGAGCGTAGAAAAGACTTAGTCCCGTAAATGCATCTTCCAGCAAAGAGTGGAATACTCCTTTTCTAGTAATAAAGGGATAACATTCCAATTTCCACTTAAAAAATCAGAGAGAGCATGCCTTTCCACAGAGAGCATTCTAGCCGTGGGCTGTTCACTCGAAGTTCTTCCACAGCTCAGCTGGTTTCCTTGGCAAATTGGATTGCCCCTAGCAACCTCAAGTTCCTATCAAATTGTTGTCTTTTGCAGAATTGGCAGTTATAAATCCAAGTGCATATTGGAACAGGGGAGGATTTAAGGAGAAAATACAAAAGAAGCAGGAACACCTTTAACATGTCATTACAAGTTTCAAGAACTACGTTTTTACCTTTGATACCAAAAATGATTTGTTTTTAGAACATTGGCTCTTAACCTTGTTTGCACATTAGAATTTCCTCCAGCACTTAAGGAAACACTGATTACAAAGATCTTTCTGCCAGAAATTTCTTACTTGTTGACCTTGAGTGATCTAATTCCAGTTTTACTTCTCTGACATGACTCCACACCATCAATACAGTGAAATGGGGGTAAAGGGAGGCTTATCTAAGATATAAGTCAAAGCACTTGACTTAAGATACAGACATTACCATCAAGACCTTAACTCATAATTGGCCTGAGGCACATTTCTTAGCATCCTGGTCCTTTGTTTTTTCATCTTCAGAGTAGAAATACCAGTATCTATCTGCTCCTTGGACTTGAGTTTGTTTAGTTGAATTAAACAAAATAATAGCTTTTTCAATAGCTTGAATGTACATTTTAAAACATACTGAACTATTTATTATTTTGTCTGATGGCCATCAATTTTATCTTGGGACCATAACCACAAGGTCTCACCTCACCTTCTCCATGTGACACAAACCAGGGTAAAGTCCCTTCTTTAATGTCCCATCTCAAAAGACTGGAGAGTTTCGGTGATTGGGTCTCCATCCAGCCCTAGTGGTGGAGTTGTGATCTGAGACCCAGATACTCTCTCTAGCTTGGCAATAGAAGCAACATAAACAGTATTGTAATATGTAGAAGGATTGCATCATGAGATCAAGGTCTTGTTCTGCATTCTGTAGAGATGCCTCAGTGCCTCCAAATCCCCAGCTTCATCCCCATCTTCTTTTTGTCATTATATAATCACAACTACTCTCCTTTACACTAAGCTAAAATGATTCATCCTTGACCTTTAACAAATAGCTCATTCACTTGAAGACCCAGGTTCCCTGAAAAAGATGGGGGGGATGCCAATCCCCTTCCCCCACAACTGCTGTCTGACCTGACTCTTGTTCACTTATGCTCTGTGGGCTCCCCTGAGCAAGAGTCATTTGTCTTTAACATACTGTATATCCTCTCTTCCCCTCCCCTTAGAAGTACAAGTTATTTAAAATTTTATTAGTGTATTAAAATAATCTACATATTCTAAACTATGGTATATTGTCATAAGTATACAATTTATCAATTGGTACACTGCAATTGTATATCACAACAAGGATCAGAGTGATAGAAACATCCACACACACGGCACTTGTATTTCTCCGTGGGTAGGTCCTGTCCTGCTCCTTCCCCGTCCTTGCACATAATATTCAAATTGCTATTGATGCTGTGCAAATATATCTGAATTTGATAAGAAAAATATATTCTGGGGTTCTAAGCGACTAACTCTCTCTGCTGTTCCTGACATTTGGCCTTCGTCAAACATTTATTGATTCTGGTTACTGTTTGATGTGATGGTGTTGCAGTTACAGAACAGATATTGGCAGGACTATGCGCGTTTAGAGAAACTGCCCGGGGGTTCTTTCAGAGGTTCCAAAGTTATATGGTTCACCACTTGTTAGGATTTGGATTTAGAATGTCACTCAGACTCCATGTCACTGATAAGGCAGCTGCGTTGAACACAGGGCTTGGCTGCTGAGAGGGGGTCTCTGGGGATCTGGCCTTGGGGGCTGTATGTATATCCCACCCCCACTACTCCCGCTCTCTCTTTCTCTGCTTCCCATCACCATGTCCTGAACTCCGCAGACTTCACCTGGCCTAACATGGACTGAAAACTCTGAAATCTCCAGAACCATGAGCAAATGCATCTTTCTTCCCCTAAGTTGTGGTCATCAGGTATTTTGAGTTGCAGCACTGTGAAAATGCTGACCGCAACACCACCTCCTTTCCAGAAAAACAGCCACTCACCTCCCCAATCTACTTTCTTTAAGCAAGTAAACATAAAGCTGCAACGCCAAGTTCTTCTTCTTCATTCCATCATTCCCTTTGGGGTGGCAGGGGGCAGTATCTCGCACTCCGGAAACTTATCAATTGAAGGAACCAGGTAGGAGAGTCAGGCATTTGAGCCCTATGTATCCATCCTAGGAGACAATTAGTGTCTAAATGGCTCGAGAAGAAAAGAGTTGTAGGGATTAAATACATCTTCTGTGGGCTGAAATCACCCAACAGGATGCAGGTAGCTGAGCATCAGTGAAGACACCTAACAGGAGGACTCAGAGATTCCAGTTAATCTTCCAGATGTTCTTTAGTTACCTGAACATAATAGCTAATGTCTCTGTCAAATGTGTTTGATTTCCATTATCTTTGAGGCCTCAGGCAGGTTATTCAACTATTTTATGGCTTTGGTTATAAAGGTGAGAATACAGTACTTGCAAGACAAGCATATTTTATTTGAGGGGAAAGTTCCAAAAGATTTTATTTAATTAAAACATACATTAATCATTAATACCGAGAGGAGGCATTGATTTAGCTTGGAGTCATTTAGCTACCCAAGTTAAATTTCTTCCTCTCCTGCTTTTTGGCCATACCACATTATCTTTTCCTTCTCTGCAAAATGGGGATAATAATTGTCCTACTTCATAGGGTTTCATTATTTTGTAAAAATATAAATGGCTTGATAGCCGTGCAGTGCTTAGTTAGCATTTGATAAATACATTTATCTTAACAATTATTATTTTACCACAAGAGTAGCACAGCTACATATGAGCAAAGCATAAATACCACAGAAAACTCCCTGGGCTTATCTTTTAAGTTGAGCAATTCTTCATAATACTTCAAGTTGAAAGACATTTACTACACTTTAAATTTGGTAAGTAAAGTAAGAATGTATTGATATTTTACATTTGCATAATTAAACTTTGTAGGGTTCTAGTATGCACACAATATGACTAGTCCTATATCTAACTGGGATGTCATGAACATTAAATGTGTTAATGTACAGGAGTCTCATTTAGCCCAGGGCTTGACATTATTAACAGTAATGATATCCAGGCAGTGAAAACTGAGATTTGGCACTGGGGAGAGAAAAAGAATTGTATTTCTTTCTCCCATGATATCTTGCAATAATTTTCCAGTACTTAACTTTTTTATTTTTCATTCTAGCACAGAGCTGGTTTATATTTGAGTATAAGACCAGAACTGGGTAATTGCTGTCTACATGTCCCAATGTCAGGAGGTATTTTAGAAAACTAGGGTAAACTTAAGAACTCCATCAAACTCTCTTACAATTCCACAGTGAAAGATGCTGATTATCTAAAATGTTTTCACTTTTACAACTTGGGAAAAAAGCATGTGGGATCTGGGACTTAGAGAAACATATTTTAGTATATGAGGAGTTGGTAAAGTCCACATAGCTCTTACTTTTTATACCCGGCTGTGCCTGACCAGTGGATATCAGTTTAATAATACAGATTCCCAGATTCCAATATCAGCTTATTTACTGAGGATAAAATATGTTGCCAGACCCAAAGGGATACCTACTTTCTTTACACAATAAAACCCTTTCCATCTTTCTTTCATTCTTTCTTTCTTTATGTCTTTCTTTCTCTCCTCTATCTCTTTATATTTCTTTCTTCCATTTTATTTCTTAATCTTTTTACCAAACATATTTGATCTACCTATGTTAGTCTTTTTGCCAAGTTAAAGGAAAAAAATGAATAAATAAACGTATCACAGGCTCTCAGCACATATGCGGTCCAGAGTGGAAGGGTCTGATAATTATTACAGGAAGTAATGACTGCAGTGATAGGGATGTTATTTAAGCCAAAGAAGGGCCATCTAATAGTCTTGGAGATGAAGGAAGGTTCAGACCAACTGGAAAAACAATGGTCCCTGGAAGATCCCAGAAAAACAATGATTTTAATGAACCATCAGATTGGTCGTGTTAGTCTATACAACTTAGTCACTAGTTACAAATTGAAGTTAAAGTATATCAGGTATAGTAAAGAACCAACCTAAGCCAATGTTCAAATTCAATAGTTACCGGAGCCAGCCGGGAGAATTACGGGTTCCGAAGAGAGGAGTAAGGATTAAAGAATTCAAGCATGGGAGGGCTGATAGTCACTACTAGCACCAAGTTTATTCTCTCAAGGCCCTTTAATACAGTTTCTAGCTTTGGGTTGCACAGGAATGCAAGAAAGACAAGTCCAAAGTACATACATCACAGGCAAGTGAAACAATCACAGGCAAGTGAAACAATACCCTGGTGCAACACAAACCTAATCTTATCCAGCAGACAGAACAATAGCATCAATTGTTCTGAGAGAGTCTTAATTACTTCAAAACCTCCATGACTCCAAACCTTGTTGACTTTGGTCAAGGACAGTCAGAAGTACTCTTTTAAGCCAGGTGTGGTGGCGCACGCTTGTAATCCCCAAGCTTGGGAGGCTGAGACAAGAGGATCACATGGGTTCGAAGCTAGCCTCAGCTGCTTAGTGAGGCTCTCAGCAACTTTGTGAGACCCTGTTTCCAAATAAAATATAGAAAAGGTCTGGGAGTATAGTCTGGAGGTAGAAAGCCTCTGGGTTCTACCCCAGTACCACCAAAAAAAAAAAAAAAAGTACTGTTTTAGTAAGGGGAAGACCTTACTGGTTCCCCCACAATGGCCAAGGAAATGGGGAAGTACTTAATGGCTCCCCACAAATAGTGTTTAAAAAATAAGTAGTCAACAATTTGTGGGAAAAAATGGCCCCCACCAAATATCAAAACCAAAATTACAAGGATAGTTAGAAAACAGATGAATTTGAAACCAGTAATACTTAGAAAATCTGATGGAAATTAAGAGCTGGTTCTTTTCATCATTTTGATTCTAGAAACTTAATGTGTTTTGTTCAAGTGTGGGAGAAAGACAAATACATTATAGTTATTCATTTAGTTACCCAACAGTGTGTGTGTGTGTGTGTGTGTGTGTGTGTGTGTGTGTGTGTCTACTATGTGCCACATGCTTTTGCTGGAAATACTACAGTAATCACATAGGATGCACTCAACTGCCAAGAAAGACAGGTCAAGAGATAACACTTCTCACTATCTTGTGTTAATCAGTGACACGGGAGGTGTGTGTAGGCTGCTTATACCTGCAATGTGAACCTGAGTCATGAGAGGATAACTCACGGGCACGTGTAGATGACACTTGGGTACAGACTGGTTAAAAAGCTGGCTGACCCTGATCGGGACATATAATCAGTAAGATAAGGCACCAGGAGACTGCCCCGTGAGTCATCTTCAGGTCAGAGCTGCTGCTTAAATATTTATTCCTTACTTTCCCAGGATGGTTTGGTTCTTTCAGAGTTAGGAGAAGAACAAGGAGTCTGTCCAGAGGGAAATCCTGTAAGGAATTTTATCTCTACAGTAAACATTTTACTTCTAGGACCACATTCCAAACAATGAGTTTTCGTATTTAGGTAACTTTGCTGTTGGAAGGATGGTAGACTCTCTAGTAATTTTTGTGTTATTAATAAATAGGAGCATTTTTTTCCTTTGGTACTAGAGATTGAACCCAGGGGGATTCTATCTACACGCTACATACCAAACTTTCTTTTATTTATTTTTATTTTGAAACAGGATCTCATTAAGTTGCTGAGGCTGGTCTCAAACCTTGGATCCTCCCATCTCAGTGTCCCAAATACTGGATTTTAGGCATGTGCCACCATGCCCAGCTAGAGGCATCCTACTTATTGAGGCTTGGGATCCAATAATGAAACAAAAACTGATCATATTATGAGAGCAGTTTTCTTTTATAACTGTTATTAAGAGCCCTGTGAAGATGGTTGACTTCTCAACTAGAGATTAAACTACTTGTAGGATGTCTTGACCTCATCAAGGGTTCCCCTTCCTGCCATCTCTTGTCACATAGATCTAAAAAAGGCATCATGAGACCAAAGGGTATAATAGAAGACAGCACTGACAGTATATTCCTGGCATCCTGTTTCCCTAAAACCTCTCACTGGCAGCGGAAATGGGTGGTGGTGGAGTGTAATTTCACTTACAAACTCAAGCAGAAAATGAATTTCTCACTGTGCAGAGTCTGTATCAATGAGCATGACTGTCCAAGGCCAGCTTCTGAGATCAAGGGAGCTGGTTCAGGGGAGCATTAAATTACCACCAAAAGGAAAACAATTTGCATCATTGAGTTGTAATATGAGCGTGGGGGAGGAGTTTTGCAGGAAATCCCACCTTTATAAAAGTTGTTTTATAAAAGACAACTTTAAAGGTTTTTATAATGCTATAATTAATCATCTTAATTTCATAAAGCTATTATAATACTACACTAGACCTAAATTCCTGAACCGTCATAGTGTTCAGTGAATTATAGCTCAGGTATGTGACAGCATTCCTGCCAGTGATGAAAAAGTGACTAAGGATAAGAAGTTGATACAAACTAGGTCCTACTAGGTGTACCGCCAGGCCAGGCAGAGTTCTACCTTACCTGAAATTCTCTTACAGCATTAAGAATTCTTTCTGGGCTACTCCAAGAGGAAATTATTAGTCTTTGGGGTCATATTCTCTTGGATTAAAAATATCAACTCTGCCATTTATTAATTCTCTGAGCCAGGATAGTTTATCAAATATTTTAAGCAAATTTCTTACCTGAAAAATGGCCAGAATAGTACCTACCTTAGGACTTTGTTACACTATGTAAAATACATGTGTAAAAAATGCTAATAATGTAAAATGTGTAAAATATTAACAATGCAGTGTCATACTGACAAATAATGCTTATTTGACTCTTGAGTCTTTTCACAAGTAAATCAAGTTACCTGGTTACAGGGCCACTTTGCCAGGAAATGGGTTTGGTCCCCAGGAAATAGGGATAATGGCTTATGCAACATCTCCATTTTCTCAAAGATGGATCATAAAAATGTAGAAGAAATGATCAAAGTTATGAGAGAGGGATGCAGGAAAAGATGGATTGAGAGTATCTTGTTCTAATTTTCTCATTAAGATTCATTTCTGTGAATGACTTTTGTAAAATGGACCAATCTTGACTATGTAATAACTACCATGAACATTAATGACCATTTTCAAAGTTTCTGGAATTTTAAACTATATTGAACTGTCACTGAATATCAAGGTTCTCCCTT
Source organism: Muscardinus avellanarius (assembly GCF_963383645.1). Taxonomy (NCBI): domain Eukaryota; kingdom Metazoa; phylum Chordata; class Mammalia; order Rodentia; family Gliridae; genus Muscardinus; species Muscardinus avellanarius. Next base: position 13,921,834 of record NC_137804.1, read on the forward strand.
TGTCAATAGCCAGATCTAAGGGGGTCTAGAGTTCAGGTGTGTGTGTGTGTGTGTGTGTGTGTGTGTGTGTGTGTGTGAGAGAGAGAGAGAGAGAGAGAGAGAGAGAGAGAGAAAGAGAGAGAGAGAGAGATTTTTTCTCCCCAATTCTCCCCAATTGCATTGACAACATAATAATAATAATTCAAGTTATTTCTTACCTTGTCTTATCTACTTGGGCTATTTTTTACTCTGCCTCCTATCATAAAATGTAAACTGGATGTGGTGGCACATGCCGGTAATCCCAGCATTTGGGAGGCTGAGACAGGAGGATCCGATGTGGTGGCGCATGCCCGTAATCCCAGCATTTGGGAGGCTGAGACAGGAGGATCCGGGTTCACGGACGGTCTCAGCTACTTAGGCCCTCTGGAACTCAGTGAGACCCTGTTTCAAAATAAGGAATAAAAAATAGGGCTGGGGGTGTAGCTCGGAGGTAGATGGGTTCCATTCCCAGTACCGCAAAAAAAAAAAAAGTAAACCAAATTAAAATGACATCAATGTAATCTGTTCTCTACATATACATTCACAATGATCTTTAAAAAAAAAAAAACTATCCATTGAGGAATGATGTTTCCCTTTTTAAAAGCTTCAGGTAGATCTCATTACATTAAGAATAAAATTTAATTGGCCAGGTGTGGGGATGTGCCTGTCACCCTAGTATTTGGGACGCTGAGACAGGAAGATTGTAGGTTCAAGGTTAGCTTCAGCAAATTAGTGAGACTCTTAGAAACTTTATAAGACCTGGTTTCAAAATAAAAAATAAGAAGGGCTGAGGGTGTAGCTCAGAGGTACAATGCCCCCGGCTTCAATCTCCAGGACCAAAAATCAAATCAAATCAAATCAAATCTAGTTTACATTTTCCAGGAAGATATAAATATTTAGGCACTTAATGATATGACCTTAAATATCTTAGACAAAAATGGCCAGAACTACAAGGAGACAATGAGGATAAAAATATCATAACCATCTGGGAGTTTTTTTGTGTGTGTGGGGTGGTACTGGGGATAGAACCCAGGGACATTTGACCTCTGAACTACAACCCCTGTCCTATTTTTTATTTTTTGTTTTGAAACAGGGTCTCACTGAGGTGTGAAGGGCCTCACTAAGTAGCTGAGGCTATCCATGAACTGTGATTCTCTTGTCTCAGCCTCCTGAGTGCTGAGATTACAAGCATGTGCCACCATGCCTGGCTCACCTGGGAGGTTTTAACAAAGATTTTTAATAAATGAAATAAACAGATAAGTTAGGGAGAAATTGGTAAACTGGAACTATTTAACAATGTTGATCTAACAGACACAGGTGTATAAAACATTACATTCTACATTGGCAGAATACCATTATAAAATAAGCATACTTCTAAATTTACAAAAATTTACTATACTGTACCAGAAATCAAGTCTCAACAATTTTAAAGTTCTCCAGCAACAATGCAAATAAGTTAGAAACCAATCACAAAGGATACTAGAAAATTCACATATATTTGGTCAGACACAGTGATGTACACTTGCAATCTCTGTACTTGGGGGGCTGAGACAGGAGGATCTCAAGGAGGATAGCCTTAGCAACTTAGTATGACCCCATTTCAAAATAAAAATAAAATAGGGCTAGCTATTTTAGCCAGATAAGAGGTAGAATGTCCCGGGGTTCAATCCTCAGTACAAAAAAAAAAAAAAAAAAAACAACAGCCACAACAACAACAACAAAAACCTCACATATATTTGTGATACATTTAAAATTATGTATTAATAAAAATTAAAGATGGAAATTAGAAAATGTTTGGCAGTGAATGAAAAAAATGACTTATAAACACTTCTGGAAGGGTAAAGAGGAATCAAGAAAGGGTAATAGATAATATCCCATCCAGCACAGAGATTATATTCCCTTATTTCAGTATCTTTTGATTCCATTAGAAGTACAATGTTTATTGTTAACCTGTTGGTAGAGATCTGACAGTCACTCATTTCCTCACTTTTGTTTATAAATACCTTCATTCTTTTTTCAGTTAAAAAGAATTGTTAATTTTCAAATGTGGATAATGATTAGAGGAAATGGTATCAGGAACTCCCATCTACAGCCGTAGGTGTGTGCGTTGTTGGTATGTGTTCCATCATGATTTTTTCTTTTTAAAACTGTTGTGCATGAGCTACTGTGTTTACAGTTCTTTTCCTTTTTATTATTTCTTTAGCACATCGTAACTTTACATCATAGTAGGGTTCAATTGTGATAAAAACATACGTTGTGATAAAACATTCAATTGTGATTAAAAAAACATGTACACAGACACAGCTCATGGAGTATTTCCCTCCCCTCCCATTGTGCGTGTGCGTGTGTGTGTGTGTGACCTAGAATCTCCCTCCATTTAGTTAAGATGGAGTTTTACGTATTGTATTCAGTGGATGACTGTCTCACCATCTTTGCTTGATAACATAACCTGATTAAGAGAGTGACATGCAGGCGTGGTGATGGATGCTTGTAATCCCAGCATTTGGGAGGCTGAGACAGGGTGATCTGGGTTTGTGGAAAGCCTCAGCTACTTAGTGAGGCCCTTTGTAACTCACTGAGACCCTATTTCAAAATTAAGAATAAAAAAATAGGGCTGGGGAGTGTAGCTCAGAGGTAGAATGCCCCTGGGTTTCATCCCCAGTATAGAGAGAGAGAAAGAGAGAATGAATGAATCTCATTCTATTTACAGCACTCTCATGCTCCAAGAGAGATAATGCAGGGGTTATTCACCAGTGCATGGGGATCTGGGGGAGGCACCTGAGGCAGAAAGACAGGACGGAGTGAGGTACAAAATCAACTCAGAGACAGTAGCAAGAGGAAGGCAATGTAGGTTCCTCTTGGCTTTGGTAGGGAATCCGGATTTTATCAGACCAGCAGTGGGAAGCCAAGGAAAGGTTTAACTATCCAGCAGTCAAGCACAGATTTTTCTTAAGGGTGTATATAGTTCACAAATCCATGAACTGGGGCTGGCTGTATGCATCAACTGTTAAACAACTTAAGCACTGATTATAAACAAAGGGAAGTTCTACAAATCTGAATGTCTCATTTTGAAATTCGAACTGGAATACAATAAATGCTTGATGTAAAGGTATTTTAATTTACTCCTAGAGAACAGTAATTTGCGTTAAGGAATCTATTTTGCTCATAATCACAATGGTCTTTATTAGGAGAGCCATATCCCCTAACAGGCCACAGGAGTGGCAAGCATCTTTCTTTGGTGTATGTTATTTCTGTTGGCATATTTAAACACCAGATGGCCCTTGATCATGCCTGGCAACTCTTAATTCTTTTTTTTTCTTTTACCAAAGCCTCATGAAATAATTCAAGGGTATAAATCAATTATATCAAACTTTTTATTTAATAAAATTATAATCTAATATTACCACAGGTTAGAGTTTATTTTAAATAATCAATACATTTGGCTAAATAGGAGTCTTTTCTTCCTTGTACTTTGAACAAGCTTAAGTTGAGATTTTGTTTACCTTCTTTTGTTATTAGAGATTGAACATAGGAACATTTTACCTTCAAGTTGCACCCCAGCCCTATTTTATTTTTTTATTTTGAAATAGGGTCTTGCTAAGTTGCTGAGGGTCTCAGTATGTTGCTAAGGCTGTCCTTGAACCAGTGATCTTCCTGTCTCAGCCACCCATGTAGTAGAATTACAGGAGTGTACCACCATCCCCATCTTAATTTACTGAGATGTTTAAAAAGCTTTCACTTATAAACTATAAGAGGATTTCCTCTCTCTCTTTGTCTCTCTCTCTCTTTCTCTCTCTTTGATGTTAAATGTGACATTATTCTATAATTGGATAGCACAGTAGAATAATTGGATTTTGTCATTTTTCTAAGCCTTTTAATATAAAATATAAAACAGGATTTTCCTTTTTGATTCTCTGGTTTTGCAGTATGGGTGTGGGCAGTTGAAAGAAGTATTAAGGTACTAATCCTAGTATTTTCTTTCATAGTTTATCTGTATTGCTGATAAGACATGAGGGAGGCACTCTATTTGGAATCCTTAGATAAACAATAGCTGAGTATTATTTCCCCATCCAGACTCTATAGCTATTCAAATAATCCCCCCAAATTATAAATCCAAAGAAAAATAGGCATACTGAGATTGAACCTTCCTCGGCATGTATAACTCATGTACCTACCCTGTTATAGTTAATGTAGCCATAGCATACCCCTGATGCAAATTATAAACACAGCACAAACTCTTGGACACTGTTGATTAGTTATCTTATTTGCAGCACGAATAAAATATTAGGAAAGAATTGAATATTCCTGTATTTGTTAGCTCAGACTATTGTTAGAAAAGACAACCGAAATTTCAATGTTAACTTTTAATATTTATACCTTTTGTGACTCTATTATGTTTCTCTTAAGTAAAATGGTTCTTTTATTCTTTACGGCCATCCCAAATGGGAATCAAATATAACTCTGATATAGAATTAAGTCATAGTCTTTCGTTGAGATTCTTGGTAATAAAGTTTTGATTGTACTAGTAAGGAAGCATGTCAAAGCATTGTTTATGATGGTGAGTCGGTTGTTACTAGACTTTATTGGGTGTGCGTGATGTATGATATGGATATATATATATATATATATATATATATATATATATATGGAGAGAGAGAGAGAGAGAGAATTATCATCCACAGCCACACACATATGTATATGTGTGTATGTATATAATCATATGTGTATGTGTCTATATGCATATATATTTATATATACATACATATATGTGTGTGTATATAGTTTTGAGGCATTCATAGAGAAAGCCTGTTTGTGAAGCTCTACATAGCACACATGTGTCTCCTCCATAACTCTGGATATTGCCTTGTGCTCTTTATTGGGGACCCATTTCTCCAAGGATGGATGTGTACATAGGGCCTTTTGAAAAACCCAATAACAAAGAGTTTCTTTCGATCTGCATGCCTCTAGCATATTTAGTGCCCAGATGACATTTTTGGATTGGCAGGAAAATAAAAACATTAAAAGTAATGTGTGATGGATGTGTACATATGTGTACCCCACTTATGAGCTACTTTACTTCTTGGGTTTGTGCTTTATTAGGTACAATGTAATGGCTACAAACCTACATTGATTTTTAAATTTTATCTGAGTTCTTCTTCTTAGCCCTTAATTTTTCTTAGGCATTGAACTTTTAAGATGGTGTAATTGACCCGGTCCACCAATTCCGTGTGACTGTTTCTAGAACTATTGGGTGAGTAAATATTTACTTTTAATGTTTTTATTTTCCTGCCAATCCAAAAATATCATCTGGGCACTAAATATGCTAGAGGCATGCAGATCAAAAGAAACTCTTTGTTATTGGGTTTTTCAAAAGGCCCTATTTGCCAAAGCACAGCTTTCACAGAAATGTTGAGGGCTATTTTATACCTTGAACATGATTTTTAGCAAGGTAAACCAGGGTCTTTCTTTGAGCTCTTATCCCTCCCTCTGAGGAAATGTCTGTACAGAGAATACACATAGTCCTCCCTCACAGCATACACCTAGAGCACACACCTTGAAAAACTGAAACCACAGCAGGAATCATTGTGGTCTTCATAACTTGGCCAATATTATTTTGAAAAACAAAAAATAAACAACTTCTAGCTTTAAAACAGCATGATGACTTTAATTCAAGTGTTTCTATTGGCTCCATCTCCCCCACCCCCACCCCACCCCCGTGGTGCTGGGGATGGAACCCAGGGGCATTCTACCTCCAAGCTACTACAACCCTATCCCTACTTTATGTTTTATTTGGAAACAAGATCTCACTAAGTTTTTCAGATTTTTGCTAAGTTGCTGAGGCTGGCCTCAAACCTATGATTCTCCTGTCTCAGCCTCTCAAGTCCTGTGATTACAGGCATGTGCCACCATACCTGGCTTTTTTTTTTTTTCCATCTTGAAATCTCACTCTTATATGTAAAAGAAAGGTGGAGGGGTGACAATAGACAGAGCAGTAGAGATCAAAGCAGGGAGGACACAGGACAGATTCTAAGGAGAACCAATGCATCTTGCCTTTCCCTGGTACATTCTAGAAATGGTGGGACCAATATAATGCAGATGAAGGCATGCAGCTGAAAAGAACATTAGTGCAATGCACATGTGAGGAATTTCTTGTTCTTGCCTTTTTAAGCAGTTAATCTTTTTCTCACCCCTGACAAAAATACTTATTTTTAAGAAAATGGAAATAGAGGATCTCAAGGTTCTGGGGCACAAAACAAAGATAATGGTCACAGATAAAGCACAGAATCAAAACAGAAAGTTCTCATTAATCACAAGGTCCTTAGCAACCCTCTGTCCTTTCCTTAGAACGCCTGTACCAAGGCTTATGATTGCCCGGGCAGTAGATGATTGGATTATTCTCTAGATAAATGGGTACCCCACTAAAGATCTATACATAGCAGCATTTGAAGTGTGATAATGTAAAAGTAATTGGTGTGCTGTAGGCTAAATTTGTATTAAATCTACTCTGTTATAGACCTTTTGCAATATAAATTCTCGTTGAGTGCAGGACTTCGGCTCAGCTTTTCTAAGAGTCAGTTTTATGAGTAAAGTCAAGAGGGGCTGATGGATTCGTTTGTGAAAAGCAAATTTCTGAACAAGTGCGGAGTAGATGAGACTTGGCTCCCTAAGGTCTTTGGGTCCATCAGAAGTGGACCTGGGGAAGGAGATTAAACACAAAGAAGCCAGATTGGGAAGCGATCCCAGAGAATGGTAGAAAGGAAGGCAGGCAGCCCACAAGGGCCCCGTATCCATCAAATGGCCCCTGTGGTGATGGGAACCTGATCCTTCTGGGGACTGTGGAGGCCGGGTAAAGCATACTTCAGGGTTGTTCCTCCCGAGGTGTGGGGGAACTGGAGTATCAACACAGAGATTCAGGTCTCCCATTGGTGGAGGGCTATGCAAGAGGATCATTAACTCTCTTCCACTGCCAACCTGACATTTAGGTAGCAGAGTGAGCTCCAGGAGCTGGGGAAAGATTTCAGGTAAAGCCAAGATGAGATGCAGTTGGAAGTCTGGGAGATGTTCACTGAGTGGATAGGGCCAGATAATTTGTGTGGGGCATCAAAACCATCAGTCATACACAATGATTTACGAATTTTCTCACAATTGCTGCATGGATTTTAAATACATGGATTTTTAAATCCCTACAATACATGGTAGGCTTCTTTATATCCTTCATTTAAAATAGAAATAGGTAATCTTTGCAGAGGAGTTCAAAGAATATGTCTATTTGATTTCAGTTATTTTCTGTGAAATTTTCCATTTGAAAATGGATTTTAAACAACTTGATAGTAAATTTTTTTTAATGAATCAATGCAGAAGCTGAGTGTAGTTGTACATACCTGTAATTCCAGTACTTTGGAGGCTGAGACATGAATACCAGAGGTTCAAGGCCAGCCTCTGCAACTTAGTGAGGCCCTTTACAATTTAGTGAAACTCTTGTTTCAAAATGAAAAAATAAAATAAAATAAAATAAAATAGAGCTGGGTGATCTAGCTCAGAGGTAGAACACCTTTGAGTTCAATACCAAATACCAAAAAGAAAAGAGAGATAGAAAAAAAGAAAGAAAGAGAGAAAGAAAGAAGATAGAAGAAAGACACACAGAGATGGTTCTAATCCCAAAGTTGAATTTACTCTAAGATGGAAACTCTAAAACATTTCTTATGGCCAGAAGCAAATTCTAAGGGTCAAATAAAACTACAGGAGAAAAGGAACATACCTCACTAATATTGGGTCATAAAACAGCAAGGGAAGAATTAGTTAAAACTCTTTGCTGCTTTTGAGGCTTAGAGGCAAACAACTTTCCTAGAAAAGCTGCTGATTTATTAGGGCCCACACATGCATAAACACATCCGAATTGCAGGTAAGAGCAATACTGTTTGCACCACACGTGCCTGCATTTATTTCATGTTGTTTACATCCCAGGCACAAAAATGGCTCTTATTTTTGTTGACCACCAGCAGAAAAACCATTTCCTGGGGAAAGTATGCAAAGTTAGGTGCCAAGACCCTTTTTTGTATATTCAGCCTTTCAGTGTGTGCTCCGAATATCATAGATACACAACTGAAAAGGGGGATTATTTTCCTGTTTAAATTGAGATCTATTTTAGGAGCCAGAAACAGCCTATATGTGTCTCTGGATTAATTTTTCTTCCATCAAAAAAAAATTCTTCCCATAGAATCATTTCTCTGAACTTTTCAATACAACATCTGATTAAGTCATTAGTTTTCATTACAGCCAAGCAGAGTTTCCATATTTTTCAAAATGAAATTTGTCATTTAATGTTGTTGGTGGTTGGCTTGTTTTACGTACATATTTTGAGACAAGATTTGAAAGCTTGCTTTCTTTCTTTCTTTCTTTCTTTCTTTCTTTCTTTCTTTCTTTCTTTTTTTTTTCTTGTGGTACTGGGGGGTGGAACCCAGAGGCTTTTCTTCCTCCGAGCTATACTCTCAGACCTATTTTATACTTTATTTGGAAACAGGGCCTCTCTAAGTTGCTGAGAGCCTCACTAAGTAGCCGAGGCTGGCTTCGAACCTGTGTGATTCTCCTGTCTCAGCCTCCCAAGCGCGGGGATTGCAAGCGTGCGCCACCACACCCAGCTGAAAGTATTATTTCACGAAATGGTTATATATGTTTGGGTTCTTTACATCTCAATAATTGAATTGTTGCTGTATAGCCTTTAGTGTTTCTTAAGTTAGTTGTCATAGATTTTGCATTGGGAAAATTACTTCAAAAACAAATAACTTCTTTACCACACTCTAAGTACTTTTGCCTGATGTGGAAATTACACCCCCCCCCCCATTTCTTTCATTAGATTTTACTTTCCATGCATGGGTATTTTTGGATAAAGCAAAAGAAAAACACAACATTAACAAAAATAACCCTTCTCTAATAAGCACAAGCCTTCTTTTTTACTGTACTTTTATTGGTGCATTGTAATTATACAACATAACGAGATACAGAGTGATAGGAATGTATGAGCACAAAACACATGGTGTATTCATAATTCATGTCCTTGAACCTGGTCCTCCTGCCTCAGCCTTCCAGGTACTGGGATTACAAGAGTGTGCCGCCACACCCAGCTGCAGGGTTTGACTTTCTAGATAAGGCTGCGACTTGTGCAAACCTAGTTTCATTGTTCTTAGGTACATATGTATGAAATTACTTGTAGGTTAAAGAGATGCTTGCCTGGAAAGATTGCTACCATGCAGGTCGTTACGATGGTTCTCTTGCTCGATATTCCTATGTGGACTATCCAAGAGTTGCTACCTGTTCGTGCCAGTATCTGCTACTGTCAATTTTATTTTAGATAATTTTATGGATTATAAATCATGGTGCTTTCAGTTTGGGTTTCCCTGATGAAAAAAATTGATGCCGGGTGCCTTTTGCATGAACTTAATGAATGTGCATTAAAATGTTGAGCCCATTTCTCTCGGTTTGTTTGCTTTTTTATTGTTGATTCAGAAGCATTTCAGAAATATGTTTTGTATAAATGTCCCTTGTCAGAGACATTATTATAAATTTACATTATCTTTGTGTTTATATTTATGGCTATATTTGTATTCTACATTTATATTACACATATTTTTCTCCTACTCTGTGGCTCACCTTTATTTTTTTAATGTTTTTGACAGACATCTGAATATTAAAATTTATAACCATGAGTGTAATTTTTTCCTGTTAGTCAATCTTCATAAATATTAAGTACATAGAAATTTAAGTTTTTTCAAATAAACTGACCTTTTATTATTATGAAGTATTCCTATTTATGTCTAATAATATCTTTCATCTTGAAGTTCATATGACTCAGTACAAATACATCCATAACAGTTTGTGCTATGGTTTATATGGTATAATTTTTCCCACCATTTTATTTATTTTTCTTTTTTGGGGTGCTAAAGATTGAATCCAGTGGTTTTATTTTATTTTTTTTTTAAATTCGGAAACAAGGTCTCACTAAGTTGTGGAGGCTGAGATCCTCCTATCTCAGCCTCCCAAGTACTGGAATTACAGGTATGGGCCATCATGTCTAGTCATCATTTTACTTTTAACCTTTCTGAGGCCTTTATATTTTTAAAATGATTCTTGTAAAACAAAACAAAATAAAAACAAAAACATGAAAAATTTCTTTTTAAATGTAGTATAAACTAGATTTTATTGGTATGTCCATCCCATTTATACTTAATATAATTAAGTTAGGATAATCATATTATTAGAGTGTTTACTTGATTTTTGCCTCATTCATTGTGTTGTCTTCTTTGTTTCTCATAGACTTGTCCTTATGTTCCTCTTTCCTTGCTGCATTTTGGATGAGAAAATAACTTTTGCTGGTTATTTTTCTTTCTTATTGTCTACTGATTTTTTAGTTAGGCTTCTTAATGTTATTTATTTTGTGATTCCGCTAGAGACGACGATGTGAGCCTTCAACTTATTATTGTTTATGTTCAAGTAGTAATTATTTTCCTTCCAGAGCCATTTAAATTTTGTAACACCACAGCTCCATTCACCACTCCTTCTTTGTGTTCCTGTCTCATTTATACGTCAACATGTGCTATAAACCTAGAACTGTGCTATAGACCTAAAAATGTTGCTACTTTTCCCAAGTCAGTGGTGTTATAGAGAAATATTTCTATAGCTGTATATATACACCTACGCATATATTATTCCTATTTGACTTTATGGAATCTCTTTATGTCTTACAGTCCAGCTGCCAATCTAGGATGTCGCTTTGAATGACAGGCTAGTTCTTGGTTATCTTTTTCTTTCTTCTCTGTTCTGACTTTTTTTTTAATAATTTCTCACAAATCTAGATAGATATGCACCTGTTGCCACTTGTCTTCATTCTGAAGGAATCCTTTAAATATTCTTTGTATTGTAGGTCCGTTGTTGACCCATATCTTCACCTATTATTTTTTAATGTTTTTATTTCACTTTTTTATTAATGCTATTTTTATTGAACATAGACTTTTGTACTGGAATTTTTTTCTGTCATATTTTAAAAGATGATGTTGTATCCGACCACATTGTTTCTGATTAGAAGTAAGCTACCTGCCGGGTGTGGTGGCCCACGCTTGTAATCCCCGAGCTTGGGAGGCAGAGACAGGAGGATCACGCTGGTTCGGCTTAAGGGACCCTGTTTCAAAATAAAAATACAAAAATAGGTCTGGGAGTGAAGCCCGGAGGTAGAAGAGCTTCCAGGAACCCCAGTACCACCACCAAAAAAAAAAAAGTAAGCTACCAATTATATTATTACTTCTCAGTATGTAACAAGTGTTATTTTCTGGCTCTTTTTATGATATTCTTCACTAGTGTCCTACAGTTTGACCAGTGTATGAGTTAGCATGCTTTTCCTTGCTACTTGTTTAGCATAAAGTTCATATACAATATGTGAGATGAATACATTTGCAGCTCTAATGTGCACCGTGAGGACTCTGGGCTGTAAAGTCATTCCCTATATGGAGCTTTCTGTTGAGAATACCTTGGCTTGACTGTGGTCACACTGTCTTGATTCCTGACATGTCTCATAACCTCCAACATTATGCTGAACTTTTTGTGTGCAGAGAAGTCAGTAATATTTGCCTCTCCCCCACCCCAAGTGCGTGTCCTTTCCTTTGTGGTCCTTCCAGTATTGGGGGGCTCAGTTAATCTCACCTGTCTTGACATTGGTCTGAGCTTTGTTGTAGATCAAGTCTGATTCCGTTAACTACTGGTTTAGAGCATCCTGATAATAAGCCGTGGACTTTCCCTTCAGCAGGGCTTGGGGTCTGAGCACCATCAGGACCATGGGAATCTCTTACGGTCCTAAGCCAATCTAGGATGTCACTTTGGATGACAGGCTAGTCCTTGGTCATCTTTTTCTTTCTTCTCTGTTCTGACTATTGCCTTTGTGTTCCTAGAGGACCTTCCCTACTGCCTCCTCTACATCCTAGAGGGTGGAATACAGTGCACTTGCTGAGGGGTTGATCTTGGCTCTTCTGTCTCCCCCAGCCTTCTACCCACTGCCCCAGACACATGAAAAATGCTCAGGGAGAATATTTGGTAGGTGACTGCAGAATTGCCCATAGTTGGGCTTCTTAGGATTCCAACTTATCACATCATCCAACATACAGCAGTTAAAAGTTTGGTAAAACTTCTTCTTCTTTCTCTTTATTTTTGTTTCAGAGGTAGATTCCTTCTTCACACTGCTCCCCCCCACCAATTCTCCTTAATTTTATTAAGAAAAAATTTTTATCCTTTCCTTGGTACATTATAGTCTCACATCATGATGTATTCAGAGTGATAGTGACACACACACGCGCTTGATGGCTTTCTCCTACCCCCCGTCCATTTCTTCTGTAATGGAGTCTTGGGTTGACATTGGTATTCTTACATAGGTACACAATGTCTGTGGAAGTGTTTCCTTCATTGAGTCTCCCTCTCCCTCCTCCCCAGACCGCCTCCACCACTCCCCTGAGGTTTCTCCTTCATTATCCAAAGACCTTCTTTTATCACAATCACTCACCAGCTTCTGTATATAAGAGAAAACACATGACCCTTCACTTTCTGTGACTGGCTAATCTCACGTAATAGAATGTTCTCCTGGTCTTTCCATTTCCCTGCAATGACATAACTGTGCTCTTCTTTATTGCTGAGTAGAATTCCATTGCACATGTATCCCATAATTTTAGAATCCATTCATTGGTTGGTGGACACTGCTTTTTAAGGGATGGAATGTCATTGGATTGCTATACTCCTGGCAATGAATTGCCATGCTCTGGAAAGTAGCTGATGGAGGTTTGTTAGCATCCTCAGGTCTCTGTCATGCTTGAGAAAATGATTTTAGAGCATGTTCAATTAATTTTGTGTGGATGGTCTCTAATCGCATTTGGAAGTGAAAATTCCTAACCTTTAAAGGTCTCTGTCATGCTTGAAAAAATGATTTTAGAGCACATTCAAATATTTTTTTGTGTGGATGGTCCCTAATCATGTTTAGAAGTGAAAATTTCTAACCTTTAAAGGTCCAATCAGAAGACATATTTGACTTTATGTTAATTTCACTTTAAAGATTTTCAGTAGAATTTGTTAATTATAATTTATTGACTGCACAATACTTTGCTTCTTATTTGGCTAGCATCCACCCACTGGCTAATGTATTCGGGTGAATGACAGATTAGTAGAAAGGATCCTACTTTCACTAATGGTTCATTTATCAGGACACATGCACTGGGTTAGGTCAGTCCAGCACTTACTTAAAACTATTACCACTATCTGTAATAAGCTGTGGGTTCTTGACTTGCTCAAATTTCTTAATTGAATCTCTTCCATTTTTACTTGGATGAAATGTTATTTTTCTTATTGCCTTAACCATTTCCTTTATAATTTCATTTGAATATGTTTATCTCAGGCTTATACTCTTTTTTGTTTTGCCTTAGTTGTTTGTTTTTATACTAGAAATTGAATCCAAGGGTGTTCTACCACCTAGATACATGCCCAGTCAGTCCTTTATATTTTTGTAAATTTTGAAACAGGGTCTTACTATGCCCAGTTAGTGATACTATATTTTCTCATTCAACATTCATTTCCCTGAAGAAAAAGAACATATACATACATATATGTATATGTATATATGTACATATGTATACATATATGTATATGTACATATACATATATACACACACATATATACATATACACACATGTATATATGTACATATGTATACATATATGTATACGCACATGTACATATATACATACATACATATACATATAAGTATATGTACATATGTACATATGTATACATATATTTGTGAAAAATATGCTTAATTTTACTTCAGAGCTGATATTTCTAACATGTATTTCTTGTCTGTGCCCTCCTTTAACCACCTTCCTCTCCCCCATGTAATACGGGTACTGTGGGTCTCTTTGCATACATTTCATAATTGTGAATATACCTCCTGGCTTTATAATGGTTTTATTCATTAACTTATTCATTCACTTATTTATCTTTTAACAAATGACAACTGAGTATCCACCATGTTCTCTGCCTGGGCCTCAGGCTTAATATACAACTGTGAGCAAGGAACAGTCATTGGCCTATGTCAATTATATTGTCCCATATTCTTTCATCTGTCTGTCTTTTTAAGTCATTAACTTTGCATAGTGTTTTCCATAGACACTACTATCAGCACCTTAACTCTCACTCTTCAGTAGTAATTTTCAAGACTGAGATAGGCAAAAGAGTTATTTGGCACTGGAAATCTTTGGTGATGTTGATTGAAGGTTGTCCTAATAGACAACCTAACTGCATAGCACCTGAGGAATAATATTGTTAAAAAAAAATGTTATGATAGCCCACATGTGGAATTAACCTGAATGTCCTTCAATGAGTGAATGGTTAAGCAAACAACAAATTCATACAATGGAATTCTACACAACAACTCAGATGGATCTCATTCTTTAATGACTCATATTGAGTGGGGGTAAAGGGGAACCAATCCTGAGACATACTCATAAAAAGAATCATATGAGAAGATTTTCATTTAGTCTCATTCTTTAATATCAACACAGTAACAACCGAAATGCTTGTTAAAGGATTTCTTCCAGGGCATAGAGAAGGTTGTGTAGCTGTTGGTCTGACTTTCATGCTTTCTGTAAGCCCATAGCATCTTCTCCTTTATTTGTCATTCTAAGGGGCGATTCGTTTTAGGAGTATTTCCAAGATTGCAAAATTTCCTTGAAAACTAAAAAGTAAAGAGTTCATTATTCTATTTGGCCAACAAATTAACTTCAACAGAGTGTCACTTTTTGATGGAAATGAGACTGTTACTGAAGTCACAGGACAGCAGGAAAAGAGACGTGTCCCCACGAGCTTGAGTTGTTTGTGTATTTATTTATTTTCAAACACTTTCATTGGTACATTGTAATTTCACATCAGTAGAGTGATAGGGACAGACATGTACATAGTACCCCATGAGCTCGCCTCCCTCTCCCAGCTCCCTCCCCTTCCCCATACATGATATTGGAATCAGCACTGGTAATGTCACATACGTACACAACTTCAGTGGCAGTGTTTTCTTCATCAATTTCCCCTCTTCTCCCTATAGAACCCTCCACTAGGTCCCTCTACGGTGGCACTCATTCCTCCTTCATTATCTAAAGGCCCTCTGGTATCCCCGTTACCCCCTAGCTTCACTTAAGAGAGAAAACATAGGACCCTTCACCTTCTGTGACTGGCTAATCTCGCTCAGCATGCTGTTCTCTAGGGTCATTCATTTCTCTGTAAATGACATCATCTTGTTCTTTGTTTTATTGCTGAGTCGAATCCCATTGTGTGGACATCTCATCATTTTATAACCCATTTGTCTGTTGATGTACACCTAGGTGATGTGGATATTGTGTATTGTGCGGCTATAAACATAGAAGTGAGCGCATCACTATAATATTCTGATTTCAGTCCTTTTGGAAAGATACCCAGGAGTGGGATTACAGATTTGTGACACTGCCCAGGAGTGGTGGATCATATGTTGGACCCAACCCCGATTTTCTGAGGAATCTCCACACTTATTCCCATAGTGGCTGCACTAATTTGCAATCCCACCAACAGTATATGAGTTGCTGTTTCCCCACATCCCTGCCAGCATTTATTGTTGTTTGACTTCATGAAGATTGCCACTCTAAGCCCATTTCTCAGTGCAGTTTTTATTTGCATCTTCCGCATTGCTAATGATGTGGAACACTTTTTTCATATATTTATTGGCCATTTGTATTTTTTAAGTGTCTATTTGATTCGGTGGCCCCCTTCTCGATTAGGTTATTTGTTGTTTTAGCGTTAAGTCTTTTAAGTTCTTTGTATGTTCTGGATAGTAATCCTCTATCAGAGTAGTAGCTGGCAAAGATCTCTCATTCTGTAGGCTTTCTCTGTAGACTCTTGATGGTTTCCTTTGCTGAACAGAAACTTTTAAATTTAATGCCGTCTGATTTATTAATTCTGGTTTTAATTTCCTGAGCCTTGGAAGTCTTACTGAGGATCAGTGGCAGCTTATTTTAAATTTTTATGGTTTATTATCCTTTACCTTTAATAGACTATCATTTTGCTATTGTAACCATTTTGATAGTGTATGTAGTGTCTCACTGTGGTTTAAATATCCATGTACTTATGATGAATAATATTGAGCCCTATGTATATATTTATTGGCTATTTGGATGTTTTTTTGTGATGTGTTATGTTTAAAACCTCAGTTCATTTGATTTTTTCATATTAAGTTTAAAAAAATATTCTTTCCAGGTGGTGGCATGCACACCAGATGTTCTTTGGTCAGTCAGGTACCTCTGTAGGAAGTTCAGCAGAGTGACTCAGCTAAAAATGACACTTTGTAGTCTTCTGCATTTGGGTGGTATTTAGGGCACAGGCTATCCCAGCTCACAAGAATGGGAATGGTTGTGAGGAAGGTTATGGCCACAGCTCTTCTTAAGAGTTCAGAAAAGAAAACTGCTCAAACAGAAGTACACAGATGTATGTATTTTTCTTCCCTTAGATCACTTTTACTTTTCTTGTGGTACTGGAGATTGAACCCAGTACCTCTGATCTATTCCCTTAGCCCTATTTTATTCTTTAATTTGAAAGAGGGTCTCACTAGGTTGATGAGCACCTCACTACTTGCTGAGGTTGTCCTTGAACCTGCTTTCGTCCTGTCTCAGCCTTCCAGGTACTGGGATTACAGGTTTGTGCCACTGTGCCCAGCTGTCTTGAATATACACAGAGTAGAAAACTAAACAAATTTCTCACAAAGATTAATCCTGTTATTAAGAAATATAATAAAGTAGCTGGGTGTGGTGTCACACACTTGTAATCCCAGTACTTGGGAGGCTGAGACAGGAGAGTCAAATGTTTGAGGCCAGCCTCAGCTACTTTGTGAGGCCCTCCTCAACTTAGTGAGCCCTTGTTTTAAAATAAAGGATAAAAAATAGGGCTGGGGGTGTAGCTCAGATGTAGAATGCCTCTGGGTTCAATTCCCAGTAGCTAAACACACACACACACACACACACACACACACACACACACACACACACACAGTGCTGCTAAGTTGTTTTAGGTAATTGGCATAAATTGGTTGATTATGGTAGCAATCATTAATCATTCAGAAAATTTTCATTGAATTCCCTACAAGTTCCACAAGAACTAGTTTCTTGAAATTGTGTATTATCTGGCCATTGTCTTTTTGAGAGCTCTCAGAAGGCCCCAAGTGTTTTTCTCTGTGTTACTTAAGTAACTTACAACAGTTTACATCAAAACAGTGAACACAATTTTGAAATATGGTATATGGAAATTGCAATATCCATCTATGGATTGAATCTTTATTTTTTAAAATAGACTCAAACAATAGTTGGATAAATTATCAACTTAAATCAATAGTAGCTCAGAATTGAAGAAACAATAAAACTTTTTCCTCAGTAACCTTAAAGAGACGTCTCCACTGGGTTTAATTTTTCTCAATATAAAATCAACATCATTGACATTTCCTGAAGGCTTCTATTGTGTATAGACATGATCTAGCTATGAGAATTTATGGTAATTAGTGAAAAAAATTAAACTAACAGTCAATCTTTGTGACTAAAAAAAAGTAGGCTAAGGAGAAATGTGATTGCTAAAAAGTAAATAAATGAAGACTGTGTCAGGGAATCTTAGCAAAGTTTGCCAGAGATTATGTCATAATGCAAGAGAAAAAATACAATACATGGATTTTTCAGACACTGCTACACACAATCAAAATGTCCAAATAAAGACATGTTTTTTTTGACCAGTAGCCATATACACTGCACACACACAAACACACATGAACACAGAAACACAACTTCACGGTAAAGAAAACATTTCTCTGAATATTTTAGTCCATAACTAAATTTCAATTAAGAGGATAATTAAGAAAAACAATTTAATTGCTAAGTTATCCACGTGCACGTTCATTTCAAATAATTGTCGCTGTAAACAGCAAAAAGATAAATTAAAAAATCAACCAACAATAAAAGACAGGGTCTTTCTGGAAATAATTTAATAATTCAATGTATTAGCTTTATATTTCATTTGTAACAATGATTTATGTCCATTGTACAACCTAAATAAATTCCCCTTGTCTCCAGATATGCAAAAGTCTCAACCCGTATAACATCAACTCAAGTTCTAAGTCTCATCTAAATCTCACAAGTTCAAAAGTCCTCAAATCTAATTATAGAAATTGTCTAAATTAGATATGAATGAGACTCTGGATATATTTCATTCTGGCACAAAATCCCTCTCCATCTGTGACTATAAGACGCTCAGACCTCAAGTTATCGGCTCCAAAAATACAATGATGGATTAGAGTAAGAGGACCTATTTGGTAACGATGGGAAAGGATAACTGTTCTATGCACTGGCATCCCAAAAAGCAGAAAACGAAAAGACCAAAGGAGATTCTAAGCGATTCCACAATTCAACTGGTCAAACCCTGTTAGGTTTGAGGTCTGAAATAAATGTATGCATCTTGCTGGTCTGCCTCCAGACTGGAGGTTCTGGCTTGTGGGCCTCTCATTCTGCACATAGAATGACTTTTGCATTTTCTTTTCTTTTCCTTTTTTGGTGGTATTAGAGATGAAACCCAGGGGCATTCTACCTTCAAGCTACACCCCCAGCCCTATTTTTTATTCTTTCTTTTGAAACAGGGTCTCACTGAGTTTCAAAAAGCCTCACTAAATAGCTGAGGCCATCCACGAACTGCGATCCTCCTGTCTCAGCCTCCCAAACTCTGGGATTACAAGTGTGCGCCACCACGCCGGGCTTCATTCTTACTAGTATTCAGCTGAATAACGTTATTGGTTTCTTTTCTGTCTGTAATATGTCAGGAGTCTGACGACTTTCATACAATTCATTCCTTCTGTGCTCTTTTCAGTCCAAGGGGAGAGTGTTTTTGATGGAAAAACATCCTCAAGAAACTAGTGGGTCTCCTCTCATTTCTTCTCCCATTTGGCAAGCTATTCCCCCCACAGGTCTTTTTTTTTGTTTTTTATTATCTCCTCTTGTCTTTATTTTTGGCTTCTGCCGAGATGGCCTTGGGAACCAAGACTATCAACACTAATCACTTCAAAGTGATTTCTTTGTGACTAGTTCTCTTCCCAGGACCTAGAAAAAAGCTAGAGAGCAGCATCCTTGGATTTCTCCACAGACCACGTCTTCCTGACAGTGAACCTCCTAAGGCTGGTATCTTTTACACTCTAGATATGCAAATTTTAAGATACCAAGCCCTCAATTCCTGGCTCCTTTTAGCTCAGAGGTCTGTCTACTCTTTTTCCTCTTTCATTTTTCTCTAAGTAACAAAAACAAACCAGGTTTCATCTTTAACAATATTTTTTTGGGGGAGGAAATTTTCTCACCAACTTCGGCAGAAACTTCAAGTTCACCGTTTACAAATCCCGCTTTCAATAAAATGGTACAATGCATTTCAGCCAAGCTTTTTGCTTTTATATGACCTGATCTCCTTTCCTCCCGTTTTCAATAACATGCTACTGTGGCTTTCTGAACCCTTAGCAGCCGAATCTTTAGCATCCATAGCTCTATCAGCAGCATTTTTCAAATGACAGTTTAAATCTTTTCTATATATGGATCTTCCCATCAGGCGGTTTCATTTCCTCTTAAGCGCTTACTGGCAGCATCTTTAATAATAATAATTCTACCAGCAGACCATCCAAGGGACTCTCCTATGGTCCTCAAAATTCTTCAACTCAAAGCTAGGCTTCACACCTGTAATCCCAGTGCTTGGGAGGCTGAGATAGGAGGATAGGTTCAAGGCTAGCCTCAAGGCTAGACCGTAGGTTCAAGGCTAGTTCTCAGTGGGAACCCATTCACGATAAAATAATAAAATGGGGCTGGGAGTGTAGATGGGAAATAGAAAGCCCCTGAGTTCAATCCTCAGTAATGTAACTCGCCCTGCCCAAAACAGAAACAAAAGCTTCAATTTACTAATTATAATGTAATTCCTAAGGAACATATTACGTTGTCACATATTGGTTACAACAGCACCTCATTTCCAGGTACCAAAATCTGTATTTATTTATTTATTTATTTATTTATTTGAGAATTATAGATCTCTACTTAAAAATCTGATCTGCCGATTTAGCGTTTTCCACCAACCCGGGGAGCAGAAAAACCTTCACTGGCTTCTCAATCTTTTGCTCAGGTGCTGCCTTTGTGGGAGCCTTGGCAGCAGCCATTGCTGTCTTTTCAGATGCTTGCTTAGCCTTTTTTTGCTTCCTTAGCAGCCCTGATAGCCTGTTCCTGTTGAGCCTTTCAAACTTGTGGTTTTCCATTCCTCTTAGCCACGATTCCAGCAAGAGACGCACCAGTGATGGCCCTCTGGAATTTGACTGCACGTCGGGTTCTCTTCTTTTGAATTTCTCCTGACGGTCCTTTTTTGTGCTTCCTTCTGTAGGGTACAGTCCAATTTATCTGCCGAGGATTCCTCTTGGAAAGAAAAGCTGACTCACATTTTGCATGAAGAAACTGGAAACCCTTCCCGTCGGTCCTGGCCCTGGTGTATCGCCGCCGGTGCCCGGGATAGACCTTGCACCCGCTGAAACTGCACAGTTCGCCCTTCATGGCGGCGGCTGACAGGGAAGAGGAAAGAGGGCGAAGAGCTGTATTTATTTTTTGATTGATACTGCAACAAGTTATTACAAGTTGGGACCTTAGAGTACAGCAATTCTCATATGGCTCTGGAGGTCATCAGTCCAATGACTTTTAAAGGACTAAAATCAGGGTGTTGGCCATTTGGTTCCTTTTGGAATCCCCCAGTGGGAGGATCTGATTTTTCACCCTTCTGAGGTCTAGAGTGTTCCTCATTTCTTCGCTGTCCCCTCCTGTCTCTCATCACTTCAACCTCTTACTTCTGTTTCACTTTCCTTACCACCTATTCTGATTTCTTATCTCCTTTTATGCCCTCCTTTTTGATTACCATGGGAATTCCCAGATAATCCAGGATAATCTCCCATCTCAAAATCTTGAGTTAAATCATGTCTGCAAAGTCCATTTCACCATGGGAGTTAACAGATTCACAGGTTCTAGCGATTAGAATGTAGACTTCTTTGAAAGATGTCTTTAGGGGTAGGAGAGCACTGAAGAACATTGGTTTTTGCAGAAATTTCCTAAGAAATTTTGTCAGCCCTCTATTTTATTTTGTGTCCACTTATCTTTTATTTAATATATTAACATTTAATAATCATCTCCTCTATATAAGGCAGTGTATCATGGGTCAGGGTTAATACAGATGATTACTGGGTTTTCTATCTTTGCAGCTTAGCACTGGAAAGAGTTGCAGTACAATAACATAATACAATAATGCGGGTACAACCAGAATTTCTGATCAGTGGGAATTAGTACTCTAAGAAGACACAATCTTGCCAGGCGTGGTGGCACATGCTTGTAATCCCCATGCTTGGGAGGTAGAGACAGGAGGATCACGCAGGTTCGAAGCCAGCCTCACTGGTTTAAGAGACCCTGTTTCCATATAAAAATATAAAAATAGGTCTGGGGTGTAGCCCAGAGGTAGAAGGGCTTCCAGGAACCCCAGTACCACCAAAAAGAAAAAACAAAAACAAAAACAAAAACAAAAATAAGAAGACACAATCAGAATTGTCAAATGCATTTCAAACTGTGGACTGATTTATACCTATCCCTTGGGAGAACCATGTGAAGATTGCCAGTTTGACAACTCTTATGCATTTTATCACAATTTGGGACTGTATAAGAGAATTTAAATGTGAATTATCTTTAACAGAAAGCATTTACTCCTTGAACCATTCTGGTGTGTAATAATGGCTAACAAAGTTCGAGAAGCATTGAAAAGGCATATTGTTGTTGTTGTTGTTGTTGTTGTTGTTGTTGTTGTGGTTGTTGTTATTATTTGGGGGGGTCTGGGGATGGAACCCAGGGGCATTCTATCTCTGAGCTGCACCCTCTGCTCTATTTTTTTATTCTTTATTTTGAAACTGGGTCTCACTGAGTTGCAGAGGGCCTCACTAAGTAGCTGAGGCTGTCCGTGAACCACGATCCTCTGGTCTCAGCCTCCTGAATGCTGGGATTACAAGCATGTGCCACCATGCCCGGCTGAAAAAGCATATTAAATGCCCCTCAAAATGAACCGGATTAGCCAGGCGTGGGGGCTGCATTCGGGAGGCTGAGACTGGAGGGTCACTGTTCGTGGACAGCTTTAGCTACATAGTGAGGCCCCTTCTCAACTTAGTGAGACCGTCTTTCAAAATAAAGAATAAAAATAATAGGACAGGGGTTGTAGTTCGGAGGTTAAATGCCCCCTCAGTTTCATCCCCAGACCCTCATCCCCAAAATGTACTGAATTATCCAGGCATGGTGGTGCATACCTGTAATCCCAGTATTTGGGAAGCTGAGACAGGAGAATCACAGGTTTGATGACAGCCTCAGTATCTTGGTGAGCGTCTCATTAATCTAGCAAGACCCTATTTCAAAGTAAAAATAAAATAGGGCTGGGAAGGACTTCCGGGAAGATGGCGACGGAGAAAAGCGGGGCTTACGAGCCCCGCTAACAAACAATTTTTATTACCACAAAATCAGTGCCTTTCATAGCCAGAAAACACCATCAGCAGAGAAACAAAAAATGTAATTACAAGGGACAGAGAAAAAGAGGGCTGGAAAAACAAAACACCAGAAAGAAACCAGACCGCAGTGCTGCAGTGGAGCTGTGGTGCGAAGCGGGGGGCACCATTTTCCCTTGCAGCACCAGGCTCCAGAGAGGAGGGGAACTCATAACGGAGCACAGAACCAGAGAGGAGATACACTGGCCTCATGCATGAGGACGCGGCAGCAGCGCCTTACTGTCGGCACCAGTGGCGAGTTCACCGAACGGTTCCAGACCAATGCACTCAACAGCCCACCAGGCTCCAGAGAGGAGCGGCAGACAGCGAGCGGAGGTGAGCCGCTGCGGATCAGCCAGGCGAGATTCGGCAGATTTCTCGACGCAGGGAGCATCTAAAGCTCCCAGAGGCTGGGCTCAGCACACCCTGCAGGGACTCAGAGCGGAGCTCAAAAACAGAA
The DNA here is from genome assembly GCF_963383645.1 of Muscardinus avellanarius. NCBI lineage: Eukaryota > Metazoa > Chordata > Mammalia > Rodentia > Gliridae > Muscardinus > Muscardinus avellanarius. The sequence goes on from NC_137804.1 coordinate 13,944,967, forward strand.
AAGAAATATGCCAGCCTCACGGCCGAGGGCATGGCAGCGGCACCATATTGCCACCGGTGGCAGCAGCAAATTCACCAAGTCCACTACAACTCCATCTGTGCACTCAACAACAGTGAGTCGAACTGTGGCCCCTAGAGGAGAAATCCCAGTACTGTACTCCCAGGGACTTGACTCAGTGGGGGAGTGGCAGTGGCAGAGATATCACACCATAGAAGAACGCCCAACCTGGCACCCCCATGGTCTAGAGCAGCCTCGATTGACTCCCAGGGTCTGAGACTCTGCCATACAACTCAGTAAAGGAGTAGTGGGGACCAAGATACCACAGACTCGAGATCCAGAGCACCTTAAGCGAAGTCGTAGGGACCCAAGGGAAGAACCCAGAGAAGGCACAAACTTCCAAAATCATGGGAAAGAGGAATAACAATGGAGCAATGAATGCCCACAACCCCACAACATCAGAACCTGATAAAACAGAAATTCAGAGATTTCTAGAAAATCAAATCAGGAAAATAACTGTAGAAATGATAGAGGTGTTTCGAAAAGAATTCAGAGAGAGCCAAAAAGAGAGAAAGGATGCAATTAATGAAGTAAAGGCCTCAATTCAAAGTACAAACAACCGATTAGACCACATGGAGAATAGAATCTCGCTCTTAGAAGATGATCATTCCAAAAATGAACGCATAGTTTCTAACTTAGAAAAAAATATCCGATGGTAGGAATCTGACATTGAAGAAATATGGGCCCATTTTAAGAGAGCTAACCTAAGAATAATTGGAATAGAGGAGGGGAAAGAAGGTGAAACCAAACGGATCAACAATCTCTTCAAGGAAGTAATAGCAGAAAATTTTCCAAACATAGAGCAAGAGGTCGATACACAGGTCCAGGAAACTTATAGAACTCCCTTTAGACAGGATCAGAGAAGAGGATCCCCACGCCACGTAATTGTCAAAATGACCAATGTGGAAGCCAAGCAGAGAATCTTAAAGGCAACAAAAACAAAGGGCCAAGTGACATTTGGAGGCAAACCAATTAGAATCACTTCAGACTTCCCAAACCAAGTCATGAGAGCCAGAAGGGCTTGGAGTAACATATTCCAAACTCTGAAAGAAAACAACTTCCAGCCAAAAATTTCCTACCCAGCAAAACTTTCTATCAAATTAGATGGGGAAATAAGAAGCTTCCATGACAAACAAAAACTGAAGGAATTTATGTCTTCAAAACCAGCGCTAGAGAAAATACTCAAAGAGATTAACTACAAAGAAGAAATAGGTAACACACACCAGAACCAGAGAAACAAGATGTTCCATCCAACAGACAACTAAGATTAGTTATCTGTGGAGATTCATTATTTATGTTAGTCTTTTACCTATTTCTAAATTATATTGTTTGCTTTTATTGTTACTAATTTTTAGTATTTCTAGTTGGAATTTAATATACCTTCAGATATAGCATTTGGAAATATTTTATCCCATTCTATCAGTAACTTTTAACTCTTTTTACATTGTCTTTGGATATACAATATATATATATTTTTTTAGGGAGTTTGTTTACCCTTTTGTTGCCTGTGCCATTGAAATTATAGCCAAGAAATCACTGCCAATTTCAATGTTGTGAGGTTGTATGACCCAAATTTTCTCCTAAAAGTTTATAGTCTTAAGATTTATATTTAGGTCTTTTATCTATTTTGAGTTAATATTTGTATATGTGTTAGGTAAGGGTCCATTTTTTTTCTTTTTCATGTAATTATTATTTTTCAATAATATTTAGTTAAAAGATTTGTATTTCCTCCACCAAATGTTCATGGAAACCTTGTCAAAAATAACTTGACAATATATGGAAGAATTTATGTCTAGGCTTTTATTTAACTCCAATGGTTTATTTATCTGCCTTTAGAACAGTACTACACTGTTTCAATTATTGTAGCTTTATATGGTTTGAAATCAGAAAATATACATCTTCTAGCTTTGTTCTTTTTCGAGATTGTTTTGGGTATCTAGAGTCCATATTCCATATCAGGATGGATTTTTTTCTGAAAAATAAATAAATAAATGTATGATAGTTTCACCTAAAAAAAAAAAAAGAAAAATATATTCTCTGGTAAGAAAGAAAGCAAAAAGAAATATTGAAATGTTATCTTTAAGTCATCAAAAGCTTGGTATCAGACAAATGAAATTATTATGTGAGATTATCATCATTAATATTGGATAAATTGCTATAAAAGTAGATGTCAACCACTAAGCTAAGCATGGGAAGGAGGGATGGGGAGGGATTGGGGTGGGGATCGGGTAGGGGCTAACTGGGCGATGTGTGCATGTCTACAAAAGTATTTTCTTTATACCATTATGATGTATGAATACAGTGCACCAATAAAAAATAAAATAAAATAAATAAAAAAATTAAAATAAAAATAAAAAAATAGGGCTGGGAATATAGCTTAGAGGTGAAATGACCCCAGGGTCAATCCCTAGCACCACAACCAAAAAAATTAAAAGTGAATTAAATTTGGACTCAAGTTTCCAAAAAAGATTTTTTGAAAAAAGGAAAATGATTCCTGTTGTTACCAGTGTGATTTATTATTTTTTATCTCCAATTTAGCTTAATGGTCCCAGAAAGGAAGCTCCCATCAGATATGAAATAAAGAAATGAGACCAGAAGAGAATCTAGCACTGAGGGATTGGAGAAGTGACTGGGAGAGGTTTTTATTTGCCCCTTGGAAACCCCTGCGGAACCTTGACAATTGCACCTTCCCTAAAAGCCTTGAGACTCCAACCACTCTTCTTGGCATTGATACCAGAGACCCTGACCATCAATCTTGCTAACAATTTACCAGTAGCAAAGACAGCCCTCAGTTCTGCAGTCCAGTAGCAGTGCCAGCTATAGAGGAAGCACTGGCCTTCAGGTGCCATAGAGGCAGTAAAAGAGCCAGGATTGTCCAGTCTCAATATATTTTTTAATGCTACCACTAACAGTGAAGCCTTGGACACCAGCTCTGCTCTTGGCACAGAAAAATGACATTCTCATCGATACCAAAGCTTTGCCCTGTAATATACAGATCACGCTGGTGTGAAATCCTTTCATCTGCAATTTGCTGTATTTCCAGAGGGCTGGGCTGAAATTTATTTCTTTCACTGTGGATCAATTCCATGGACAAAAGAGTTTGCTGAGCAAATGGGTAGAGTAAACATGGGCAGTGCTTATCTGCCTTAAGGGTGAAGGCCAACAAATTAATTTCTATCTCTTTAGCAGATGCCTTGGCATTCCCAAAATGAGTGCAATAGCTATAAATGTCTCTAAGTACTTCAGAGATGCTCTAAAATCTCATTTTCTTTCTTCACCGATCAGGTAGCAGTTCCCTTACTATTATTTTCCTTACTGTTATGATCATTGTTGATCCAAAGCATCGGAAAGATATTGGACAAGTTCTGAGTAACAAGCTGGTTGGTGGGGTCTCTGGTGTGGAATGAGCAAATATTCTTGATACATTTCACTCTTATGGATGCCTCAGGGTTGGTTAACTTCCCCATCCTCCTAGTCAAAAAAAAAAAAAATAGAAGTTCTTTTCCTGTTCACACACCCCAGCACTCTCCATATCTATTAAGCCTGGCCTCCAATGTTTCATACTCTCTAGTTTATCCTTTTCTTCCTTGGGTTCTTACCAATATCTCCTTTTTTCCACTCACCAGTAGACTCTTCCTCATGGTCTCAGTCAACATCCTCACAGGCACAATCCAAAAGACCTGACCACACAACTGAGAAGGAAGATTTATTTGCTCACAGTCTTTGGGGAGATTTTAGATTTCGGCCCATAGTAGACTGGGGTCTGTGGATCTCAGAGCTTGGCAGTGAGAAAGAGAGAGGGAGAGAGAGCCAAGCCCTCTGCTCTCATGTCACAGAGGCTGGAAGCAAGGAGGCAAGAAAGCAAAGAGATTCAAAGACAAAAGACAAAAGTGCAGTCCCTAAGGCCGCACCCTCGGGACCCACCTTCTCTGGTCACACCCCACCTGCTCAGGTTACTGCCTGGTATATCCATTACAATGGATCTAGAGAGATTGCAACTATCATCACTTAATTCTATGAACTCTTAAACATTAATACAGGAACTCTCCAGAGAATGTTCTACATCTAGCTGTAACAATCATGCTCCTTTTGTCCCAAGACAGGATATATTAGCTATCTAGAAATTCCTAATTTCCTAAGCCCTGGATTCCTGACCGTAATTCATATAGCATGTATTTATTCTGCCTCAAGGGTGGTGATGCCTATTGGTGGGAGTCAAGAACAAAGCCGGAGACTGGCTGGTCAGCTGGACCACTACCCCCTCCTAGAGATTGTCCCCATCACCCTCAGAAACCAAGAGGCATCTTCCTATGAAGCCTTGTTGATAAAACAAGTGGTTTTCTATTAGTTTTCTGAATTGATTCTTTTAAGATAGCACATTTCATAGAGTTTCCTTGACTCCAAAGTTGTTGGCTTGCTCTTGGGTTATGTTACAGAAAGGAATACCTCATCCACCTCAGCACAGTCCCATCCCTGGTCTTACTGCTTCTCGTTTAGAAGGAAGAGGTGGCTAATTCATATGGAGAAATCTTCTACCTTACATCTGGGTAAAGTACAGGAACTTATCTAGATACATAAAATTTAAGTGACTCTCCCTGGCAAATCCTGGCATGGTTTGTGATGTTTAATTCTCCAGCTTCTTTAAAGATTAGGTATTGGGCATAAAATTATTGTACATTTACGTTGGGTCTCATGGGTTTATAGCTTTCAAAATAGTTACAAATAGTAAGGAACAAACTAACACACTTTAATGAGCTACAGGAGGAATAGTGAGGCTGACCGAAGGGGAACAAGAAGAGGAAATTTTTTTGTAAGGGGCCATGAAAAGGTCCACCTACTACATCTTCTTCTTATTTTTTTTTTTTTTTGGTGGTGCTGAGGATGGAACCCTTCTACTTCCAGGATACACTTCCAGACCTCTATTTATATTTTATTTGGAAACTGGGTCTTTTAAGCTAGCGAGGCTGGCTTCGAACCTGCGCCATCCTCCTGTCTCTGGCTCCCAAGCGTGGGGATTACAAGTGCGCGCCCCTATGCCTGGCCACCTACTACATCTTCTTAAAAAAAATCAGTTAAACTATTTACAGAGGAGTCATAACATAAAGGAAAAAGTGTGGGTTTGAAAAAGGTGATGGTTTTAGAATAAAATGGATCTAAATCTTATACTGCTTTGACCTTGAGCAATTTAAAAAGGCCTACATCTGTCAACCTGTTGTGATTATTACAGGATCTAATGGTAATAGTAAACTCATTTATTTACTTATCAAATGCTTATTGAGTGCCCACTAATTGCCAAACATAAGTCTAAGAGCTTAGGAATCACCAGGGGGAAAATAGAGTTTACATTATAACTCACAAGTTTACATTATAGTGAGAAAATAGACAGCAAAAAACAGATGCAGAAAATATGCCAAAGATAGGTTGGGCGTGGTGGCACACACTTGTAATCCCTGTGCTTGGGAGGTGGAGACAGGAGGATCTCGCAGGTTCGAAGCCAGCCGCGCTGGCTTAAGAGACCCTGTTTCCAACTTTTAAAAAAAGTATAAAAATGGGTCTGGGAGTGTAGCCCGGGTAGAAGGGCTTCCAAATTACACACACACACACACACACACACACACACACACACATATATATATATATATATGTATGTATATATATATATATATTGGATTAGAAGGTAATACTATAAAAAAGGTAAAAGTAGAGAGGAGGGTAGGGGGGATTTGGAGTGCTAGGTGGAAAGGGAGGCTGATCTTAAGTCTACTGATAACCAGGGTGTTCTTCATATAGAAGGTGCTATTGAACAAAGACCTAAAGACGGTAAATTTTTATTCATGCAGATATTTGGAAAAAAGGGGTTCTCCAATGAAGAAAGGGAGTGATTACCATCATGGAGGGGTGACCCTGGAAGAGTCCAATGAGTGTCCTGGGATAAAGGGATTAAGAAGAACCAATACTAGAGAGGCAAAGGGAGCCATATCACTTGGGGCCTTGTAGATTGTTGTCAGAAATTTGGTGTTTACTAAGGGCAATGGAGATCCATTGAATAATTAAGAGCATAGAGCTGTCACAGCCTGACTTAAGAAAGATCATTGTGACTACTATTTTGATAACACTCAGTGCAGAAAGGAAGCTGGAAGCTGGGCTTGGTGGTACATGCCTATAATCCAAGTATTTGGGAAGCTGAGATGGGAGGATTGCAGGTTTGAGGCCAGCCTTAGCAATATAGCATGAAATAGAGAGGAAATTGGCCTGGGAAGCCATGTTCTAGCTTTTTAGTCATGGCACTGCCTCTGTCCTTGTACATGATGTATTCTTCTTATTCAAAAGATTAAAGGTTTGGGCTCCATCATCCTCAAAGATCTTTTACTTCTAAAATTCCACAAGATGCATTGGCTGAACTTTCTCTGGGTAGTTATGGGCACTCCTTGTCCTGTTCCCTTAATCCTCTGAAATGATACTTTTCTTTTCTCTTAATAAAGTCCCCTTCACTGCTGAGCTTAAACTTTGTGGAGGTAGAATTATGATGCTGGTATTGGAAAGCTGGTATTGGCCCGCATCCTGGGCCAACCTTCAAGTTCCCTATAGTACCAACTGCACAAGGCTTCTGTTTTGTGCAGATAGATGGTCATGGACATGCTAGAATCTTTTTTGATTTGGTTGCTCTTGTTCTGAAAATGCTTTTACATCCTGGTCATACATCTTTCAAAATAATGATAAATTTACATCAGAAGTTCAGCCTCATTTCTCTCTGGAGATGGGACTAAAGTGAATGAAAATATGTCAGAAATATTTATAGAAGTTGAAAGGAAGAATGTAAGAGGAACTCACTCAAATAGTAAGTCACTGCTTCCTTGAAGTACTCTCAGCTCAGCCTTCGTAAAGTGAATGAGGCAATGATAAAAACGAAGAATCACTAAATATGTGGTTCGACACCCTTGATTCATTACAGCAATTACCAAAACTTCATCCAGTGTCTGTGACAGTGCAAAGGACTTTTTGACAGATCAGTATTAATTCACCATTATTTGAACCATCTATTGAGAAATGTAGCTGGGAACAGTGGTACACGCCTGTAAGCTCAGAACTCTGGAGACTGAGACAGGAGGATCAGAAGTTCAAACCCAGCCTCAGCAACTTAGTGAGACCCTGTTTCAAAATAAAAATAAAAAGGGCTGCAAGTATAGCTCAGAGGTAGAATGCCTTTGGGTTTAAATAAATAAATAAAAATTTTAAAATAAAAAAAGATATTTAACTAGTGCAGAACACAAAGTAGAGTTCTTCATCCTCAAGCACATTATTATACAGGAATAGGCTTACTTATTCCTCAGCTATTCAGTGAACTTCACACTTATTAGACACTAGGCTATCTCATCTGTTGTATTTTCTCTCCATCCCCACCCAATACACAAAGATAATCATTTAACTTACACCAGCTTTTGGGGCTAACCAGCAGCAATTAAAAGTGTCCATACTTCTTCCTGTCAATGAAGAAATTTTCCATTCACTGCCTCATTTAAATCTCTTTTGTGCATTCTGAAAACAACATACCAACGTGATTCTGAGTCCAGGGAAAGCTCATACCTTGTACTAAACTCAGTGGCTAATAATCAGCCACCTCATCTAGCGCCATTTATCCTTAGAGATGGCTCAGAAAGCAACTCTTCTTTTCCACTCAAAATCATCCCTGTGGGGTCATTGGTCTTCAGGCAATACTTGAACCCCACTCTCCCCAGTTTTCACCAGGCTGTCATCATCTAGATAAATATAAAGCCAGGTGTCTTCTGCAAATTTACTTTCTCTCTTCTGCCTGCCCTTTGGTGTGCCATCTGTATAAAATTCCTCCAGAGAGTTGATCTTCTCAGAGCTAGAACCACAAAGTACCCCAGAAGTTTTCCTGGGGAACCCCAACAGTGAGTCTAGTTGACAGTATATGGCCTCATGTTCTTTGAGACTCTGGTTTTCTTATTGTTGAAGGCTGCACCATTTCTAACAGTAAACAGAGCTCTTATTTCTTCCAAGGACTGCTTCTTTTCCAAAAAGATGATTTTCAGAGCATAGTGTTTCTTATTGTCTGCAGAGATGGATTTTCTTATTTTTATGTGAAAAATAACATTTTATTATACCTCCTATTTGTTAAACAAGATTACAAGGTTAGAATAATTTAAGTTTTTGTAAGAAAATAATCCTCTATAATCCTATTATCTGGATATGAAAATCTTTTCATTGTTAAGTATTCCAGTCTTGTTAAGTATTTCTTTTCAGTCTCTATGTCTATGTACATTTTAAACTTTGCAATATTTGTGTAAGCTCAAAGTATTTGTGTGTATATGTGTTTTTTTAACCATCTATTACAGGTTTTTCTCATTGCCTAGCCAACTTTAAATGGTAGGTTAGGAATGTACTCAGTGAATTTATAGGCATTTCTTATAGTAATGTTTCACGTTGCCCTAATATTTTTAAAAGTAACTTTTGGGAATGTGGACTACTTTTTTCATTTCCTCCTAATGGATCTCTTACTTGCTATGGGAACTTGTGTTTGGGGATTCCTAAAAGCCTGGATTCCATGGTAATCCTGTGATTTAGTGGGATGTGAGTAAAAGGCTGATGTGTCTTTCCCCTTTGATTCTCTCCAACATTTTCCCCTCCCCTAGAATACAAAGATGGGGATGGAGCAGCTACCTTACAAGCATGAGCTCACAGGTGTGAGGATTCAGTGAGGATGGCAAAGAAAGATGGCAGAAAGAGCTTGAATTCTGAGCCATCACCCTGAACCACCCAACTCAAGAGTTTACATTATAGAAACAAAAGATCTCTTTTACTTTAGAACACTGTGGTTACATTTTCATTTGTTTGCAACTGTATTTATTCTTTAACATTCTTCTGGTATACCCAAAGAAGTCATACCATTGAAGGCTTCCAATTGCAACACAGCAATGCCACTTCTAACAATCTTGATAAGTGCCCAGTAGCAGCTCCGGGGGAGATTCTCAGTGTGCTTCTTGGTTCTCTTTTTGCAATTCAGGAGAAGACACTGGGGTTGGAAATGCTTGTGTACTATAATAGTTTTTTGATTTATATTCCCTCCTATCCCTTGCAAAAACAAGATAGTAATATTGGAAAGGGGGCTTGGTGACTAAGGAGGGGTCCCTGTGTGAGTGTCTGGCCTTGGGAATTACCTCAGCTTTTCTCTTGCCCTTGGTCTCTCTGCTTCTGGCCTCTATTATGTGAGAATCAGAGCCCCTTCCTCCGTTTTCTCTTGCCATGTCTTGAGATCCATAGACCCCAGCCTCACATGAATCTCCAAGAAACTGTGAGCAAAGAAATCCTCCTTTCTCTAAGTTGCGTGTTCAGGTCTTTTGGATTATATTAGCGAGGATGTTGACTGAGACATGCACATTCTCCACCTTGGATAGAGTTCAATCAGTTAAGGGTAATGCTTTCTCCTTTCTCCCACCCAAGACCAACACCTGTTAGAATCAAGGTAGATGTAGCAGGTAAGGGAAGCAGGGTGGCTATTGGGAACATCTGGTGATTTCTCTTCATGTATTTATTTATTAAATGAATGCCTACTATGAGCTGGATGCTGGCTTGGGCATGGAGTTGTCCATTTGGTTTACTGCGAGAAAAATAGCTCAAAGACTTGGGGAGAAGAAAACGCATATGGAAAACATTACCAAACACGCGGCTGCTAAGGAAACAGCAAAGAGTAATTGCAGGTCTGAAGTCAAAGGCAGAGACAGAAGAACTGGGCATGGTGGTACATCCCTGTAATCTCAGCAACTCAGGAGGTCATCAGTTTAAGGCCAGCCTGGGCAATTTATCAAGACTCAAAATAAATTAGATGTGGTGGTACATGTCTATAATCCCAGTACTTGGGAGGCTGAGATAAAAGGATCGCAGGTGTGAGGCCAGCCTCAGCAACTTAACAAGCCCTCAGCAAGTTAGTGAGACCTTGTTTCAAAAAAAAAAAAAAAATAGGAGTGGAGGGTACAGATACAACACCCTTGGGTTTAAGCTCCAATAACACACACACACACACACACACACACACACACACACACACACTTTAAGTAAAATAAAAAAAAGAGGCTGAGGACATACCTCAGTAGTAGAGAGCCTCTGGGTTCAGTTACCAATAACACAAAAAAAGAGAGTCAGGGAACAGTGAGTAGTACAATTGTACACTTTGTTTTTATTTTTTTAAAAAATCAAATATTTAGTCAGGGAGGGTTGGTGGCCTATGCCTGTAATCCCAGTACCTGGGAGGCTGAGATAGGAGGGTTGCAGGTTCGAGAGCAGCCTCAGCAACTTTGCAAAACTCTGTTTCAAAGAAAAAAAATCAAACATTTATGTTTGTACCACAAATAAGAAAGAACACTTATAATAATTTTATAGCTTCGTAAATCTTCCCAAACTGAGTATGTTTATATAACCAAAACCCAATCCTCCCCCCAAAAAGCAACTCTTCCTGCTTCTTTCTTCACACAATTGCACAAACACAATTACTTTACTTTTTAACCACGTGGGTTAAAAGACAGATTAAGGGCCAGAAGAGCTTGGCATCATGGTGTGAAACTGTAATCCCAGCAACTCAGGAATGTGAGGCAGGAGGATCACAAGTTCAAAACCAGCCTGGGCAACTTACCAAGACTCAAAGTAAGTGAGGTGCATTGGCACAGGGTTAAAAGTTATCTTCAATCAAGAAGCTTCTGGGAGCTACTACTGTGTCCATATCAGGACCCTGGTGTGGTTTTGCTGTCACAACTGGAAGTCATTAGTAGGATGACTTCCGGTATATCAAAAGAATCTTTGGGCTTAGAAGCTGTATCGTGAAGGAGTCGATACAGTCTCAGGAATGAATATTTACTCTCATATGGTAATTGTTGCCCATTTTGTCATTTTCTACTCATGGGACCATCTCATGCATTCTCTTCCCTCTGTAGCTCCAATTTCTCATGTTGATATTAGTGAGACTCTCTCCTGAGACTGCATACAATTTTCGCTTTTTCTCATTGCTGTGAAGTTTTTCACTGTTACTCTTCCACAATTTTCTTACTCACTCTACGTTTGATGATGTTAAGGTAATTTCCAGTTAGGGGTTATCGAAACAAATGTGTAAAAATGTGCGTGCTTATCTTTGGTATCAACACTTATGTAGACCATCTATACCCAGGAGTGGATTTTCTGGACCATGACATAGGTGTATATTTGGTTTTAGTAGAAACTGCCAACATTTTCCCCAATTTCATTCTTCAGATTTATTTTTTCAATAGCTATGTCTGACAGTTTCAGCTGCTTGATATTCTTGCCAGGTGATTTCCATTATTTTTAAAGTTGCCTTTGTGTTATGTAGTGATATCTCATTGTATATGGTTTTATATTAAAATAACATATTAAAACAGTGCAGATGAACTGCAATTTGCATACTCTCAAGCCCAGTGAATTTTGACAAATGCATGCATGTATTAGCATATTTCAAAAAAAGAATATTTCACAAAGATGTCCTTCCATATTCTAATTACTCATCACTATCTTAGAAGCCAGTCTTTTAATTTCTAACACAATAGATTCGTTTTACCTGTTCTTGAATCTCTTCCAAATGGAACCATACAGTGTACCCTTGGATCAGTCTCCATTCATGAGACATAATGAGATCCATCTGTGCTATTGGGGTGTTAGTGGTTCGTTCTTGCTCCTCACTGGGCAGTATTGAATGCTACTTTTTAAAAAAGAAATGCTAACTCTGTTGCATCTAAACCTGGTCTTTTGCCCAGAAACCTGAGAATCTATACCACTTCTAAGACGAGCCTTTGTTGAATCATAACCTTTTGGCCCAGCATGGAGTCTGACTTGCTCTTGCCCAGTCTTTAAAATTGTTTCTCTCTAGAGCAATTTTATTTTGGTGGAAGTATCTTGACATGACCCATTAATATCAGAATGCCTGTTCTATTCTCTGATTCTTGGCTTCCTGTTTTCACATTCTTTGTTCCCCTCCTACACACATTTCAGTTGCTTTCCATTGGATTTATAAATCAAAGCATACCATTTAAGTCAGGATGTCTGTTGAGAATTACTAATGCTCTATGAGGGTTAGGAAGTTTGACCCAAGTGTATTTCACGACTGTAGAATTACAGGTGCTTGGCGACTCCTCATCCCATGTGGGCAGCCCAGGAAGCCAAACAGTGGAACATCATTCAAATTTGTGTTCTTTTTAAACATTTATTAGTGAGGAACTAAGTGTTCTTTAATAAAAGTGTATACCTCATTCTATATATTCAAAGTAAGGCATTATATGTACTCATAAAATGCAGTGTTGTAATTTACCTGGATTTGCCTTAGATGTCATTACATTTTGGCAGCCATTACTGATTACAGATGGCCATTTTTATTCACTCTGGATGAACATGTTTTGTATGCACAAAGGCACAAAACATTTTCCAAAAACATCTTTTATGTTGGCTAAGTGCTTATATGTTGCCTCTTTTTGTAGTTCCTGTTCTCACTTCAGTTTTTTTTCTCTTTTGCTTTGATTTTAATTGGCACCACATGACTGTATATATTTATGGGTACAGTATGATGTTTTGATACATGTAAATATTATTTAAGGATCAAATCTTTGCATTTAGTGCACCCATTGCCTCCAACATTTATCATGTCTTTGTGAAGAGAAGGTTCAGAATGCTCTCTCCAGGTTGTTTTGATGTATCCACTAGGATATTGTTAACCATGGCAATGCAGATGAAATGGCCTGTCCTGTAGCCACTGGGGTGGACCCCTCCTCAGTCCTGCTGGAAAGACACTCTCCAGCTTTGCTGGACCCTGCTCAGGCTCAGTTTACCTAACTGCCTAGCTTCGTTTGTGGGTTGGTAGCTTTGGTTTTCTTTTGCTTTCCTGTTGCTGTGGTTTGGGTTCTTCTTTTCTTTTTCTATTGTCTTATTTCTCTCTTCTTCACCTCCTTTATTCATATACAACTTTGGGAGAAGAGGATACTGACACTCTTCCCCCACACAGACCGTTTCTCACGGGAACCTCAAGCACCTGGATTCACTTTTCTGATTTATCCATGGAGGTGTAAAACCACATAGTTTGGCCTCTATAGCAGCTGATATATATATATATATATATATATATATATATATATATATATATGTATATATACATATATACATATATACATATATATATATGTATATATACATATATATATGTATATATGTATATATATATATATATATATTTTTTTTTTTTACTGGAGACTGAATCCAGGGGCAGCTTACTTCTAATTTTTTTTTTTTTTTTTTTTTTTTGCGGGTCTGGGGATGGAACTCAGGGGCATTCGACCTCCGAGCTACACCCCCTGCCCTATTTTTATTCTTTATTTTGAAATCGTGTCTCACTGAGTTGCAGAAGGTGTCATTAAGTAGTTGAGGCTGTCTGTGAACTGCGATCCTCTGGGTCTTAGCCTTCTGAATGCTGGGATTACAAGTATGTGCCACCATGACTTAATTTTTAAATTTTGAAACAGAGTCTCACTAAATTATATCACTCTGATTTTGAACTTGCTATTCTCCTGTCTCAGCCTCCTAAATATTGTGGTTATAGGTGTGCACCACCATGCACAACTATTTTACTTGTTACTGCATATCTGAGGCATTAAGCTAAACAAGGAAGACAGAAGAAAAACAAACAAACAAACAAAAAAACAGGTATAGTAAGCTCTTAAAGATTAATGGCCAGGTGTGGTGGTACACACTTGTAATCCCAGCATGGGGGATCGCGGTTCATGGACAGCCTCAGCTACTTAGCAAAGCCCTTCACAACTCAGTGAGACCCTGTTTCAAAATAAAGAATAAAAAATTAGGGCTGAGGGTGTCTCTCAGAGGTATAAGCTCCTGGGTTCCATCCCAAGCACTGCAAAAAAAAAATTTTTAATGAATCCTTGGAAATACAGTAATTAGTAGAAAAAATTACCCAGATGTTAGTCAATTTTATGTATTAATATTATTAATCATTAGCATTCAATCTTTAGCTTATTTAATAATTGATAATTAATTAATTAATGGTCATTTGATTTTAAATGTTATGTTATAACTAATAATTTAATTTTTATTTACTATTTAATTTTATTTCATTATAACTAATTCAATAGTTTAGTTTTTTATTGTTTTAAAGTTTGACTTACAAATCTTTTAGTGTACTTATAAAATTAGCAAAATATTAATCTCTCAGTTTTAGAAATTTCAACTAATGTTCCATTCTACTTAAAGCTTCAAATTCAAAGCTTTTAAATATCTTAAACTCAAGGTATAAACTTAAAAATTTAAGAATTACAAATAACTGAAAAGCAAAAAAATAACTTGCAGAGCACTAAAATTACTCTTTCAATTTATTAATTAAAAAAGAGAATTGTTAAATTTGCATTAAAGATATATATATAACATATATATGTTACATATAAACATATATAACACATATACCACACACATAACACATATAACACATGTATGTTTAAAACATACGTATAACATATAAACACACATGTAACACATATAAAACATATAAACACACATAACATATATAAAACATATATAACACATATATAACATATATGTGTTATATATGTTTAAAACATATATAACACATATATAACTTATATAAAACATATAAAAACATATGTAAAACACACACACATATATATATAACATATCTATATAACACATATATGTAATATAGATTAATTTCAACCTCAAGTCACATGCCTTAAACAATTTACCCCGTAACACATTTCACATTCTCACCATAAAGCTGATCTGCTACCCTCAATTGCAAAATTATTTTAAACATTGCAAACTCTTGAAATTTCAAGCACATATTTAATATAACACATTAATATCATAATTATCTTAATCTCGTCTCTATGTATTTCCAAATTATGTCAAGGTTAAAATATTCTTATTTATTATATTTTATCTAAATGATTTTGACATTATCTTTTTCAACTAGTGTTGGTTACACAGAATGAGAAGTATCATGTGGGGCTTTGATTAAAGTTTCTTTTTAAGCTTTTTGTGTCTATGGTCAGGACCCTAAAACTTAAATGGGGATAGAAGAGGGTATGCTCTTTATGCTGAGTATGAACCCTATTTGTATCTTGTTCTATTTCTCTATTCAAATAATGAATGGCTTACCACTGGATTAGACTTTTGGGTACTGGGCATTGAATCAGGTGCATCCTATGTCTGAACTATACTCTCAGCCCCTTTTATCTTTATTCTGAAGCAGGGTTTTGCTACGTTGGTGAAGGTCTTGCTAAGTTGGTGAGGTTGTCCTCATCTGTGATCCTCCTGTCTTAGCCTCCCAACCCTATTACTAGGATATAGGCATGTGCACCCCTCCTGGCACCATTTGATTATATTCAACTGTCTGGTTTCATTCTGAATTATTTTCATCATCCTCCTAGCTATTAGGCCGACATAGTTTATCGCTTGGATTCCACGTGTCAGTAGAGTCAAACATGTCTTTTTAATGTCACGCGCAAAATGGATTGGGGTGTACATTTTGTACAAAGACTGGGAAAGAACTTAGAAAAATCAGTGACCAGAATCTACTTAACCAGGGCACCCATAGGATGTTTTTTACCATGTTAAGATGAGAACAATTGCTACCTACTGAAAACTCGGTCTCATTTCATCATTCTTTAATTTATCCACACATTTAGTAAGCGCTTATTAGTATCTACTATTCCCCAGCCTTTGTGGCTAAGAAAAAAAAATAGTTACAAGAAATTGTTTAAATATTTATTATGTGCCAGATATTTTAACTATGCCCCAGTGAAGTAGGAATCATGCGTTGTATTTGGCAGATAAGGAAAATAAAGTGCACGAGGGATAAGAAACCTTTAATTTTTTATAGAGGCAAAGCCAGCAAGTGGCCAAAACTCGATACAGACTTAGTAATGTCTGAATCTAATATGCATGTACCCTAAAATGTAAATAATAAGCTCATCATTTAGGCATGGAAGATAGAAATGAGGATATAAAAGGAAAGAATCAGGAATAACAGACTGGAGAGTGGAATGTGTATTGAAAATGGGGACGCTGGACATTGGAGGTCTAACCAGGGCCAGGAACTTTAACCTTTCAGGATCCGGCCTCTGGTTCCAGAAAATATGCAAATAATTGTTTATTATTGAAGATAAAGTAGCAGTATATAAACTGTGATGTAAGGGAGGTTGAGATATAGCCCTCTGATAATTTTTTCTGTGCTTGTGTGTGTATAGTGCTGAGGATTGAACCTAGGGGCATTCTATTTCTGAGCTACACCCCTTTTCTTATATTATTTTTATTTTGAAACATGTCTTGATAAATCAACGAGACTGGCCTCACTAAGTTGTTGAGCCTGTGATCCTCCTATCTCAGCTTCCCAAGTACCAGAATTACCTGTGTGTGCCACCAGATGTGGCTAATTTTTAAGTTGTAATTTATCCTCCAAAGTCATAGCAAAAACATTAAATTTTCCCATATGACTGCTTCCTAAGAGAAGGCTATTTTACTGACAAAGTAGTCTGAGACTGTTCATTAACCTCTTGGCTTTCTCTGATATTAGTGTCTGGGAGTAGATGAATCCTGAGTTCTATCTTGATGTATTTTCTAACCATGGAATGGTAGCTCTCTTAATTCCTGGCACCAAGTGTAAGAAGAATGGACTTGTTTCTTATAGTGCTTCTTGGTGGTGTAGACCCTCTTATTAAAGGATGGCAAACATGATCGAAGCCTCTTCTAAAGTAAGCACCACTCATAGGCTTCCTATCCATGTCCACAACTTTTAGCTTTCCTATTTCTCTCTTTAAAATATCCATCCTCCTAGTAATATTCTTCCTGCTGACTGTCTCAGTGTGTGTTGTATTTCCAAAGTAAGGGAAAAAAAACCCATCCAGCTAGTTAATGTTGTGCTAGCTAAGATATATTTGGGGCTTTGATTTGCATGACTACACTTGTCACTAGTTTGGTTCCAACAAAGCCACACAACCTCACCCCCTCTCATCAAAGTCACTACCCTCTTGTTGCCTCCTTTTCTAATGTGTAACAACTTTAAAACTGTATCTTTTTTGGAGATAAAGCCTTCTTGGTGGTTTCACATCATAATGTAGCTTACAGTGATAAGGACTTATATGCACACAGCTTCTCCTGGACCCCTTCCCCTTCCCTCCCTTCCCCACACATACTACTGAGATTGGCATTGGTAATTTCACATATGTATATAACTTCAGTGGAAGCGTTTCATTGATTTTTTTATCCCTCCCCCCCCTCGACACCTTTCTTGGCTCCACTGGGGTTTCTTTTCCATCACCAAAAGTCCTTTTTGTATCCCAATTTCTCCCTAGCTTCTGCAGATGACCTTGCACTCTCTGTGACTGGCTAATCTCACTTAACATAACGTTCTCCAGGTCCATCCATTTTCCTGCAAATGACATAAATTTGTTCTTTCTTGCTGAGTAGAATTCTGTTCTGTGTATACCCTATAAGTTGTAATTGGTTCATGTGTTGATGGACATCTGGGCTGGTTCCACGATTTGGCTGTTGTGAATTGTGCTGCTATGAACAAGGATACCCATCTTTTAAGCTGGGTATGGTGGCTTATGCCTATAGTCCTAGTACTTAGAAGGCTGAGAGAGGAGGACCACAGGTTCAAAGAAAGCCTCATAGTAACCCACTGAGACCTTGTTTCAAAACCAAAAATAAAAAGGGCTGGCAGTGTATCTTGGAATGTAGAATGCTCCTGAGTTCAATCATCGGTACCACACACAACAAACAAACAAGCCCCTGCATCTTTTATTTATTTATTTATTTTATTGGTGAACTGTATTCATACATCATAATGGGATAAAAATAATACTTTTGTAGACATACATGCACACATCGCCCAGTTAGCCCCTACCCGATCCCTACCCCGTTCCCTCCCCATCCCTCCTTCCCATGCTTGGCTTAGTGGTTGACATCTAGTATTATAGCATCTTTTATGTATATTCACTAGTTGGGTTTTAGGCTAAACAAAGTGCCATTCACTAGTTGAGTTTTAGGCTAAAAAATCTATTTCATTTGGATTAGGCTTTTGGAATCATGGTAAAGTATGGGAATTCTAAAGCTAAAATATCATTTCTATCATTTTCTAGCTATGGGGTCTTTTGCAAATCATTTAAACTTGGTATGCCTTGGTTTCACACTATAAAATGGTAGCAATTAATACCACCCACCCGGTAAGTGTGCCGTGAGGTCTGAGCAAATATTTTGGAAGCATCTGAAAACATGTCAGTTGCATAACTAGTGCTAGATAAATGTTCTTCATCAGTCTTATTTTTCAGCTGACTTAGAGAAGGTTAGCTTTGGGAGGAGAGAATGCGGCAGTGGGTTTTCCATCAGCCCAGCTCCCAGGACCCTGAGGGCATGATTAAATTAGACATCTGTGGATTTAGTTGCAATGCATTAGAATGAACAATGTACGGGGTTTATTTCCATTTGGCTTGGATCCCATTATCTGTCCAAAAGGGCCCATCTTCTACCCTCAGATCTCTCTTTGGCTCAAGAATTCAAAAAGCAAAGTCAGTTGTGTTCAAGCAAAAACCGGGAGCTATGCAAACAAGCCATCTTGGTTAGGTTTTTAAGTGCCATGCTGTCCAGCCAAGGAAGATGATAACTGTGAGCTACATGTTCCTGGAGGACTTGCTAGGATGGGGAATCCAGGTGAGTAGACTATGAAACAGGTTATCTTGGGCATTCAACTCTCACAGCATGCATCCGCCTCTAAATCAAGAGTTAACTTGAGGACTGTGTGTAAATAACTATTAAAGGGCCTTAAATATGAGAATTGGGTTTGCTGTTTCTGCCCCCTTCAGAAGTTTGACTAAACAGGAGTTTTGGGAATTTGAAACCGTCATGCCATCGGTCCAGCCAGCTCTTTCCAGTTTTCTCCTCCTTACTGAGGTTTTCCATTATATCCCTTGTTGCATCTGCTTGGTGGGTGAGGACTGATCCCAGCCAACGTCTGCCCACTCTGTTACAAATGCCACCCTCATTATCATGTTTGGAAGACAAGGGCTAATATTCCAGGGCCAGGAGTCCATGCCTTAGAATCCTGACTAATCCAGATGGTGTATGGGCACGGGTTCAGGATTTGTTTTGAGTTAGAGAACAGCAGATACATCATTAGATACAGAGAGAACACCAGATACACCAGATACTACCGGCCTTATTCAACAGAACTTTTTTGTGATAATGGAAATAGTTTCTAATCTGCTAACAATATGGTAGCCACGAGCCATGTGTGGCAGATGAAATTTGACTGGACTAACTGAGCAAATGAATGTAATTTAAGGTAATTTTATTCAAATGTGGCTTGGAGTCATCCGACAGGACAGCTTGGAATTCTTTACTTATTTTACTAAATATAAAGCCAAGATTCTAAGAAAGGAAACATCACAGACTTGGTAGATAGCAAAGCTGGGGTTGGCCATTGACAATCCCACTGACACTGGCAAGATGCCAGAGTCCCTTTTTGGTGAATATCCAATTTCCTTAGTCAATTTCCCTTCTGATTTCTCTCTGAGCACCAGGAGTGGATAAACTGGTATTTCTTCTAATTTTAAAATCAAGCTTTCAACAACGGCTAGATTGAAAAATGCATTCCGTAACCTCCTCAGCAGCCTGGCAGATTTTTCTTTCTTCAAAGATAATATGAGCTCATTCGATTCCAGGCCTGTATTTGCATCCCTCCAGAGAACTCTAGAGGGTGAGATGTAACCTTTTTCTATAAAACTTTCCACATGGCTCTTCTGGGATTTGTCAGCCGCCTCAGCAACTCCCATGATGCATCGGATCCTGACTGTTTGGCATATTTCAAAGCAAATGGTCTTGTCAGGGGTTTTCTGGCCCCTGGGTGCTTTCTTATGAGAACATTAGTATTCGTAGGAAGATTCCTTTTAAAACACTAGAAATTGGCACTCAAGTGGAATGTGGCTAAGGGCTTTAATCCAAGAGACTTTTAGCTGTTAAGTGGAGAATGAAAAACAAAACAAAATAAAACAACAACAACAGAACATTCTTCCTATGATTAGATACACACATCCCCCATGATTTGGAATATTTAATAGTCATCCAGTTCTTTGAGATGGGGAAACCATTATTCAAGATGTTCAACCCAGAAACATGTTCTCTTATACTGTGTTGACATGTGGACAAGCTCATCAGAACTAGAAAATGCTGATTAATCATCTATACCTCTCCCCCTTGCTTCTAGTTCTTTTCCTGATAAAGTTTAGAGGACCTCTACAAGACTTCCAATACTTTTCTCCACATTTTCTGTTTCACTCATATTTTTCCTTACTGGGAACATTTTGTAGCCAAATCTATTTCTCCCGCTGGCTTACTGTAAGCATATGGTAATGCATTTTTGAAGATTAAATTTCTATGATTATTTTACATATGTTTTTTAATCTTTCTGAAGGGATAATGGATAGATACATCAGGAACAGAAAACTTACCCTATGGGATTTCTTTCTCAGCAAAGAGTTCCTTGGTTATGAAGTAGGTCCCAAGGGGATACTCCGAGTCATCTTGAGTCAAAAGCTGGGTTCTGCCAAGACTCTGTTAGTCAAGGATCTGTAAAAACCAGGCAAAGCAGAATCCAGGAGGTTGAAAGAAAGCATATTATTTTGCAGTTAAAAAGATATAACATCTTTCTGTTCCTTTTAGATGTGAAGGGTATAAAGCTTCTTGCAAAGGAACATGTCTATGTAGGTATAATCTATGCTTCTTATTTGGAAGGTCAGGGCAGGGATTTTCTTCCTGCTTAGAATTATTTCAGAGTCTAATTTATTACAAAAACGCAGTCACTTGACGTAGAGGTGAACTGGTGATATCACATCCGAGGCCGGTGATAACTCAGGGTTCTCCATAGACCAAGAGAGTCTTAGTCCATATTTTGTTCTGGTGTTCAGCTCAGTCTTGAACTTTTTAATAGAAATGTTCTGGAAACATCATGCATACAGTGATATAGAAGACTGTAGAGGTTCTGGATAATTTCTGCAATGAGTTTGTGGTACTGACCATCCTCACCCTGATCGGGTCTCCAGGTGTGAACAGAGAAATGAGGCCTTGTGTGAATTTTGTTTGCAGATGTATAGACCCTTACCTGTTCTTGATGATTTGCCAGAAATGATCAATCATACTTCCATAACTCTAAAAATATGCTTCCTTTAAAGGTCTCAGAACAAACCATGTTCAATCCCTACTTCTGTGTAGGGATTGAACTTTTCCTTCCTTTATTTCTTAGCCACATTCCCAGTCTCCTCTGAGCTCTTGACTCTTTCTCTTCTCTGATGTTTTAATTACAATATTCATAAACACTGATGAAAACTAGCAAAAATTTTGAAACAGTCCAACCCTGATGTTATTACTTACCCTTTGCCAAGTTCCATATGTTTGCAGAACACTTACATACTAATTAACTTCTTCACCAGCCCACTTGGAAGGGTGCCAGGATATTTATTTCTAGACCCAAGTAATGTATTTTTTTTATTATCATGATCTTGGAGGACTGGAAAGGACTTCAAGAGATCATGGAAGTGTACATCCTGCCCCCAGAAGAGCCTGCATTAAGGTTTGAGAGTAGCTCTCCTCCCACCTTTGATGTACACTACCCTCTCATACTCTGTGCTTCTAAATTTGCTTGGCGTAACTTGTGTCAACCACTGCCTTCCATCCCTTCTGAACTTCTTGCATTTTAATTTTGGTTTCTTAAATCCCACCATTTGTGGGGAGCCACTAAGGTTTTCCCCTAAGAGAATATTTCTGACTTAGCTGACTGTCCTTTGCCCAGAGTCAACAAGGTTTGGGGTCATAGAAGGTTCAAAGTAAAAGGTCTGAGAGAAGATCAGGTGGTGATGGCATGAGGGTACTGATTAACCTACCTGTAATGTATGTGCTTTGGATTGGTCTCTATTATATTCTGGCAGTGATAGCATGTAACACTATAAATACTTTAAGAGAAATGAACTCGTTGTCGGCCCAGTAGAGATATTGACCCAGGAGCAGGGGTCAACCAGTAGAGATATTGACCCGGGAGCAGGGGTCGGCCAGTAGAGATAGTAGGCTGGTGCTCCCCCCATTAGAATTAAAAAATTATTGGAATCAAATTCTTAAGAGTTGAATTCTTCATCCTCACACCTCTCTTTGGAACCTGTACTGGCCCTGGCAACCATTAAAAGTCAACATCATGCACTGGTCATATTTCAAGCTAGGTGAGAAGCCACTGTGAACCGAAAGCACCCAGTTTGACAGTGCTCTTGGTTACTGGTTTCTGTATATTCACCTTCTGGAGTATAGCCTCAGAGTATCATAGAAAAGATAACATTTTTTGCATAGCAGGCTGAGATGCTCATTCTCTATATACTTTATGATTTCTGTTAGTCAATAGGATAGCAGTCCTTGATAGATTTGGGGGAAAGGGGATACTGGAAATTGAACCCAAAGGCATTTTACCTCCAAGCTATACTCTTGGCCCTTTCTATATTTTTGTTTTGATACAGAGTCTCACTAGGTGCTGCGGCTGGTCTCAAACAGGAAATCCTCCTGTCTCAGAGTATTAGGATTATAGATATTCACCATCACACTCAGCTTTTTATAGATATTTTTAATCTTTATTTTATTTTATTTTATTTTATTCGGTGGTACTGGGGCTCCTGGAAGCCCTTCTACCTCCGGGCTACACTCCCAGACCTATTTTTATATTTTTATTTGAAACAGGGTCTCCTAAGCCAGTGCGCACGGCTGGCTTTGAACCTGCTCGATCCTCCTGTTTCTGCCTCCCAAGTGCGGGGATTACAAGTGTGTGCCACCACGCCCAGCTTTAATCTCTGTTTTTACAGGTGAAGACTCTAAGGCCAATAGAGATTGAGTGACTCACCCAAGCTCTAAAGTAGTGAACCATAATTTAAAGCAGGATTGGGCTGATTCTAAAGCCAAGCTCTGTGTGGTATGACAGTCAGAGCTTTGAGGGCCATAGGGGATAAGGGTTGAATAGGACCCCTTTTTATTGCCACCTTCCCAGCATTCAGGTCCTCTTAGGATGGAAACAATATTCAAGTTTCCCCTGGGGAACCACCTGCCTCTGCTTTCAATTAACCTGATGTGTCTGGGCCTACTTACTCCCTCCACTCCAAGGTATGACGTATGTCTCAGAGAGAGACAGATAAAGCAACGTCTCCCTATTCACAGAGAATAATCCAGAAATGAAGAAGCGTTGGACCCTGGGAAAATGATAACCCCTGGCAAACAGAATCATGGACCTTTCGAATATATCCACACAATTCAGTATTCAGGATAACTCCTGAATACTGTGAATATGTTATCTTTCATGGCAAAGAAGACTTTGCCAAAGTGATTGGCTCCCGCAATAGGAAGATCACCTTGGTGTACCTGAGTGGGCTCAAAATTAAGTGTTTGAAACCATGACCAATTATTATTGCTTGTGCTCTGTAGATGGGCTGGACAGCTCTAGTGATGCCAGCTGGCCATTGCTGGAGACTTTTTATCTCCACCGAGGCTCACTCAAATGTGGGTTGTTAGCTGAACTTTGATGACCAAGCTTGGGTGACTCAGCTCTGTTGACACCATCTCTCATCCTCCAGCCAGCTACCTGGGCTTGTTCTCATGCTGATAGTCGGTTTCCAACAGAGAAAAGAGGAAATAGGCAGGTGTATTCTCAAAGATTCAATTGCAATAGGCAGTTACTGTTCTCCTGGAAAAGTCAAGCCCCATGGCTGACCCAGGAGACTGAAAGGGGTGATACTACAAACTAACAGGGAAAATCAATTGAGGCCTTTATTGCCACACAGCTACTTCAGGAAGTAATAGCTCATGGCTGTGACTGTCCTCTGGTCTTTTTTTCTGTACTTCTGCCCAAACCTTTTTAAAGTCTATTCAAGCCCTTTGGCATGAACCTCATTTTCTACCAGAACTCTGACTAACATACAAGTGATCTAAAAGAATAGGGTAATTCGTGAAGCAAGCGGGTGTACCCTGTGATCCCAGTACTTGTGAAGTAAGACCGGAGGGTTGTAGGCTCAAAGCCAGCCTCAGCAACTTAATAAGACTCTCAGCAACTTAGACTCTGTTTTTCATATTAAAAAAAAAAGGGATGAGGGTTCAGTTTGGAGGTAAAATGCCCCTGAACTCAATCCCCAGCAAACACACACACACACACACACACACACACACACACACACACACACACAGAATAGGATGATTCAAAAAGAATCCTTCCCTTAGATTTATTTCAAGGAGTATCTGTTACCAACATGATCAACCAAATGATTCTTTACTACTTAATTTGTTGAGATAATTTTGTTTTCTGACCTTCATCCAAAAACCTAAACAGAAATAAAAACGGGTAGAACATAACACATGGCAAGGCTCCCAAGGAGAGGTGTTACTTGGATACAGAAAACCTGGCTCCTGCTCTATTTAGACAACCTGGGGGAAGCATGTAATATTTTCCAGCTTCTAGTTTCCCTTTTTTTTGGTGGTACTGGGGTTCCTGGAAGCCCTTCTACCTCTGGGCTACACTCCCAGACCTATATTATCCTTTTTTTTTTTTTGAAACAGGGTCTCTTAAGCCAGCGAGGCTGGCTTCGAACCTGTGCGATCCTCCTGTCTCCGCCTCCCAAGCGCAGGGATTACAAGCGTGTGCCACCATGCCCGGCATAGTTTCCCATTTGTAAAGTGAGGAAATTCAGTTAGGAGATTCATCAGATCACCTGTACAGCCTGGTAATTCTCAGTTCTGGAAAAAAGCTGCCAAAAATGCTGCCTGAAGCCGGGCGTGGTGGCGCATGCTTGTAATCCTGGAGCTTTGGAGGCTGAGACAGGAGGATAGCACAGGTTTGAAGCCAGCCTCAGCTACTTAATGAGGCCCTCAGCAACTTAGTGAGACCCTGTTTCCAAATAAAATATAAAATAGGTCTGGGTATATAGCCTGGAGGTATAAAGCCCCTGGGTTCCACCCCCAGTATCACACACACACACAAAATAAATGTTGCCTGGACACTCATGTTCTGCAGACCTACAGAGATGAAGAAGGACCTGTTGGTAAATAGGTTAAATGTATTTTTCATACAACAGTGATATGTAAAAGTCAAGTTGGGGCCAGGTATTCTTGAGTACACCTGTAATCTCAGCATTTAGGAGGCTGAGACCTGCAATCGCAGGTTTGTGCCCCATCTTAGCAACTTAGTAAAACCCTCAGCAATTGAGCAAGACTGTTTAAAAATTAAAAGACAATAGAATGGAGGTATAGCTTGGAGGTAGAATGCCCCTGGATATAGGCTTCAGTGCCAAGAAGAAAAAAAAAGTTATTTGAGATAAGAAGCTAGGAAAGGCTGAGGAACGGATGGATACTCGGACCTGTCCTCTGAAATTTTATAGTCTACCTGGGAGGCAATTAAGTCAGTATCAATTACCCAGTATGGTAGTGATATGAGGTGAGACCGTGGGATCGGAGAGGATCCTAACTCAGCTGTGGACTGTAGAGCAGGCCTCCTAGAAGTGCTGGTATTCACTTGCCACCTGAGATGGAAATAGAGGCAGCATGCAAGAGGACAAGGGAGAGAGACAGAGAAAAGTGCCTGTGGTGGCTTGAATTTTTACTCAAAATAATCCACTCCTAACTGGGCATATCATATCCTAGTATTTGAGAGGCTGAGATGGGAGGATTGCAGGTTTGAGGTGAGTCTCAATAACTTAGACTCTCAGCAACTTAGTAAAACCCTGATTCCAAATAAAACATAAAATAGGGCTAGAGGTCTAGCTCAGAGATAGAATGCCTCTGGCTGGGTTCATTTCCCAGACTCTCTCTCTCTCTCTCTCTCTCTCTCTCTCTCTCTCTCTCTCTCTCTCACACACACACACACACACACACACACACACACAGTTACCCCTTCACCCACCATACCTCTATGTAGCTTTCTTCCCTTTGACTCCATTTGACTTGCTTTGGCCAGTGGAGTGTAGGCAGACGTGACAATGTTCAATGCTTCTGCACAGGGAAGCATCCCTTGATTTGGTTTGCATTTTATTTCTTTGCCATCATTAGAACAGTGCACCCCAGCTCGTGTGATGGCCTAAGGAAGCCAAGTGACAGAAGATGTCCAGAGCCCCAACCTCCATCAATAGTTTGAAGTGGTGCTGCTCAGCCAATCATGATCAGCAATGTCACGGCCAGCTACCAGGGGTGAATGAGCCAATTAAGGTCAAAAGTGCCATCCTAGCCAGCTGGCAGGTGTGTGAGATAGAGAAGCTTGCCTTTGCACACCGCTGACATTTTGCAATATTGGTTATATGGAATTGTGGTATGCACTGTCTGATATAGGAGCTCTGTTTATTCTTCCTGCACTGTGGGCAGAAGATTTGAGAGAAGAGCACACACACACACACGCACACACACACACACGCGCGCACACACACACACACACACACACACACACAAACAAAATATCTGTAGCATCTGCAACAAATGGGAGTGTTGTAGAAGGGTTCGTTTTCTAGGCATGCATAGCAAATTATCTTAGCTGAGTGACTTGAAATCGCAGAAATTTGTTTTCCTGGAGATCTACAGAAGTAAAAAGTCAGGGCTTCAACAGAGTCATGGTCTCTTCCAAGGTCTTTGGATATAATTCTTGCTTACAACTTCCGGCTTCTGGAGCCCCCTGGTATTTCATGGCTTCTGGTAGCTTGACTCCATAGGCAGCTTCTTCTCCTTTTCTCTGTACCTCCTTTTCTCATGTGACACTAGTCATTGGATTTAGGGTCCACCTGGAATCCAGGATAATCTCTCATCCTGGGATCCCTAACCTAGTTATATCTGCAAAGATCCTATTTCCGAATGAAGTCACATTCACAGATACGAGGGGGTCAAGAATTAGACATATCACTTTTCAAAACACTCTTCAACTCACTACAGCCAATGTGAGAAATTGAAAGAAATTCAGTAGAGCAAGCTTCAGCACTTTTTCTAACAAGTGTGGATTTCAACCAGTAACCTACCTCATATACTGGAAGAATTAAGAAGTCAATGGTGTCAAAAACATCTGAACAGTATCTGGCAGGTGGTTAGCAAACAACCATCCTCATCCTCATCATCGTCAATCACTGCTATTTATTATGATTGCCATTATTGTTGTTATGACAAATATAGAGAATCCTTACTGGCTTGCCAACTTCAAAGAATTATGTGAAAGTAAAATGGGATGCTCATTGGCAAAGCTCTTTTGAAAACTGCTTTTTAAGTGTCAGAATAATTTAAAATGTTGTTCCCGAAAATATTCTCGTGCGCACATTTTTAATATAGCAAATCGCAGCGAGAACTGAATGGGGAGACATGGTAGGTAAATCTCTTCCTAAAGTGAAGAACACCCCATACCATTTTTTTTTTCAATGAATCAGACCTTGTATAAATCAGTTGGCTGCAAGAAGCACACATCTGCTCACTCTGCTGTTTATGCGATGTGCCACTAAATTGATTTAAAAGTGAAACTTTTTATTAAAATAACAAAATTGAGACAAGAGCACAAGCTCCTATTTTACTCGGCTGGGATTCTTGGGAACCCTGGATATTCCCACATAAACACAACATCGCCACATTTTCTTATATAAGTGCTTATTTGTCTTCCTTGGAGATGGCTTTTGTGTGGAACATGGTCTTTGAAAACATTTTGAAAGCTCTCCCGCTGTTGTACAGTAACCTGGGAAAGTTGGGAAATGTCCTTTCTGCTAAACAGTGGGAGGAAATGACTTAATTTCGCCTTTTAAAATATGAACATTAGACTTTATTGATGCAACACAAATTAAAGAGGACTTGGGGTTGCCGGTTGTGGTCTAGTTTCGCTCGTGGGCTCAGAAAGCATTCTTACGAACCCGTGATATGGCAGACCTCATGCCAAGTGCTGGGGCAGGGTATTATTTTTGCTTTGAATGCATGCATACTTTTAAGTGTTGGAGACAGATGAGAAATTTAGCTAGCATATAACAGTGCCACGAGCAGTTTAATGGTTCTACTGAGAAAATAATATAAAAAACAAAGGGCCAGATGGGCTGATAAATGGGGTGGGGAGAAGGAACTCTGCCAGGGAGAAACGTTGCAGAAGTTAAGATTTGCAGGAAAGGGAGAGGGGAAAGTCATGTCAGAGAGAGGGAACTAAGTGTGCATATGTATAGTGCTGCAGTAGAGAACAGAGAGGTCCAGGATTTTGTTTTGGTCAATAAGTATTTGTTGAAAGGATTTTAAATGAGCCTTATGGTCAGAGGGAAGAGTGCATGAGAAGAGAAGGAGCATAACTGTGAAAAAATCCAGGAGCTGAGAGATGCTGTACACTGAGATGAGCTAAGGCTTTAGCATCTTACCTGAATTCATTCTAACCAAGGATCTATTCCTGGCATGGGGGAGATGCTGTGGAGGGCCACATTGCAGAAGGGAAACTGTGGGCTGGACATGGTGGCTCACACCTGTACCCAGTGCTTGGGAGGCTGAGACAGGAGGATCTTGGGTTTGTTCCCAGCCTCAGCAACTTAGCAAGGCCCTCTGCAACTTAGTGAGCCCCTGTTCCAAAATAAAAAATAAAATAGGACTCAAGATGTAGTTCAGAGGTAAAATGTGCCTGAGTTCAATCCTCAGTACCAAAAAAAAAATAATAATAAAAAAAGGGAAAAGGAAAAAGAAAAAAGAGAAAGCAGGAGGAAGAAAAGGAAAAAAAATACTGTTTAAAAGGGAAAAAGGAAAAAGAAAAAAGAGAAAGCAGGAGGAAGAAAAGGAAAAAAAATACTGGTTAAAAGACTGAAAGTGGTTCAGGGTTCAGGTGACAAGAGCTTTATCTATGCGAGATCAAAGTAGAGGTTAAGAGAAGGGGAAGAAAGCGTTTATAAACATGGATGAACAGCTGAGTGCGGTGGCATACACCTACAATCCCACTGCTTGAGAGGCTAAGAGAAGATGATTGCAGGTTTGAGGGAAGCCTCAGCAACTTAGTGAGACCCTCAGCCCTTAGCAAGACCCTGTTTTAAAATAAAAAATAAAAGGGCTAGGGGTATAGCTTGAAGGTAGAATCCCCCTGGGTTCAGTCCCCAGTACCGCCAAAAATTTTTTTAAAAGGGTGAGAAATTGGATGAGTACGGAGGGGGCCAGTTTGGAAGCATCTAGGGCAATGCTGTCCAAACACGTGTGTGGCCAATGAACACTTCGAATGTGGCCAGTACTGGTGGAGAGGTACTGCAAGCACAAAATACACACTGATGTTGAGACACTGTATGAGAATGAAATGGAAAATGTCTCATTAATAAGTTTCATCTGGGTCACATGCATAAATGATAAAATTTTCAATATAGATAAAGTATATTATCAAAATTAGTTTTACCTAGTTATTTTTAATTAAAAACATTTTTATTGGTGCTTTTTAGCCATACATCTTAATGGAGTACAGGATGGCAGAGGCATACATGCACACATCACCCAATTAGCCCTTACCTAATTCCCACCTCATTTTCTCCCCCTTCCTCCTTCTTATGTTTGGCTTAGTGATTGACTTTGATGTGTTTGTTAAAGCACATCATGTGCATTAGAGAATTACCTAGTTCTTTTTATTGTTTTATCGTGGCTGATGGGATTTTTAAAATTTGCTCTTTGGCTCACATTTGTGGCCCATGTTATATTTGTGACGGACAGTCCTGATTTAAAATGAGTAGGTGTCTGTCTTTAGGTCACTTGGGGACTATGTTGTCATTCAACAATATCGAAATTACAGGAGGAGGGATGTTCTGGAGGGATGACTGAGTGCTTTAATTTTGGCATGTTGTCTTTGAAGTGTCTATTGGGCTTCTGTGTGGACCTACATAATATGTTAATTGTTCAATACTTATCAGAGCCTCAGGACAGAGATCGGCTAGAAAAGACAGATTTGCAATGAGTGTGGGAGTGTCATGCAAACACCCACATTTTTTTAAATTAGATTCATCTTATTCCTTTTTTTCTCTATTTTTATCTTTTCATTGGTGCATTATAGTCTCATACCACAATGTGGCTCATTGTAATAGTGACACACATCCACACAGCACTTGGTGGGCTTTTCCTTTGTCTCCCTCCCTACTCCCTCCCATCCTCGTACAGGGTGTTGAGATTGACATTGGTATTTTCACATAGGTATATGATATCCATGGAAGTAACTCCTTCATTGATCCTCCCTCTCCTCTCTCCTTCCCCTAGACCACCTTCTTGGCTCCACTGAAGTTTCCCCTCCATTATCTGAAGTCCCTCTGCTATCCCAATCACTCCCTAGCTTCTGCATATCAGGGGAAACATGTGGCCCTTCATTTTCTACGACTGATTAATTTGACGACATAATGTTCTCCAGGTCCATTTTCCGGTAAATGACATAATTTTGTTTTTCTTGATTGTGAGTAGAATTTCACTGTGTGCATATCCCATGATTTTGTAGACCATTCATCCATTGATGGACACCAATGTTGGCTCTATAATCTGGCTCTTGTGAATTGTGCTACTATTAACATGGATATGCACGAATCATTACAACATTCTGATATCCAGGAGTAGTATCTCTCCAAAGGTAGCTGGATCATATGGTGGATCCATTCTCAGTTTTCTGAGGAATGTTCACACTGATGTCCACAACAGCTGCACTAATTTGCAGTCCCACCAACAGAAACACTCACATTTAATATTGACTATAGACCAGGGATCCTAGGCAGTACTATAACTATGCTTAATTCTCTGAGCTTTGTAATGGTATTATTATTCTCACGCATTTTTATCTATTATTGTTATCTTTTTTTGTTAAACGAGGGGACTGAGGTTAGTGCAAACAAGATTTTCAAGTTATTAGATGCAGTTCAAATGCTAATGATGCTTTAGCTTTAGGGTGCTGCCTTTGTGTGGACTGTTCTGAGCTTAGCATGCTTCTCACTGAGGATGAAGACAGGAAGCAGAGGTTTGAAGCATCTGCCCTGGGGGCCATTCCTGCATCCTGGAAGTGGCCCTGGGCTGCCAGCATTACTTGTATATCCTCAGCCACACTGAAACCTGTGACTGATGCAGACATCAAGTGTCAGGACTCTATCTTTACTACAAAGAGAAGGATCTGAGGGAGATGCCAATCTTCTAGGGTCCTGCGACTCCGGCTTCACTGAAGAAGTGGTACAAGTGTCTGGCTCTAGAAACCAGAGAGTTAATAGGAGCATTTTTAACAAGAATGAGAACAGTAGCCCAGTAGCCAGTTGCTAGATGATCTTTGGTTGTCTTTCTTGTCTAATATAAGTACAAGTATTTCTTCCTCTCATATTTCTTACATAACCTAACAAGCAAGGGTTAACATGTAATACCTCAAGGTCACAGATATGAAAGACCAAGAGTCTTACAGTCAAACATTCCCAAAAGTACAAAATATATTTAACACTGTGTTAATTTTACAAATCATAATTTAAAAATATCTGTGTTTGCAAATTAAGAGGCTTTCCTAATGCTAATTAAAATATCCTTATTAACTTTTGGCAGGCAACTGCTGTTCTTAATTTGAGAAAAACAAATCTAGAAGAAAGGTTTGGAAATATTAAAGAGGAAAAATAGACCTTACCAAAATAAAACCAACTTTATGACTGCATCAGAAATGCACATATATAGCACCAAATTGACTATAATCACAGTAATAGGAACTCTGTATAATGCCTTTATTTTTTTACCTTTTCCAATGTTTGGCTTAATCTGAAAACTTTATTGGATTTTTTTCCTTCTCAAAACGATCCTTGATAGACAAATCTTGGTCTAGGTCTTGGTCTAGGTTCTTTGTCACTGATAACAGAGTCCACTATTGCTATTAATCAGGAGATCAGAGATGGTTTTAGTAGTTCACAGGAACTCAAGCTTAAATGCTACTTAGTGGAAGAAAATATAGTCAAGTAAAACAAACCATACCTTGGAACTCTCAGCTGCAAACACCACTGCTGGTACCACTTGCTACTCAACAATCTGAGCCCATAGCCTGGACCTCATACCTCTCCTTCCAGTCCAGAGCAGCCAGACACATGCTTAACAAAATTCAGGTTTTCTCCTAAGCTGCTGTTTCCATTTGGCCCTTCCCTTCTAAGACATGAGGGATTGTGTCTGTGTGGTAAAACTTAGTGCACCTGTGGACTTCTAGCTTCATGCGAGTGCAAAATGTAATTTTAGCTCAATAGATTCTACAAGCTGGAATCTGTAGGGAGTCACACAATCGATAGTAGATGACATTAGTATTTGACTTTCTTTTTTGGTGTGCACCCCAACCTTCTGAAAATATTCATTGGATATGGAGGGACACGTTCCTCATGCTATTTAGCTTTCTCATGATGAAAGATCAGTAATAAAAGTTGTATGGACTCAGGGTACCTGACCTCTGCAGCCCTTCAACAATGCTATGTCATCGCCATGAACGCTGAGGACTTGTTAGCACCCCTTGCTGGAGGACTCTACTTTCATTTACGCATAGCACCTTGTATGTCTAAGTGCTTTGTTTTGGAAATTGGGAAAAAACAAGAGTTTTGCTCTCGAATATTGCAGAATCTATGTGTTATTGTGCAAGTGGAGACAGCAGTCCAGTAATTTGGAGTCTAAGTGTGGTCTTAGTCTCTTCCTGACATTGCACAATAGGGTTCATGTGTGGAACCTGTCCAGCGAATGGAAGCAAAAGGAAATCCTATTAATACGCAGTCATAGAATTTTCATTCATTTATAAAACACTCCCATTACCCACTCTTTTTATATATTTAGTTAATTTGTATGTATATTTTTCTCTTTTTTTGCGGTACTAGGGATGGAACCCAGAGGCATTCTACCTCTGGGCTATACTCCCAGCCCTATTTTATATTATATTTGGAAACAGGGTCTCACTAAGTTGCTGAGAGCCTCACTAAGTAGCTGAGGTTGGCTTCGAACCTGTGCTATCCTCCTGTCTCAGCCTCCCAAGAGCGAGGATTACAACTGTGCGCCACCACACCTGGCTCTATACATATATTTTTTATTGGTGCATTGTAATCATACATCTTAATAAGGTACAAGATGTAGAGGCACACACGCCCACATTACTCATTTAGCCCTTCTCCAGTTCCCACTCCATTCCCTTCTCCCTCCCTCCTTCTCATGCTTGGCTTAGTGATTGACTTTGATACCCAGAATAGCCTTTACCCACTCTTAAGAGTCTGTTTTACTTTATTCTGTGGTGCTGGGGATTGAACTCAGGGGCAGTCCACCTCTGAGCTACATCCTTAGCCCTTTTTTATTATTTTATATTTTATTATTTTTTTCATTTTAAAAAGTGGCTGAGTCTGACCTCAAACTTATGATCCTCCTGCCTTAGCCTCCCAAGTACTGGGATTTGGGTGTGTGCCACCATGCCCAGCTTGTCTCCATTTTAAAGATATTGAAATTGAGGCCTGGACTGAATTGTTCATATGCACAAAGCTAGTAATAAAAAAGGAATAAAACAACCAAACAAAACTAAAATAAAATAAAGTTGTAATGCATCCATCTCACTATAAGCCTGGAACCTTGTTGGACCCCCCACATTTGCCATTCTATGGAGAAGACAAAGTACCGCAAATGTTCATTTAGATTCTCATGTGGTAGGTGCTATCTTAGGCCCTTTTTATTTGTTTTCTCAAAATAATCCACTGGAGGAGATACATCAGAGCTAAGGACACAGGTTCAGGTAAGTCCAGGGTTCGCTTCAGAACCAGTCTTTCCCAGATTTTTCGCTCTCCACTAAGACATTTTCTCTCAAATGCCTACTACAAATAATTTGACCATGAAGTGGAGAAGGAAAAGTGCAAGTTCCAAGAAAATTGGGAAGAAGCAGAGGAAGAAGAAGAATTGCAGACAAATTTGCTAAGATTGGTAACCACGGTGTGTAAGAGACTCAGGACTCAGTCTCGTATAAGACCCAGGACTCATTCTCTCAAGGGGGTGGCATAGGTAACCGCTTTCTTTGCTGATATCCTCTGCTGATACCACTCTACTCCCAACGGTAGCTCAATTTGTTTCTAAGTGGCCCCGATATTGCTGAAGCGTGTTGCTGAGTCTCTTGGTTTTTGTTTGTTTGTTTTGTGTGTTGATGTGGCTTGAAACCAGGATCAGTCTACCTCCAAACTACATCCTCAGCCCTTCTTAGTTTTTTTTTTTTTTTTTGAAACAGGGTCTCACTAGGTTGCTAAGAGTCTCGCTAAGTTTCTGAGGCTGTCCTTGAATCTGTGATTCTCTTGGTCTAAGCCTCCCGATCTAGATAGTTCCCCAGAAAAATTATGTGGAATTCCAGAAACATCAGAAAGCAAAAACAGTTTGTCCTTGAGAGGATGTTACTTTTACGGGATTATCACAAATGCTATGTTTTTTTTTTTTTTTTCACTTAGAAAGGAAATGGATCAATCTTTGTCCTCCTTCAACTTTTAAAGTGATAAAAAATCACCTACAAGCAGAACTGTCGACTGGAAACTTCGCAGATAAAAATAGAAAACTTCCTGCCAGTCACAATTCTCTCTTTCATCTCCAGATCCAAAGAAGCTGAGAAGTCTTGAAGCGTCTTATAAGCCAAATGCCGCGTTCCATCGCAAAGGAGGTAGGCTTGCTTGAAAAGAAACTCTCTCTTTGAAAGTTCAGAAAAAAAACACATTTCTCTAGAAAATATACGTGGAATATATTGTAGGGTAGCTCTGCACTGGACAGCAAAAAGCAGAAGGGGAGAAAGATGTGAGAGAGAGAGAGAGGAGAGAGAGAGAGAGAGAGAGAGAGAGAGTGTTATAAGCACAAAAAAGGAAGTAATAGGGTAAAACAGGTAATTACAGGGACAAGACAATTTTGTAAATTCTGTGCTCATGTTATTGTAAAAGCTATAATTCATTGATCTCATTTTTTTAGTATGACAAAAAAACTAAAAATAAAAAAGACTTTAAATCATACAGTGTGATAGGTACTTCATTGGAAAGGCCAGCTTTTATGAGAATAACAGAACAAAACATAATATGGCAGATAGAGGCTTTTATGACAGGTTTCTTTTGTGCTGACTGAGGCTTTGCAAATCTGCACCTGACAGGAGGATTTGCGGTGGGATTATCCAGATTAACTTGCTGAGCCAAAGAATGGTTTCTTCTTTTATTCTGATTTCTTTTTATTAAACCTAATATTTAAGCCCAAAGACTAGAGTTTTCCAAGTAAAACTTGTTGACTGGTGATATAAGAAGAATTTAGTGGCTTGGACTCAAAACTGGTCTGTATTAAACAACCACAAGAAAAATACAAAAAGACTGACCAAATGGATGAGTGATTTATTGTTAAGTGTAATACATATGGGATTGTTTCTGGAAGTTTTTATATAACCGTTTCAAGGAAAGTACCTTTTTACAAATGGTTCTAAGTATCCACATGTAATACTAATGGAAAGTAAAATGCCATCGAATGCTAGTAGGAATCTGAATAGCATCCAGTCATATGGAATGAGTAAAGTATAGAATTGATTGAAAGGATGAATATTAAAGTTTAAAATTTTCTTTCATTGGTGGATTAGTAATGACACTACTGATAAGACAAGATGTTTTAGCATTTGAGGAGACTTGATTCTCTTTGCTCATCCAAGTTAACACCAACTACTGTCCACTCACTCTAGGTCGGGGGCCATTATCTTCAGTGTTTCTTACTGTGGAGTTGGTCTCGGACAGACACTACCTCCTGCCCGGTGGTGTGTGTTGGGCACAGTACTTGTGTCCACCAACAATCAGAAAGTAGGGGAAACAAATCCCTTCTTCACTCAGTCGGTCCCAAAGAAGGCTTTAAAGAACTGTGGTGGGGACTGCTCGAGACGAGGAAGAAGCTGAGGGGTCAGGTGGTCTTGTGTTAAGGTTTTATACTCAGTTCTTGATAATGTACTTAAAATAAGCACGAATACCCTGTAAGCCTCTGAAAGGACATGTCAACCATGAGCATCTTTGCTACTTGTTTATTTTTCTCCTACTTCATAAATATTTTCTCCTTTAACTCTTCTTCATGTAGTATCCCTCTTGTCCACTTTTTTCCTTAGGAAACCCCCATATTTATCAAGAATATGATCAGTCTTAATCTGTTGGTCTCTTCTCATGTCCTGGGTATTTTACAGCCTCGGGCATCAGTTGCCAATGGTCTTTATCTTCCATCTCTTTGGTACTGTGTGTTAGCATCCAGGATTTCTTCAGTGAGTGCTGAGGTTGGTCCTGCTGTGCTCAGGATGCATGTGGGGAAGAAGGAGAGGAAGCAGCAGAAAGGGGTCCTACTCTAAGTATTGTGTGGTTCCCTTCAGAAGTATCTGATTTCAAACCTGTCACAGTACAATGAGGTTTCATTTCCTTGATGGATTCTTAAGTCTGGACAACTTGATTAAAAAAAAAACTATTTCTCACATTAATTTAATTTTGACTTTCTTTCTTGTGAACTAAGAGTGTGGTCTTATAATGACCAAGAAAGCCTTAACTGCTTTCCCCTGAGTTAATTTAAAGGGATTTCACATCACCATGATAAAGCCTCTGAAATACTAACCACAAACCCTTTATCCCTGGAAAGTCTCTTCAGTACTGCACAGTGTTATCTTCAGTTTCTAATTAAAGGGAAACATTACATGTTTCAGAAAATTTTTTTGTGTGTGATTGTGGGATATTGAAGAAATTCATCAGATATAAACAGGTAGCATTGTTCACTTGGCCTAGAAATGAAGGCTCTATTCCAAAATAATAACCAGGAAACTGTGTTTGTGTATTTATATGTGTGTGTGAGCAGACGTAAGGGTACGTGTGTCTTAAAAGTTGATACCTAGAAACTATTTACCTCATACATAAACACTAAAAAAATGACCAGACATTTAAAATTCCCACATCTTTCCTATGCATAGTGGAGTTGAGATAAATTCTCAGACTGTAACAATTCATTTTCTTTTTTCTGAAGGTTAACCACCTTTTCCAGGTGGCCAATATGATTTTTGTCCA
Source organism: Muscardinus avellanarius (assembly GCF_963383645.1). Taxonomy (NCBI): domain Eukaryota; kingdom Metazoa; phylum Chordata; class Mammalia; order Rodentia; family Gliridae; genus Muscardinus; species Muscardinus avellanarius. The sequence continues at coordinate 13,982,115 of NC_137804.1, forward strand.
TTAATCCAGGCTTTTTAAGATTATAGTTCAACTTGCAATTCAATATTTTGACGAAGAACCACCCCCAGAGTAGGAGAGAACAAATCCAGCTTCATGTCTTTTACCCAAAGCATGACTTTTATAACGAAGACTTTTTTTTTAACGTTTGAAAGGTACCATTATTTTCCTTTAGTGATTGTATTTTATGTCACATCTCAACTTCCATGCCTCAAATATTGTCACCTCGACATTGCATGGTGACTCTCCTTTTATTCTTCACATAATGAACGAGAACATCAAGAGGAAAGTGACACTTTTCATGAGTTTATTTCTGAGATAGGAATCCATTTACCTTGTGTCATGTTATTTTAGGATCACGCCGGGTACACTACATTTCATAGATGGGAAAGTGCAAAATTGATAATGCTGCTGTTCGAAAGAAAGCTAAATGGGGCCAAATTGCTGTCTCTTTTCCACTAGAAAGCCTCTGATTTAATTTGCATACAAGACAATTTATTGGAAGGGCTCAGGACAATATATGTCTATTTGGCCATATTTTTGCTTCTTTTTGGGATTCAGTGTGAGAAATGCATAGGGGGAGGGGAATTTGCAGTTCAGACATTCTTCTCCCTCTTAGTTTCACCAGATGTCAATGAATATTATAGTTTGGATGAAAAATCCTCTGAGCCTCATACTCTAGGGGCAGCCCTGTTTGGAGGTGGGTCCCTGGGAACATGGCTTGAGCCAGTGTGTGTGTGTGTGTGTGTGTGTGTGTGTGTGTGTGTGTGTGTTCTGCCCAGCTGCAGTGTTTCTCTCTCTCTCTCTCTCTCTCTCTCTCTCTCTCTCTCTCTCTCTCTCTCTCTCTCTCTCTCTCTCTCTCTCTCTCTCTCTCTCTCTCTCACACACATTTTTTCCCTCTATGTTTCCCATTATTATGCCCGAGGCACCCATAACCCTGGCTCCTGCTTGAAAGCTAACGTAAAAGAGGACTCTCTCACTGGGCAGAAAGATGGCTGCCAAACAGAGTAAGCATTTTGGGGGGAAGCCCTGGACACCAGGTTTTGGTGTAATATCGGAATTGGACAGCTTGAGGAGACACTTCCAACCGCTACTTCGTATCTAGAATACAGGAGAGGGAGTGGATACCGGTGGAATTAGAATCAAGGAGACAAGGAAGTGCCCAACATGCAAGAAAAGAGATCTTCAGAAAAACTTCCCAGAAGGCCTCAGAGAAGGGACCACTCCAGCCACGCACGCTGGGGACTCTTATCAACACACCTCCTAAGAAAAATGTGCCTGGGATGGTGGAGGGAACTGTACAATGCCAGGCAGGCAGTAAGGCTGAGGTACCTGGACTTTAGCGCACATGGCGGTCGCGCTCCACCCTGCTGCGCTGGGGCCACGGCATGCCCGGAACAGCAGACCCTGTTCTGCGCAGTGAGGCTGTGACCTCCGATTGTGGAATGGAGATTAAAATCACTGCTGCTCATTGCTGCTGAATGCTCGATCGCACAACCTCCTCAAACCACACATACTGTCTACTCTTATTAAAAAAAAATATAATATATATATATATATATATATATATATATATATATATATATATAAAATGTAATTTCGGAGAGGGGCCAAGATGGTGGCAGTGGTAGCCAGGACTCAGGAGATGCAGACAAACACTATTCAATTCACTTGGAACTTTTGGAAATAAAAACCCCGTGAAGGGGGACTGCCCCTGCAACTAATGCTTAAGAATTCTGGACATCTTATCGTGTAAGGAAGGAACCCAGTGGAGAACAAAGGGGAAGTGGGTGCTGAGGGAACTACTCAGGTGGGGTGGCATAACGGCACAGGCAGGGCAGCAGAGCGGCACAGGTGGAGCGGAGGGTGGAGAAGCAGTGGGCTGCACCAGCAGAGCAGACCAGCGGTAGGGAAGCACAGAGGCACAGGCACTAGTGCGGGCAGCAGAGGTGGAGGCTATTATTTTGGAGAGACAGAGACCAGATTCAACCCACCTTGATCTTCTGAAGAAATTGCCCCAAAGGTAGAAATTGGTGGGGCAGACAGATCCAGTTCAGTCCACCTTGAGCTTTTGAGGGATTCCCCCCAAAGTAGACTGACTGCACCTGCCACACATGATTGAGAAGCCTGGAGAATACGCTAAGTGGCAAAAGGGCTTGGGAGGTATCAGAGGGAGCCCAGCATAGCCGGGGTGGGACTACATGTTGCATGTTCTGGGAATCATCAGCCCTCATGACCACCACACTCCTCTGTGCAGAGTGGGAGGCCAGGTTCCATGTGGAATGGCAAAGCCTACTTTCCAAAGAGAAGCTATGGACCTCTGCCTCTGGAGGAAGACAAAACTTATTGGCACTAGGTATTTGGGGTCCCAGCTTTTGCAAAAGACATGTACTGCTTTTTAATAGCAAAACAAAACAAAACACGCTGGGTGTGGTGGTGCACGCTTGTAATTCCTGTGCTTGGGAGGCAGAGACAGGAGGATCACACTGGTTCGAGGCCAGCCTTGCTGGCTTAAGAGACCCTGTTTCCAAATAAATATATACACATAAAAATGAGAGAGAGAGATAGGTCTCCAGGAGATAGAGGGGTCTCCAGAAACCTCAATACCACCAAAAAAAAAAAAAAAAAAAACAAGAATAAGAAAAATAGAAAAAAAGAAATAGAAAGAAAAAAGACGACCTGCCCATAGTGACAGAGACCAGAGCCCAGTGCACAACAAGTCTGGTGCTAGGGACTCTGAGACCAGGATAGGAATCTGCCGGGTGACTAGGCCGATGCCAAGGCCAGGGAGGCCTGGTTATGAGCCTGCCGTGAGGCAAGGCCGGGGCTGGGACATCCATCCAAGGCCAGGAATAGAGCCCACCAAGGGGTGAGGCTGATGTCAGGGCCAGTGAGACCAGGATCAGAGCCTGCCATGAGGTAAAGCCGGTGCTTGGGCCTCTGAGGCCAGGATCAGAGCCTGCCAAGGGGTTAGGCCAGTGCAGGGGCCAGCGAGTCCAGGATGGGAGCCTGCCATGAGACAAGGACAGGGCAGGGGCCTTTGAGGCCGGAATCAGAGCCTGCTGAGAGGTTAGGCTGGTGCTGGGGCCAACAAGGCCGCGACTGGGGCCTGCTGTGAGGCAAGGCTGGTGCTGGAACCTCCAAGGCCGGGATCAGAGCCTGCCGAGGGGTGAGGCTGATCCCAGAGCCAGCGATGCTGGGATCAGAGCAAGCTGTGAAGCAAGGCCGGTGCTGGGGCCTCTGAAGCCAGGATTGGAGCCTGCCGAGGGGTGAGGCTGATCCCAGAGCCAGCGATGCTGGGATCAGAGCAAGCTGTGAGGCAAGGCTGGTGCTGGGGCCTCTGAGGCCGGGATTGGAGCCTGCCGAGGGTTGAGGCCGGTGCTGGGGCCAGTGAGGCTGGGATCGGGGCCTGCCGTGAGGCAAGACTGGTACTAGGGACTCCGAGGCTGGGATTGGAACCTGGCATGAAGCAAGGCCAGAGCTGGGACCTCTGAGGCTGGGATCAGAGCCTGCCAAGGGCTGAGGCCAGTGCCTGGGCCAGTGAGACCAGAGTCGGGGACCTACTGTGAGGCAAGGCTGGTGCTGGGGCCTCCGAGGCTGGGATCAGAGCCTGCTGAGGGGTGAGTACGAAGACAGGGCTAGTGTGGCCAGGATTGGAGCCTGCCATGAGGCAAGGCCGCTGCTGGGGCCTCTGAGGCCAGGATTGGAGCCTGCCGAGTGGTGAGGCAGGTGCCAGGGCCAGTGAGGCTGGGATCGGGGCCTGCCATGAGGCAAGGCTGGTACTAGGACCTTCAAGGCCGGGATCGGAGCCTGCTGAGGGCTGAGGCCGGTGCCGGGGCCAGCAAGGTTAGGATTGGAGCCTGCCATGAGGCAGAGCCAGTGCTGGAGCCTCCAAGGCCAGGATTGGGGCCTGCTGAGGGGTTAGGCCATTGCCGGGGCCAGCGAGTCTGGGATTGAAGCCTGCCATGAGGCAAGGGCAGTGCTGGGGCCTCTGAGGCTGGGATTGGAGCCTGCCATGGAGCAAGGCCAGTGCTGGGGCCTCTGAGGCCAGGATTGGGGCCTGCCATGAGGCAAGGCTGGTACTAGGGCCTCCTAGGCCGGGATTGGAGCCTGCCAAGGGGTGAGGCCGGAACCGGGGTCAACGAGGCTGAGATCGGGGCCTGCCATGAGGCAAGGCTGGTCCTTGAACCAGCGAGGCAAGGATCAGAGTCTGACGGGGTGCCATGCCGGTGCCAGGCCCTTCAGGAGCAGGATCGAAACTTGCAATGTGGCATACATAGAGAAACATACAGAAAATAGAAATTCAGATGCTTTCCCTAATATGCAAAAACTAGGAAGAAATGAATAATAGAAGATCTAGTTGAAGAAAGGGCCCCATGGAAGAGCAATTAAGGTGACCAATCAGAGGGGATGGGATGAGGGAAGATGGAGTCTCTTCAAAATGCAAGATATATATAAACAAATGAATCAGTGTTAATCACCAGATCAAGCATGGGATCGAGGGAGGGGGAGGGAATGGGAAATGAAGGGGATAAGGGCTAATTGGCTGATGTGTGCTGGTATACCCTCACAAGTCTTGTATTCCATTGTGATGTTTGTTTGACTACAGTGCACCAATAAAATATATATATATATATATATATATATATATATATAGTGTCTGTCTCTCCATATATAGAGAGATATAGATATATATCTCCATATATATACCCATATCTATATCTATATCCATATATCCATATATCCATATAGACATATATATGGATATAGATATAGATATAGATATGGATATATATAGGCTAAAATCTCCAACTCCATAGCAAACAAGTCTTCCTTTCTCTAAGTTTTTTGTGTCAGGTGTTTGGACCACAGCAGTGAGATGTCTGATTGAAGCAATTAAGATTCTGATTGAATTTTTTTTTTTTTTTTTGTGATACTAGGGTTCCTAGAAACCCTTCTACCTCCGGGCTACACTCTAAGACCTATTTATATATGTTTTATTTGGAAACAGGGTCTCTTAAGCCAGCACGGCTGGCTTTGAACCTGTGCGATCCTCCTGTCTCCGCCTCCCAAGCGCGGGGATTACAAGTGTGCGCCACGGCGCCCGGCTTGATTCTGATTGAATCTTAATTTGGAGTCTTACATCATATAGTATTAGGCCAGGTACTTTGTATACATGATCTCATTTAACTTTCTTCTTGATAAGCCCACTGGAGAGTTACTACTTTCTTCCATTTTATAGTCAAGGAAACTTAAGTTCACAGAATTTAATTCACCCTGGATAATTTTTAGTAGATGGAAAACCCAAGGTTCAAATCTGGATCTTTCTCACTCACTCTGTAGCTACAACAGGTACAGTGACACAGATGGTCAGGGATTCTTGTGAATCATACCAGGCCACGCTTCCAATTAACACTGCATTTTGACACCAGAATGTGTCAAAAAAAGAAGAATGAGAAAGTGGGGAGAAATTCTTGATGGGGTTGCTGCTTACTTTGATATGTTTTCAGTGAGCTGCAGCCCACGTGTTGGAAAGCTCTTGGGGACAGCAAGTATATTGGTCCTTAAGCTAAGTTCTTATAATCTTATAAAACCTCAACAAATTTCATTCCCCGTGGGTTATAAGTCCCTTGAGTTTTATGAAAAATTTCAGAACAATCTCAGGGAGGCACATTGGATTAAAATGTAGACATATAATTTGGAATGGTTCTCATCAAAGGGCAGTTTTGGGAAGTGAGTTAAATGTTATCTGATTATCTGATGTCTTGTCTGCTGTGTCACTCATCCCTTCTGTCAAAATAAGACTAAACACACAAAAGGACCTTTTTCATAGTGATAAAGAGTTTGCCCAAATAATTTTTAATTTTTTTGGTGGTACTGGGATATCTGAAAGCCCTTCTACCTCCGGGCTACACTCCCAGACCTATTTTATATTTTCATTTGGAAACAGGGTCTCTTAAGCCAGCACGGCTGGCTTCAAACCTGCACAATCCTTCTGTCTGCCTCCCAAGCTTGGGAATTACAAGTGTGCGCCACCACACCCGGCTGCCCAAATAATTTTACTGAGAAGAACACGATTGTTTCTATGAACATCACATACATAATTTAACTCCTCTTAAAATGAAGTGATTATATCTTCTAGGCTCAGAATGTAACATCACTGATCAGTATCTTCTTGTTCATTCCAGAGAGCCATTTGCTTTTAGCAGCAGGCAGAATGTTGGAGAACATTCCTTTGTTTATCCCTCTAGATGTATGTTTAGGGTTATTTCCTACGGGTTGATAGTAGTCATGTACTGAAGCCATAAGACTGAACAAAACCAAAATATCTTAGTGGCTTCAAGGATGAAGCATTTTTTTTTCTTGCTCATAGTTCTGGAAGTTAGCAGGGGTCATTCTTCTCTGAGGTGCCAGGTGGTCCACTTTGGGGAGTTCAGGGGTCTGCTTTAAGAGCCCCGCCTCCTTAGATCAGCGGCTACCTGTGGCATGTCCTCATGGTGAACAGCAGGTGCACAGAAGGGTAAGTGGGAGCATTTGACACTGCTAAAGCCTAGGCTTTGTGTGGATACACTGTCACCCCTGTTTCAGGGGAGGAACTGCCAGGCACAGAGCCCTGAATAAGAAGTGATGGAGTATCATGGCAGGCTATGTTTCCCCCTTACTGGCTCTTTAAATTTTTTTTTCTCTCTCTCCCTCTTCCTCTCCCCTCCCCTTTCCTTCTCTCTCTCCCTTTCCCTCTTCTTCTCCTTTTTTCCTCTTCCTCCTTCTCCTTTTTTCTCTCTCCCTCTCCCCTATTGATTCTTTAAATTTTGCCCCTAATTCTTCTAATCATCTATCTATGTCTATCATCTATCTATCATCTATTTATATCTAACATCTATCTTTCTTTCTTCCTATCTATATATTTATCTACCATCTATTACCTATTTATTTCTATAAGGAATCTATTTATTATCACTAAACAGTCATTTGAAAAACTAGGAAGTCATTTTATTTATTTGTGTGTGTGTGTGTGTGTGTGTGTGTGTGTGTGTTTTACTGGGGACCTAGAGGCTTTCTACCTACAGGCTACACTCCCAAACCTATTTGTATATTTTATTTGGAAATAGGGTCTTACTACATTGCTGAGAGCCTCACTGAGTAGCTGAGGCTGGCTTCAAAACTGCATGATCCTCCTGACTCAGACTCCCAAGTACTGGGATTATAAGCATGCACCACCATGCCTGACAGGAAGTCATTTTAATTAAAGCAAGGCTAAACCTTGGAAAAAAGATTAAAGTTATACAGGGAGTACTTCATCTCCAAAGCTTCTGTTTTTCTTACTTTTGATTTCTTTTGTGAAATAAACCAAAAGTCCTACGTAGAAAAAAATAATTGGAGAATAAATTTATTGCATACTTCCTCAAAGAAAAGTGTGTATGCTATGGCTAAAGCATCCAATTTTCCATGGAGAAGAGCAGTGTGAGCATATGTGGATTGGAATTCAGTGTGGACCCAAAAAGTTTCATTTATTATCTTAAGTAGACTTTTTGTTTTGACTCGAGCCTCAACTCTTAAGGTGGCTGGTAGATTCTTGGTACTGGCTGGGTACTGCCATGTGGGTAAAAACCAACCACACGTGTCATTATTAACTGGTTTAGTCTATTACTTATGATGATCAAGGGTTCTTCTCACATCTTAGTAGCTTGTTTAAATCATGTATGATTAACTCTGATGGAGTCCAGTGTCCCTTAATTCATAAAATGCTCACCAGTGCCATTATTCATGATGGGTGCTAACTAAACTCAGGACTGACAGCACAGACCTGGGCTATGTGATGTCGACCCCAGGACAGGCAGCGTGACACTCCAAGTACCTGAAGGCTGAGGTTAGGGTCCCTCTCTTGCCTTTCCCAGTGAGACACTAGAAATTTTAGGGTATGGAGTACAATAAAGGTCCATCTGTGTGGTACTGGGTTTCAATGAATATATCCAAGTGTTAACTATTACAATGATGCGAACCATGTGGACCAGCAATCTCTAGGCAGGGAGCCTCGTTGTGGGGTGAAGCAGCCTCTGGCTAGTGTCAGATTGTTGAACTGAAGTCCTTGTTCAATGAACTGAAGACAATGTAACCTTAGCTGAGTTTATTACCCTCCAAGCTTCCATTCACTCAACTCTACAAATGTGGAATGTAATACTATATCTACTTTGGGGGGCTGCTGTGAAGATTATTAAACAGAGATTGGGAAAGGGCTTAGCATGATATCTGGCTCATAGTAATTGCTCAATAAAGGCTTTAGCTAAAAATGACTACTTCTGTTATTTAGCAGTGAATGCTAATCTATGTGAAGAGTCTCAGAGAGAATGTTCAGATATTGAGTCTTAAAAACAATGTATTCCATTTTATTTTGACAACCAGATATTAATCTTTTTAAGTATAAAAATCTGATTGGTGTTTTTAGACTACACATGATGGTATCTGAGTGGCTGGGAAAAAATATTTAGCTGTTTCCATCCATTCCTAAGAAGCATTATCTTTTGATGAACTCAAGATACAATACCCCAAGTATTTGTTCAAGTATCTCTTGAACAAAAGCACAAAGGCTACCCAGACTTTCCAAGAAATGGCTCCACCATGCATGTATGGACATGTGGAAGGAGTCAGAAGAAGAGAGATTTGAGCCGATGCCAACTCAGGTGGATAATTTAGATACAAAATGTAATAAACTACATTACCAGGCACTCAGTCATTTTTCTGCAAGGTGACAGGCAGTTACAATTAAAGCCTTCATTAAAAGAGGTCTTCAAATAAAATGAATTCCATCCTTTTCTGACAGCCACCAGAAAAGATTTAACACCCTTTGATCTCTGATGCACTTCAAATGAAATCTATTTTGGTTAGATCAGGTTGAACTTGACAGTGAGACCATGCCGCTTGGCTAGAATAAATAAGCTGGGTTTCTGCAGCCTCATCAATTCCGTGAATTTTTACCATCAACCTCATCGTCCTTTAACTTCAAGGACAGAAGACGACAGCAACAATCAAATGTGTTGGTGATGAGGAAGACTGAGTGATTGAGAACGTTTATCACATGCCTGGTTGCACCTCTCAGATTTGCATACCTCCTCTCTCCAACGCCGTAATTCCAGTTTAGGTTCTTCACATTTGAGATCAGTGCAACATATACCTGAGCTCCTAATCTGTAAGCTTCGCATCTCCGGACAATTCATTTTGAATGAGTCTCCAGTCAGCATTCAGAAATGGAAAGTGGGCCACGCTCTTATCCTATCATAGAACTCATTACAGGATCTCAAAGGACAGGGATGGATGTGATTTCTAAGAACTTATCCAGAAGAAGCAGACACCTGGTGAGTTATAAGGGTAGAGGTAAGAGATCATTCTAGAAAATGGACAGGTTTGATTAAAAAAAAGCTTACATTAGCAATAAGAGGTATGGCATCGACAATAATGAGAGACTACTACCAATAGCCAAGAAATGCAAACAATTTCAGCATCCATTAACTGATGAACAGAAAAAAGAAAACGAGGTCCAGAACACAGTGGGATACTGTTCATCCCCTCTCCATGAAATTCTGTCATTTGCAACAATATGGATGGAACTGGAGATCACTGTGTTGAGTGAAATAAGCCAGATGCAGAGACACAAGTACCACCTGACCTTATTGTATGTAGAAAATGAAAGAAATTGATCTCATGGACACTGAGAGTAAAATAGTGGTAAACTAGAGACCCAGGGCATTCTACTTCCAAACTACACCCCCAGCCTATTTTTAAATTATTTTTATTTTGAAACAGGGCCCTGCGAAGTTGGTAAAGGTCTCACTAAATTTTGGAGACAGGCCTTGAACCTGCGATCCTCCTATCTCAGACTCGCATGTACTGGGATTAGGGGCCTGTGCCATCATGCCTGGCTAATATCCTGTAAATTCGGTGGTGAACGCTTGTAATTCCAGACCTTGGGAGGCTGAGACAGGAGGATCGCACAGGTTCGAAGACAGCCTCAGCTACTTAGTGAGGCTCTCAGCAACTTAGTGAGACCCTGTTTCCAAATAAAATATAAAATAGGTCTGAGAGTATAGCTGGAGGTAGAAGGCCCCTGGGTTCCATCCCTAGTACCACAAAAAAAGCTAAAGGAAGTGTTCTAAATTCTTTCAGTATAAACAAGTGATTAACATACAAGGAGATAGATGTGTTTAACCTGATTTGAACATATATAATGCATACATACGTAGAAACTGATAAATTGGGTCCCTCCCCCACATGCTCTTGCAGCAGAAGCTGAGATATTGCGAGACCCCAGGTCCCTCAAGACTCCAAACATCAAGACTCCAAACATCGCGAGACTACAGATGTCGTGAGAGAATCAGCATGCCTATAAAACATCGGTGCCTCCAATCCACCGTGTGACTCAGCCGGCTGATCAGGACTATGTACAACTCTCCAGACGCGTGGCCCGGGGGTCCCTTCCCCCACGGCCAGCTGACTCTCCGGAGGGTGCCGGTCCGAATAAAAGAGCGGTCTCTGATAACCCGGTTGGTGTTTTTGCCTCCCTCCTAAACCCCCAACTCTATTTTCAATGATTCATCTGGTTCCGACCCCGGGAGGAGTTTTGGGTTTTATTCCCCCCTTTTTTATCCTCTTTTTTTATCCTCTCTTTTTGAGCCCCTGACTCTCCAACCCACCAGCAGCTCAACTGCGATGTCCTGCGCTGGCACTTGGCTTGCAGGTGTGGCTCCGCTTGCTACCGCTGCCACAGCCACCGGACACCCCTGCTGCAGTGTGCAGGCTCTGCTGGCTGCCAGCCCTCCAGTTCCACCCGGCCCAAGCCAGGCTTCTTGGGGGGTGCTGGTGCCCGCTCTGCCTGCTGACCACCTGCGTGGCCCAGGACCTCTGCCCGCCACTTGGACCTCCTATAACCACTATTCTGGCTTGGCGCTCCAGTCACCACCGGGACCTCTGGCCATTCTGTTCTGCCCACCCTGAGCCAGGCTCACTGGGCGGCGTCACTCACTTGGCGTCCACTATAGCCACCCATGCCAGGCTTGACTTGCAGGCATAGCTCCACTCACTGCCGCCACTCCGTTCCGCCTGCCCCCAAGCCAGGCTTGCTGGGCCGTGTGTCCTGTGGCCCAGCCTCAGTGTCTGCCATGCGCCTGGAAGCCATTTTGTTTCCATTCAGGGGCCTGGCAACCCACGCCGCCTGCACACCATTGTGTGATTCCACCCATGCCAGCTGCCAGTGCCACCCACACCAGGCACAGGCGCCATGTCCCCCATCTCCACTGCACCCCCAGCAGCTTCTCAGCACTTCTGCCACAGCTGGCGCTGGCTGGCAACACTTCACTCCAGTAAGTTCCCTCTCCTTCCCTTGGTTAGCGGATTCTGAACTTGGGTCTTCCGGTCCACTGGGACCCCGAAATCCAAGCACGTGGTGACCCATTTCCCCCGGTCCACTGGAACCACCCTCTGAATGACCAGGTCATCCTCCGGTTTTTAAGAAGAAATGGAGTCGTCTTTCCCTATCTCTTAACCCCTGTTTCTGAACGACTAATCAGGAAAATGGGGATGCTTGTTTCTTATTCTTCGTTTTCACCTGCAAACCAATTATGGGAAGTCAAACCTCCAAACTAGCAGAGGACTTGTGCCCTGAGCACCTGTCCGGCCTTGACGAGTTGGGTAATGGGTTGCAGTGGCCCAAGAATGGTTAAGAACTTTTGTAAGCGGTCTGGTAAATGTCCAGGTTTTTTAAACCCCTGCATTCCATCCCTCCAAATGTTCTCCCTCATCAGCTGCCATTTTGTGATGGCGCATAGTCACTGCCTGGTGACATCACAGTCACCATCTTTATGTCCAGGTATTTTTTTCCCCTGCATTCCATCCCTCCAAATGCTCTCTCCCATCAGCTGCCATTATCCCGCCAGCCACCATTTTGTGATGGCGCATAGTCACTGCCTGGTGACGTCACAGTCGCCATCTTGGTCTCCATCTTTTGAGGTTATACAGTCGCGACCATGTGATGTTACGCAGTTGTCATCTTGGCCTGCGCCAGCCTGCAATTTTGCTGAGTCACAGGCACAGTTGCCATCTTGTGGTAACATGTGGATGCCAGCATCTGACCCAGCTGGCTTGTAGGTGCTGCTTTCTGAGGACACTGACTTACAGGTTCTCTCCTCACCGCCCCGATCACCATCCTATCCCAGGACAGCCTCCCAATCTAACCTGTTCTGTTCCTCCTGCCTTCCTCCCTTAAGGAACAAACTCAGGAGGCTTTTCAAAAACTTAAGAAAGGCTGAGGATGGTCGTCAAACCACTATCTGAGATTTGGTTAACATGGCATTTAAATATTTTAATTCCAGAAAACAGGCAGAGATGGAGTGTACACTCCAACTTTGCCAAAAGGCAGATATCTGGTAGCTGCCCTTCAGCTGGCGGCAGAGGCAGCTCAGCCCTCTGGAGTGCCACCTATGGGTGAAGGACAGCAATTATGACTACCTCCAAGAGCCTGCCTCAAGTGGGGCAAGGCCAAGCCCACCAATCAGACTGTGCTCTTCACGGGGCCAGGAGGGACACTGGAACAGTGCCCTTGGAAAAGGGTGAGCCCCAGGTGCCTCAACACAGGGGGACCACCTTCCCAGACAAGGCCCCACTGCTGGCCCTACTCAGCCTGGCCGAAGACGGACGGCTCCTGGATCCCTCAACCTCCATCCTCATTGCCAGTCCAGGGTAACTCTCAGGGTAGCTGGTAAGCCAGTCTCCTTTTTGATTGCCTGCATCAGTCCTTCCATCCTTTCAGGTTCTAGTTTTTCCTTTTCTGATCTCAGTACAGGGGATTGACAGCAAGCTCTCATGACCACGCATTACAGGTCCTCTTTTACAGGACAAAATTGCTCTGCCTGAAGCTCAGGTAGAGTCTACAAAGGGCTCCGCTACAACAGCCTCATGACAAACTGTCTTGCACAGTTTTGGGGCCCACTAAGCTTCGTTTTTCTCGACATAATTCTCTTTAATGTTTTTATTTTAGCAGGTCCACTCGTTTACATAGTATGATGCTCTCCCTCTCCAGATGCCAAACAGCCATAAGTATTAAACTCCTGAAAATCTGTTACTGATGCATCTGACCCAATAGCATGTTTTCATTTGACAAGACTGACCCAAACCCACTCACTGCTCTCACGATTTGCCTTTTCTTTAATAGCTCCTCGGCTGTTAAATTCTCCTTGAATGCACATCACCAAGCTGTCCAGGGTAACCTCCGACTCCCACTGCAGCCATACTCCCACCTGCCCACTTCCAGAGGACCCGACCTCTCCCGGCCAAGGGGCCCCTTACGACACCCCTTGACAGCAGGAAGTAGTTCATGATTCAAATCTCTGCCCATTATCACCAAAAGGCCGGGATGATAAGTTGGGTCCCTCCCCCACGTGATCTCGCAGTGGAAGTGGAGATATCGCGAGACCCCAGGTGCCTCGAGACTCCAAACATCGCGAGACTACAGATTTCACGAGATAATTGGCATGCCTATAAAACATCGGTGCCTCCAATCCACCATGTGACTCAGCCGCTTATCAGGACTGTGCGTAACTCTCCAGACACGTGGCCTGTCAGTCCCTCCCCCCCCAACCCCTGGCCAGCTGACTCTCCGGAGGGTGCTGGTCCGAATCAGTGGTCTCTGATAACCCAGTTGGTGTTTTTGCCTCCCTCCTAAACCCCCAACTCTATTTTCAACTATTGAGAAACATCACATGGTGACCCAGCATGTACAACTTTTATGATGTGTCAGTGAAACATTAATTTAAATTAAAAAAGAGAAACACAAAGAGGGATTAAGTAGATATAAACAATGTACATAACATACCCTCCATATATGAAATTTTATAAATGCACATCCAAAGAGAGAGGTCTAAAAGAAACTTGAAGATAATAAGAGTCATTTCTGGTGTTGAGCTTTGGAGTAATTTATACTTCTTTGTGATGCTATTGCTCTCATTCTCTAGACGATTAAGATTTTTAAACACTGAAGTTGTTTTCATTTTGCAAGAAAAGCAAGATAAGTCCTGTGGCTTTTTTTTTTTATCACACCAAAAGGCAAATTAAAATACTGGGTACCCGGGCTTCCCCGTGCTTGTGGGTCTCACCATATTCGGCCTCCTGGCACACTGAACTGCTTTCTCAGAGGCTTTCCACAGCCTCTGGCTTCCGAGTTCCTTTCTGCAGAAGTCTTTTGAGTCTTTTTCTTGGCAGAACCATGCCTCCTGCGAGCTGAGCGAAGCCAACTGTGCGCATCATTGACCAAATGGCAAGCCAATTCTAATTACAGTGTTTCTGTTGCTCTTTGAGGGGTGAGAGACAAGAGCCTCATTTACAATCCTGGTCAGAGTTTTTAAAGCCCCTAATCAGAGAGGTGATCATTAGGGTTGTAAACGGAGCCAATCTGCTGTGGAAATTGCGGGAACAGAATTGATAAAAAGCTTCTTTTCATTTTGAAGCCCCATGTTTATAAGGACAACTAGTTTAATGGGGTCGCTGGGATTTTTAGCTCTGAGGAAAAATCCTAATGAATCTGGGATGGATGGTGGAGTAAGAATTTCGATGTAATTAGATATGGGGGGCATGTAGATACTTATTATTTCTTCCAATTAAGATGTTTTATTACCTATGGCCACTTCCCCCTTGAACACAGTTAGCTGGAAGCCAGGCCAGCAAAATATCTGATCATTTATTCATTTTTGTCTTTTCTGTGCTCTTTTTTTTTTTTTAGTCACTTGAGATGGAACCCAGGGTCATTCTACCTCTGAGCTACACGCGCAACCCTATTTTTTATTCTGTATTTTGAAACAGGGTCTCACTGAGTTGCAGAGGGCCTCACTAAGTAGCTGATTTGGGGCTTTCTCGTGTCTACACATGTGCCCTCATTTCTCAGTCACTATACTTATTTTTTTAGCATGCATCATTTCCACAAGGCAGAGGGAAGGTCCATTTTAAAAACAAAGATTCCCTTGCAAACTTAGTGCAACACAGAAAGGCCCAGATACAGAGTCCCAAGATGTGACCACATTAGTTGGGTAAAAGCTCCTCCTAAAACTTCCCTACACTGTCATCCAGGCACACTTTTCAAAATTCTCCTTGGGATCAAGACGTGGCAAGAGACCCTTCCAGCATGCTACTTAGAGATGGTGAATATTAGCTGGCTAGGACTACCATAACAAAATGCCCCAGACTGTGCATTTGAAAAAGAAATTAATTTCTCACAGCCCTGGAGTCTAAAGATCTGAGAGAAAGCTGCTGGCAGGTCCGGTTTCTTCTGGGGTCTCTCTCTTTCCAGTTGGCCACCTCGTCTCATCCTCCTGCAGTCCTTCCCGAGCGCGGGCATCTCTGGTGCTTCACTATCCTAATCTCTTCTTATAAGATCATGAGTCAGATTGGATTAGGGCCCAGTTCAATGGCCTCATTTTAACTTAATTATCTCTTCAAAGGTCCTGTCTTTCAACACAGCCACATACTGAGGGTTCAGGGTAAAGGCTTCAATATATAACCCTGGAGGGTCACAATTTAGCCCAAAACATATGGCATCAGTCGTAAAGACTAAATTGAGAAACGAAACAAGGAAGCAGCTAAAATGTTGCTCGGTGTCTTATGATATTAGAAACAGCAGTAACACAATCTGCCAATTCTGAATAAAGAGATATGTTAAAGAGATATGTTGGGGTAGTGTGTGTGTGTGTGTGTGTGTGTGTGTGTGTGTGTTGCTGGAGACTGAACCCAGGGGCATTCTACCTCCAACCTAGACCCCCAGTCCTATTTATTTATTATTTTTATTTGGAATCAGGGTCTCTCTGAGTTGCCCAGAGTCCTGCTGAGGTGCTGAGGCTGTTCTTGAACCTGCAATCCTCCTGTCTCAGCCTCCCAAATACTGGGGTTACAGACGTGCGCCACCCGCATGTCTGTAACCAGCTGATATGGGCTTTCTTTATTCACCTGCAAAATACAAGATTTCTCTGAAGCCAGAGCATCCATCACCTTCTGCTTGGGATGGCCTAGGGCCTTTCTGAACGTGCCCCTGCCTCCTAAAAGAGACGTGGGCAGAGTGTGAGCCGCGGTGTTGGGCCAGCTTCCTGCCAGTCCTAGTCCTCTGAGTACCTTGGGGCACTTTGAGCAGGCCATTTGGATTCCCAGTTTCCTCATTTGGGAGATGATGCTCTCATTTGTGGGAAGGGACCACTTGGAGAAAGCCGTGGGGGTGGGGCGCGCCCGGGGGCGGGGCACGCCTGAGGTGGAGCAGGAGTGATGGCTACAGGAACCAGGAGACTTGAACTTGGGTTTGATCTTCACTCTCCTTAATTCCTGAGTAGTTTCATAGAAAAGGATGTTTTTCAGACATTGCTGGGCTGTGAAAGCAAGCTTGGGCAAACAAAGACTGAGAAATCAGAACTCACGCATTAGGAAATACGAAACAAGCCTGGGAATAATCTTTGCATTTGAGGAAAATGTTAAACAAGGAAACCAACATTTCCCCTATTTAATGACGTGAAAACGATAAATTAAAAACACTCAAAACAGCTCAAAATGATATACATGTAATTAGGTGGTCAAAAGTAGAAAAGCAATAAAGCAGGACATGGTGGCACATGCCTGTAAGCCCCGTACTTGGGGGGCTGAGATAGGAGGGTTGCAGGTTCGAGGCCAGCCTCAGCAACTTAGGCGCTCAGCAAGTTAGTGAGATACTGTTTCAAAACAAAAAATAAAATAGGGTTGGTGGCATAGCACAAAAGTAGATTGCCCCTGGGTTCAATCCCCAGTGCCAAGAAAAAAAAAAGTAGAGAAAATTCTACTGCATGTAAATGAGCTATAAAACTATATAGTCATGAAGTTTGAGCATGGCTTTGTGTTCTTCTGAGTTTTCCAGTATGTGAGGCCAGCATGCACACGTGCGCGCGCACACACACACACACACACACACACACACACTTTCTCTCTCTTTCCTTTTCTCTCTCTCACAGGAATTTATTATGAATTCACATGACACTCCTTCTCCACGAGAAAACAGAGCTCACTGTTTTACAGCAGAAAAATCTTCTAAGCACAATGTTCTAGAGGAAAAATTCTGGTGCGGAATTCTCTGTACTAGTATCATGACCCTGGCTAGATCCACAGGTGGGGCACACGGCAGCCCAAAGTAGAGAGGACTGAGCCCTCCCTCCAGATTCTGGTTCAGTATTTAAGGGTAAGATGTAGATATCTACATTTTTTTTCAAAAGATATCTTATTGTGTCTGATCATTAGATAGGTTTGTAAAGTGACAGTGTAGGATGAAATATTTGGGTATCGTAGTTTGGGCTTCTCCAATCATCAGACACTGAGACAAGAATTTGAGTATGAAGAATGTGTTTGGTGGTACTGGGGTTCCTGGAAGCCCTTCTACCTCTGGGCTACACTCCCAGACCTATTTTGTATTTTTTACTTGGAAACAGGGTCTCTTAAAGCCAGTGAGGCTGGCTTTGAACCTGCACGATCCTCCTGTCTCTGCCTCCCAAGTGCGGGGGTTACAAGTGTGCGCCACCACGCCGGGCGAGTATGAAAAATATATTTGGAAGGTGAAGGAAATGCCAATAAAGAAGCAGAGAACTGGAACTGGGCGTGGTATACACGACTGTAATCCCAGTTCTTGGGAGGTTGACACAGGAAGATCACAGGTTCGAAGTCAGCCTCAGTAACTTAGTGAGATCCTGTTTCAAAATAAAGAATAAAACCTAAGGCTAGGGGTGTAGCTCGGGGTAGAATGCCCCTGGGTTCCATCCCCAGTACCGCAAAAAGAGAAAGAAAGAAAGAAAGAAAGAAAGAAAGAAAGAAAGAAAGAAAGAAAGAAAGAAAGAAAGAAAACAAAAAGTAATTATTGGAATGTAGCTTAGAGGAAGAATTCCCAGGAATACCCTTTCCCCTAAATAAGCAGATAAATGAGACAAGGGAAGAAAAGGGGCAGAAACATGCCTCACCATGATAGAATAGGGTGTTTATGCACCAAGTTCTCAGCTGCCATCATTTGAGGGCTGCTTCTGGAGGGTGGCCATGCCCTGGTATCCCCAGCTTCCTGTGTAAGTAGCAAAACATTCTGTGATAGCCTGAGAAGACCCTCAGGCAAAAGCATCCAGGAAATTGGAATGTGGCTGGTGCACAAGGTAATGGTAGGAGGAAGGGCTATGCCACTGCCACAAAACACAGCTTTGACGTCACTTTCACTACCATCCATCCCAGGAACAACTTTGGAACTCATGGCCCTCATTCTCATGGTTGAGAGTGTTATACACATCTTTCTCCCCAGGAGCTTACTTTTGGTATAGATGGGAAACTGGGCACTGAGGGATGGGTATAAAAGAGAACAGATCAGAGAGAGGATTCAAGATGGCGGCGGCCGTGGTCGCCCCTCCGACCACGACTGCTGAAAACAACATGCATTTTTCAGAGAAGCCATGGATATGTCTTTGTATTAGTATCTGCTTGGGACAACTCAGGGAGACATTTCCAGCCATAACTTCCTATGTAGAAACTGAGAGAGAGAGTAGATAACGGCGGAATTGGAAGCAGGATGACAAGGAGGTGCACGCCATGCAAAAAAAGTGATTTTGGGACAAGCACCCCAGAAGAGGTTAGAGACCACTTCGGCCACACATGCTGGGGACTCCTAACAACAGACCTTGTAAGAATAAATGATCTGGGTTTGGTGGAGGGAGCTGAGCAACACCCGGTGGGAAGCCGAACCGCGCTTACTGGGCAGCCCAGCGCCCAGCGTCCCAGGCAGCCCAGCACACGGTGAGAAGTTGAGCCTGGCGTCCCGGGAAGCCCAGTGCAGCATCCTGGGCAGCCTGGTGCTGGACTGGAAGCCGAGCCACCACCCACACCACCCCCCCTACCGGAGCCTGAGAAGCCCAGTGCCTCTGTGCTGGGGGCCTTGGTGTGCTGCTAACAGCAGTTCCTGCTTGTCACGGTGAGGTTGTGGGCCTCCACTCTTATAAGGGAGATAAAATTCATTGCTGCTAAGTACTTGATCCCACAACCGTTTCAAAACACATACTGTTTTCTTGTATTAAAAAAAAATATATTGGGCCGGGTGTAGTGGCACACACTTGTAATCCCAGCATTCAGGAGGCTGAGACCTGGAGGATTGCGGTTCGCAGACAGCCTCAGCTACTTAGAGAGGCCCTCTGCAACTCAGTGAGACCCGGTTTCAAAATAAAGAATAAAAATTAGGGCAGGGGGTGTAGCTCGGAGGTCGAATGCCCCTGGGTTCCATTCCCAGACCCCCAAAAAAAATATTGGCAAGGGGTCTAGATGGTGGAGGCGGCATCCAGGATTCAGGAGATGCAGAAAAATCCTATCTAATTCACATGGAACTTTTGGGAAAACATCCCTGCGAAGGGGGACCACTTCCTGCTCACATCCTTAAGAATTCTGACCATTATCTGCAAGGAAGGAGACCAGTGGAGAACTAGGAGGAAGGCAGTGGCAGCGGCGATGGCGGCGACGGTGGAGGCTAGCATTTGGGAGAAGCAGGGATATGATCCAACCCACCGTGATCTTCTGAAGAAATTGCCCCAAAGGTGGAATGCTGCCGCCGCGCATGCTCAGGAATTCTGGAAAACATGCAGTGTGGGAAAAGTGTTGGGGAGAGAATTGAGATGATGGAGGCTGCAACAATGACAGCAGCCAGTATCCAGAAGAGGCAGAGGGCTGAATCTACCCACCTTGATCTTTTGACGAAATTGCCCCAGAGGTAAAATGCTACTACTGTGCACACTCGGGAATTTGGGACAACATGCTGTGTGAATAGGGTGCTCAGAGGAGAACCGAGATGGCAGGGGCAGCAGAAGTGGTGGTCAGTATTTGGTAGAGGCAGGGATGCAATCACATCCAACCCATAATTTTAAAGAAATACCCTTGAAGGTATACTGCTATTGCCATACATGCTCAGGAACTATGGAAAACAAATAGTGTGGGAAAAGTGGTCAGGAGAGAACTGAAATGGCAGTAGCAGCAGCAGTGGTGGTGGTAACCAGAGTTTGGAGGGGCAGACAGATCAAGTCCAGTCCACCTTGAACTTATGAGGAAGTCTCTCCAAAAGTAGACAGCTCCTGCCACACATGTTTGGGAATTCTGGTCAACATTCTAAGTGGTAAAAGGGTTTGGGGGGGTTCCAGAGGGAGCCTAGCATGGCTGGGATGGGGCGACATGCAGTGTGTTCTGGGACTAATCAGCCCTCATGGCCACTGCAATCCTCTGCACAGAGCAGGAGGCCAGGGTGTAAGTGGAGCAGCCGAGCCTGCTCTCTGGAGTGAAGCTGTGGACCTCTGCCTTTGGAGAGAGGACAAAATTCATTGCCACTAGGAATTTGGGGTCCCAGCTCCCACAAAAGACATGTACTGCTCTCTCATATTAAAAAAAAATTGAAGAACGCCAAGCATGGGAGCACATGTTTGTGGTCCCCGTGTTTGGGAGGCAAAGACAGGAGGATTGCACAGGTTCGTGGCCAGCCTTGATGACCTGAGAGACTCTGTTTCCAAATTAAAAAAATAAAAGTGGGTCCCCGGGGTAGAGCCCAGAGGTGGAAGGAAGGGTTTCCAGGAATCCCAGTACCACAAAAAAAAGAAGGAAGGAAATAGGGAACATCCGTTTACAAACTAATCATAGTGGTAGAGAACAGACCCCAACGCACAGCAAGATAACAAGGCCAATGTCGGGGCTTCTGAGGCCAGGATGGGAGCCTACCCAGACAGCTAGGCTGGTGCTGGGGTCAGTGAGGCTGGGACCTTAGCCTACCGTGAGGCAAGGCTGGTGCTGGGGCCTCTGAGGCCTGGATTGGAGCCTGCCGAGGGGTGAGGACAGTGTTGGGCCAGTGAGGCTGGGATTGAAGCCTGCTGTAAGGCAAGGCCAAAGCTGGGGCCTCCAAGGCTGGGATCATAGCTTACCGAGGGGTAAGGCCAGTGCCAGGGCAAGCAAGGCTGGAAGCGGAGCCTGCCATGAGGCTAGGCCGGTGCTGGGGCCTCCAAGGCCAGGATTGGTGCCTGCCAAGGGGTAAGGCCGGTGCCAGGTCCAGTGAGGCTGGGATTAGAGACTGCCATGAGGCACGACCAGTGCTGGAGCCTCTGAGGCCAGGATTGGAGCCTGCCAAGGGGTGAGGCTGATGCTGGGGTCAGCGAGGCTGGAATGGGAGCCTGCCGTGAAGCAAGGCTGGTGCTGGGACCTCTGAGGCTGGGATCGGAGCCTGCTGAGGGGTGAAGCTAGTATCGGGGCCAGGTCATTGAGGATCGGAGCCTACCATGAGGCAGGGCTGGTGCTGGGGCCTCGGAGGCTGGGATCGGAGCCTGCCAAGAGGTGAGGCCGGTGCTGGGGCCAGTGAGGCTGGGATTGGAGCGTGCCAAGGGGTGAGGATGGTGCCAGGGCCAGCGAGGCTGGGATCAGAGCCTGCCATGAGGCACAGCCAGTGCTGGAGCCTCTGAGGCCAGGATTGGAGCTTGCCAAGGGGTGAGGCTGATGCTAGAGCCAGCAAGGCTGGAATGGGATCCTGCTGTGAGGCAAGGCCGGTTCTGGGGCCTCCGAGGCCAGGATCAGACCCTGCTGAGGGGTGAGGCCCGAACCGCGGTCAGTGAGGCTGGGATTGGGGCCTGCCATGAAGCAAGGCCACTGCTTGGGCCTCCGAGGCCAGGATGGGAGCCTGCCAAGGTGTGAGGCTGTTTCCAGGGCCAGCGAGAGAGATTGCAGCCTGCCTTGAGGCAAGGACAGTGCTGGGGTCTCCGAGGCCAGGATTGGAGCCTGCCAAGAGTTGAGGCCAGTGCTGGGGCCAGAGAGGCCAGGATCAGAGCCTGCCAAGGAGTACGGTCGGTATTGGGTCCAGCGAGGCCAGGATCGGAGCCTGCCGTGAGGCAAGGCCGATGCTGGGGCCTTCGAGGCTGGGATCAGAGCCTGTCGAGGGGTGAAGCCGGTGCTGGGGCCAGCGAGGCCAGGACCAAAGCCTGCCATGAGGCAAGGCCAGTGCTGGGACCTCTGAGGCCGGGATTGGAGCCTGCCCAAGTGTAAGGCAGGTGCCGGGGACAGAGAGGCTGGGATCGGAGCCTGCCGTGAGGCAAGGCTAGTCCTGGGGACTCTGAGGCCAGGATCAGAACCTGCCAAGAGGTGAGGCCGGTGCCGGGGCCAGTGAGGCTGGGATTGGAGCGTGCCAAGGGGTGAGGATGGTGCCAGGGCCAGCGAGGCTGGGATCAGAGCCTGCCATGAGGCACAGCCAGTGCTGGAGCCTCTGAGGCTAGGATTAGAGCCTGCCAACGGGTGAGGCTGATGCTGGAGCCAGCAAGGCTGGAATGGGATCCTGCTGTGAGTCAAGGCTGGTTCTGGGGCTTCCGAGGCCAGGATCAGACCCTGCTGAGGGGTGAGGCCCGAACCGCGGTCAGTGAGGCTGGGATTGGGGCCTGCCATGAAGCAAGGCCACTGCTTGGGCCTCCGAGGCCAGGATGAGAGCCTGCCAAGGAGTGAGACCGTTTTCAGGGCCAGCGAGACAGAGATTGCAGCCTGCCTTGAGGCAAGGACAGTGCTGGGGTCTCCAAGGCCAGGATTGGAGCCTGCCAAGAGTTGAGGCCAGTGCTGGGGCCAGAGAGGCCGGGATCAGAGCCTGCCAAGGAGTACGGTCGGTATTGGGTCCAGCGAGGCCAGGATCGGAGCCTGCCGTGAGGCAAGGCCGATGCTGGGGCCTTCGAGGCTGGGATCAGAGCCTGTCGAGGGGTGAAGCCGGTGCTGGGGCCAGCAAGGCCAGGACCAAAGCCTGCCATGAGGCAAGGCCAGTGCTGGGACCTCTGAGGCCGGGATTGGAGCCTGCCCAAGTGTAAGGCAGGTGCCGGGGACAGAGAGGCTGGGATCGGAGCCTGCCGTGAGGCAAGGCTAGTCCTGGGGACTCTGAGGCCAGGATCAGAACCTGCCAAGAGGTGAGGCCGGTGCCGGGGCCAGTGAGGCTGGGATTGGAGCGTGCCAAGGGGTGAGGATGGTGCCAGGGCCAGCGAGGCTGGGATCAGAGCCTGCCATGAGGCACAGCCAGTGCTGGAGCCTCTGAGGCTAGGATTAGAGCCTGCCAACGGGTGAGGCTGATGCTGGAGCCAGCAAGGCTGGAATGGGATCCTGCTGTGAGTCAAGGCTGGTTCTGGGGCTTCCGAGGCCAGGATCAGACCCTGCTGAGGGGTGAGGCCCTAACCGCGGTCAGTGAGGCTGGGATTGGGGCCTGCCATGAAGCAAGGCCACTGCTTGGGCCTCCGAGGCCAGGATGAGAGCCTGCCAAGGAGTGAGACCGTTTTCAGGGCCAGCGAGACAGAGATTGCAGCCTGCCTTGAGGCAAGGACAGTGCTGGGGTCTCCAAGGCCAGGATTGGAGCCTGCCAAGAGTTGAGGCCAGTGCTGGGGCCTTCGAGGCCGGGATCAGAGCCTGCCAAGGGGTGAGGCCAGGGCCAGGGCCAGTGAGGCTGGGATTGGAGCCTGCCATGAGGCAAGGCCAGTGCTGGGGCCTCTGAGGCCAAGATCGGAGCCTGCTGAGGGATGAGGCCGGTGCCAGGGCCAGTGAGGCTGGTCTCGAATCCTGCCATGTGGGTAGGCCAGTGCTGGAGCCAGCGAGACTGGGATTGGACCCTGCCATGAGGCAAGGCTGGTACTGTGGTCTCAGAGGCTGGGATTGAAGCCTGCCAAGAGGTGAGGCCAGTGCCAGGGCCAGCGAGGCTGGGATCGGAGCTTTCCGAGGGGTGAGGCTGGTGCTGGTCTCAGCGAGGCCAGGATCAAAGCCTGCCACAAGGCAAGGCCAGTGCTGGGGCTTCTGAGGCCGGGATCAAAGCCTGCCATGAGGCAAGGCCGGTGATGGGGCCAGCGAGGCTGGGATCAGAATCTGCCATGAGGCTAGGCCAGTGCTGGAGCCAGCGAGACGGGGATTGGAGCCTACTGTGAGGCAAGGCCGGTGCTGGGGTCTTTGAGGCTGGGATTGGAGTCTGTCAAGAGGTGAGGCTGGTGCCAGGGCCAGCGAGGCCGGGATTGGAGCCTGCTGTGAGGCATGGCTGGTGCTGGTACCTCCTAGGCCAGGATCGGAGCCTGCCAAGGGTTGAGACTGGTGCCGATGTCAGTGAAGCTAGGATCAAAGCCTGCTGTGAGGCAAGGCCAGTGCTGGGGCCTCTGAGGCCGGGATTGGAGCCTACTGAGGGGTGAGTCCAGTGCCGGCGCCAGTGAGGCTGGGATCTGAGCCTGCCATGAGGCAAGGTCAGTGCTGGGGCCTCCGAAGCCAGGATCAGAGCCTGTGAGGGGTTAGGACAGGGTTGGGGCCAGAGAGGCCGGGATCGGGGCCTGCCATTTGTTGAGACCGTAGATGGAGCTAATGAGGCCGGGATAGGAACCTGCCTAAAGACAAAGCTGGTGCAGGGGCTTCTGAGGCTGGGATTGGAGCCTGACTTGAGGCAAGGCTAGTGCTGGAGCCAGTGAGGCTGGGAACAGAAACTTCCGGGTGACCAGGCCGGTGCCAAGGCCTTCCCAAGTGGGATCAGAACTTGCAATGCAGCATATACAGAGAAATATCAAAGAAAAATAAAAAAATCAGATGCTCTCTCTAATATGCAAAAACTAGGAAGAAATGGGTAATAGGAGGGAATCTAGTGGAAGAAAGTGCCCTATGGAGGAGTAATTGAGGTGACCAATCAGAGGGGATGGGAAGGGGGTAGATAGAATCTCATTAAAACAGAAGATATACATAAACAAATCAATGTTAAACACTAAATCAAGCATGGGATTGAGGTAGTGGGAGGGAATGGAATGGGGATTGGACAAAGGCTAACTGGATGATGCGTACTTGGATATCCACACAAATCTTGTATTCCATTGTGATGTTGATTACAATGCACCAATAAAAACTTATTTAAAAAAAGAAAGAAAAAAAATAGAGAACAGATCTTGGTAGTCCCCTAAAGATAAATCCTGCTACTTAGCTGAGTGATCTAAGACTTGCTTTATTCTTCAGACCCTAACTTCTGTCTTGTGCAAATTAATAAACAGGTTTTTCCTTATCCTCCACCATTTATTATTATGGGTCTTAAGAGGAGACGTTAGAAAATTAAAGGCTGAGGCATAAGTAGGAAATCTGGCACAGATGGAGCAAAGGTATCTTGAAGACAGCTAGACCAGGCTCTATGATTGCATGTTACTGTGTGGTCTTGGCACACAGCTAACATGTTCTGATCTTAGTGTCTACATCTGGAAAATGGGAGGAATGGTAACATGTACTTGATAATAAATGTTGAGACTGAGGGAAGGAAGAAACAGAAGTTTGCACTGTGCAAAATGAACAATAACTATTTTTAAGGGAAGATGGAATTATTTGCTCTAAGTTTCTTTGTGATTCATACACATTTTACTCAGTTCATGATGCGAAGAAGGTCTTGTCAATGGTGAAATGATAAAAAGGACATTTTTATAAGTCTTTGTCTCCCCGTGGTTTTCCTTTAGATAGAAAATTCCCAAGGTTTTCTTTGTTTCTAACTTCTTTCCTTGTCATTGCAGCTGGCTCCGTAGAGAGCCTGGTAATTGGCAAGGTTGTCTAAAAGGATGAAAGACTTGAGAGAAGTCCAGCATCTTTGTGATATTTTCCTTCAGGAGAAAGGTTGACAATCCCAAGGAAACTGGATTTGTGTGAGTTAACACCATCCTACTCCTTGTGGGCCATTTTATTTAAAAATCTACTGAACAATCAGTGACATTAGCTCAACAGATAGCTTGCTGATCCCTACACCAACAGTCTGATTTAAGTTCGCTTTCCATTTGAAAAACTCTTCTCTGAAAAAAAAAAAAAAAAAGAGCAACAGAGGATTTGGTCCCTACCCTAGAGAGAACCACAATGTACTGATTTCTGGCTAAGCTTCTAAGG
The DNA here is from genome assembly GCF_963383645.1 of Muscardinus avellanarius. Taxonomy (NCBI): domain Eukaryota; kingdom Metazoa; phylum Chordata; class Mammalia; order Rodentia; family Gliridae; genus Muscardinus; species Muscardinus avellanarius. Next base: position 14,008,035 of record NC_137804.1, read on the forward strand.
TCAGATCCAGGGAACATCTGCCATTTGGACGCCTGCAGAGAAATCAAGCAAATCAAGCACACAAATCAATTCTTTTTTGGAAGAAGAGTGCAAATGCAAACCATTTGTCAGCCTTAGAAGGAACGCAGCTCATGAACTAGATGGACTCAGTTGCTCTTGCTGACAAGTGCAAATGTTTTCACTGAACTTGGGGACGAGCCTTAACTATATATGTCTACTAACTTCTCTGAAAAATCCCAAACCCAGGGAATCTATAATTTGGATTCCTGGCAGATATGCTTTCTTTACAGTGTTCCCACTCCCTCTTTTTCTTATGCTTTCTAAATTCAATTTCCCATGTACATGGGCACACACATGCATGCACGCATGCACATGCAATCATGTGCGTGTGCACACACACACACAAAGTAATGGCCTTCTTAAATTATTTACACTAGCTTCTTTTTTTCAACTATTGTAGAAATTACAGTCATAAAAATTGATGACTTTCTTTTTTTTTTTAATGGCATTGAGGATTGAACCCAGGGGTATTCTAACTTTGAGCCACACCCCCAGCCTATTTTATATTTTTGTTCTGAAATGGGGTCTTTCTATGTTACTGAGAGTCTTGCTAAGTTTCTAAGGCCTCAAACTTGCTATCCTCCTGTTTCAGTCCCCAGGTACTGGGATCACAGGCGTGCGCCATCATGCCTTTTATGGTCACCAACTCATGAAACAGGATTATGTGTCCATTTTGTGACCTCAAGAACATATTTCCTGAATTGAGAGGAAGGAGTGCCCTACATGGGGCTGAGCGACCCACTGATTTATATGGTATCTTCTGAATCATGCGCTTGGGCAAGTGTGGTAAGGGGAGGACAGGTCTTCCTTTGCCCTGAATACTGACTCACCTACATGGATTTGGAAAAAAATCGAGGAAGGCCATAACTTTCCATAAGGTGTGCTCTTTGAGCTTAAATTTGTTTTTCTTTTTCTGGATCAGATGCAGCTAATTGAATGAATCTGTGATACCATTTAGGGGAACCAGGCTGCTGAGAGCGCTGAAATGAGGGAGGGTATTACATGAGGGCTTCAGCACAGCTGCACTCAACACTCATGCTTTTGTTACTCACGGAAACAAATGCCAAACAACTCTCCTTCTCAGGGAAGTTGCACCAGAATGGGTTTCTCCATCTCTCCCCTGGGAAGCCAGGCCATGCATAGCATTGCACATGTTATCTGGGGGCTATTTGTAAAGCAATCAGACTCCCTGGTCATACCATAAAGGAACAAGAAGGGTTTTTTTGTGGTACTGAGGATCAAATTTTGGGGCATCCTACCTCTAGGATACCCCAGCCCTTTTTATTTGTTGTTTTGAAATGGCATCTTGCTAGGTTGCTGAGTCTTGCTACATGAATGAGGCTGTCTTCTAAACTGTGATCTGCCTGTCTTAGCCAAGTGCTGGGATGACTGCAGGTGCCACTATGCCAAGCTGAGCAAGAAGGTTTATAGAATCATAGATATTCTTTATTATTAGGCTGTGACAACACAGGAACCTTACCTCTTGTTGTTGTTGATTATGGTGATGGTGCTGGATACTGAACCCAGGTCTATTCTACCTCCAACATATATCCCCAGCCCTTTTTATTTTTAATTTGGAAACAGGGTCTCACTAAGTTGCTGAGAGCCTTGCTAAGTTACCACCTGCTGGTCTCAAACCTGCAATCCTCTTGTCTCAGCCTTTCAAATACTGGTGCTAAAGGCATGTACCACCATGTTCAGTTTTACTTGCCTTTTGAATCCTCAAAGAAACTTGCTGATGGCCTGTGATATTTTCATGCTACATATTATTGTTTCTTTGATGATTAGGACAGAATTTTCAGGACAGGCAATTATCCTAAAAGAGATATTGTATGGCTAGCATGGAGACAGAGGTTGCTAAACCCCATGCCTGCAAAGGTTGAGGCAGGAGGATCGCAGAATCATGGCCAGAAACTTTGTGAGGCCCTGTTTCAAAATAAAAAAGTAAAATAGGGCTGGGGGTGTAGATCAGAGGTAGGACGCCCCTGGGTTCAATATCCACTGTGACAAAAAGAAAGAAAGAAAGAAAGAAAGAAAGAAAGAAAGAAAGAAAGAAAGAAAGAAAGAAAGAAAGAAAGAAAGAAAGAAAGAAAAAACAGGGCTTGGGGTGTAGCTCAGAAGTAGAGTGACCCTGGGTTCAATCCCCAGCAGCAGCGTGCACACACACACACACACACACACACACACACACACACTGGACAGGATATATGGAATCATATCTAGGATCTGTCTAGCCCTGACCTTCTAAGAGCTCTCTTCTCTTCAGTAACCTGGACATTTAATTAAGCAGAATTTTTCATTCTCCACCTCTGCCAGATAGATGAGGAGACTTACAACATGAATTGAAAATCTTGAACCAGTAAAGAAAACTTATCCACATCCAGACTTCCATATGCATGCTGATGTCAGAACATGAATTATTTTAGGGAATCAGAGAAGGACGTTAAAAAAAAAAGAATGCACATTAGATTTTGTAGTCAGTGCCTTACCATTTGCCCAAGTGTTCTTGAAAGTTAAACCTTCCATTATGTAACATTTATCACATTCTCTGAAACGTTCCAGTTGGGCTGGCATATTTTATGATTTTCCTTGCTTCAGAGATAAGCACATTGTCAAGGATTAGATGAAAATTCCCAGGTATTTCTGAATTTAAAAGGTTGAGGCAGAGAGTGATGCCAGTGAAGAAGTTTGAGAAGGAGGCTGTTAGTTAAAATATTTATAAAGTAAGATGGTATGTTCCTTGGATAATGAGAGGATAATTAATTTCAAGAACTTTCCAGTCCTAAAAGAGGTAGCTCACCATGCATATGAACATTTATAAGGACTTGGAAAATCAAGAATAAAGCAGAGACCAAAACTGGAGCCTCTCTGTTGACCAGTCCTCTATACATATGTAAGTGGTAAGTTGTTTGCACTCGTTGACACATTACACTTTGCTTAGTGGAGCAGAATATCCCTGCAAGCTGACAGGCAGATTGTTTCAATTCTGGTCCCAAATAGGTCCCAGAACCTGCTATTTTATTTATTTTGTAATTGGTTTTATCTTATGATGGCTTAGGTAGCTCATGGCAACCTAACTCAAAGTTTGTCTCTTGTAAAGTGCTAAGGTCACTGTTAACTGGGAATTTACAGAGAAGGTGATTATTATTCACCTACAACATAGCTCTCAGGTATATATGATAAAATGATAAAAATATGTTTAACTTTTCTGCATTAGAGCAAGGATATGACTATACTTACTGCCCAGAGACTTTTATTTTAAAAGTACTTTCACTTGACTAGATGTAATTGGCCACTAGGAAAAATGAGCTCTTAAGAGTAAGGATATAAAGGTTATTTTGAAAGTGGCAACCTGGAATGAATTATCTAATTTTGGAAGCTTTTCTACAATGTACATGACACATACAATCAAATAAACACGCTTAATTTATTTAATTTTGTAACATATTGTTTTAGCAAAGACTTGATTTTTCTGTTCTTTTGAGGGGGGTGCGTTGAAGTTCAGTTAGGCCTCTTTCCAGGGTAGTACTTTCAGAGATATATTATAGCGTTATCCTCCAGGGGGCGGTAAATCTTCAGTAAAGCTCCAATTTCAAGGAAAGACTGAAAATCCAGTGAGCAAAAGCAGTCAGCCTGGCTTTCTTCTGGGTGGGATGCAGGAGTTCTAGGGCCCATATCTTGAATTTCATATCTGGAAGGTACCTCAGGCTTTTTTTGTTTGTTTTGGTGGTGATACTGGGGGTGGAACCCAGAGGCTTTCTACTTCCGGGCTATACTCCCAGACCTATTTTCTATTTTATTTGGAAACAGGGTCTCACTAAGTTGCTGAGAGCCTCACTAAGTAGATGAGGCTGGCTTCGAACCTGCGCGATCATCCTGTCTCAGCCTCCCAAGCACAGGGATTACAAGCGTGCACCACCACGCCCGGCTTAGCTCAAGCTTTTAAATGAACACTTTTTCTTGTGAGTGGGTTAAGGCGGTTATGCATCTCTTGAGCCCCAAATTGCCACTCTGCTCCGAGTATCGTGCTATAAGTCTTAGAATGGCTCACCGCTCCAGTAAACCTTTGCATAGATCATTGCTACTGATCAGAATCTCACGGATATCAAAGTGTAGAAATGTGATTTTTCAAAGCCCAATGCTAACTTCATATGTACTGGGGAAGGCTGAGTGCCCCTATATCGGAGGATCCATAAGTCTCACAAAGGGTTATTTGTGCTGCTCTTTTAAAATAAAATGATCGTATAGGACACTTCAAAGACATAGATCTGAGGAACTTGATGTGGGTTGTGAAGTCTATGACTAAGTACCGCACTGTGGTTCAGAGTTCTGTAGAGTCTAGAGTTGACTGAGAAAATTTCAATTGTCTTCTGTACCTTTGACAACCTCTAGGATCCTGAATCAATAACTTACCTCCCATGTCTCTGATTCCTCACTCCCCAAAAGACCATCTCAAGGGGTAGTTTTAAGGATTAAGATGAGACCAAGAAAGTACTTGAAAGTACTTGGTATGTGTTCCATAGATGCTAATTGATAACAAATAACTATTATTGCTAGACTGGAATGGAGATCCCCACCATGTGTTTCCAGCCTTGATTCTCACTTCTCTCCTCCTTCATCTCAAACACCTCCCTAAGCCTTTCTGTTTGTTTCCACTGCTCCTATCTTTTTGCCTATGTTATCACCACATAACACCGCGCCCCCCATGAATTATCGGTAATGACATTTTGTTGTTGTTGTGTTGTTTTTGTGGTACTGGGGATTGAACCAGGGACATTCTACCTCCAAGCTACACCCAAAGCCCTATTTTTTTATTCATATTTCACTAATTTGCAGAGGGCCTCACTAGGTAGCTGAGGCTATCTGCAAATTTGCTATCCTCCTGCCTCAGCCTCCCAAGTACTGGAATAACAAATGTACACCACCACACCTGGCTAGTAATGGCATTTTAGAATAAAACAAACAAAAAAAAAGAAACCCATAATTCACTACATCAAAAGCCAATTGATTCTCAAGTGTGTGAGAGACGCATAGGTGTATACATTTGCAAAACTCACGCAACTCTACATTTAATTTTGGTGCATTTTAAACATGTAGATTATGGCTCTATAAACTAATGTGGTAGGAATATAATGAGAAGACCTTAATCTTTTAAGAGAGCTTTTAAGAACAGAGCCAGGAGTGTACTACCTCTGAGCTGCACCCCCAGCCTTATTTTATTTTGAAACAGGTTCTCAGTGGCGGAGGGCCTTACTAAGTTACTGAGGCTGGCCTCAAACTTGTGATCTGCTTGTCTCAGACTCCCGAGGGATTACAAGTATGAGCCACCATGCCTGGTTGGCAAGACCTCAGTTTTTGGAGACAGAAAGACCTGTTTTAAATTCAAGTTCTAGCCGGGCGTGGTGGCGCACGCTTGTAATCCCCGCGCTTGGGAGGCAGAGACAGGAGGATCGCACAGATTTGAAGCCAGCCGTGCGCTCTGGCTTAGGAGACCCCGTTTCCAAATAAAAATGTAAAAATAGGTCTGGGAGTGTAGCCTGGAGGTAGAAGGGCTTCCAGGAACCCCAATACCACCAAAATAATAATAATAATAATAATAATAAATTCAAGTTCTAATATACTTTTTTTTTGGTGTTACTGAGGAAGGAACCCTTCTACCTCTGGGCTACACTCCCAGACCTATTTTATATTTTATTTGGAAACAGGGTCTCTTATGCCAGCGAGGCTGGCTTCGAACCTGTGCGATCCTGCTGTCTCCGCCTCCCAAGCGAAGGGATTACAAGCGTGCGCCACCACGCCCGGCTGTTCTAATATACTTCTACCTGGAAAGTGATTGAATTTCTTTCCCTTGAAGTTCCTCTTACGTCTATAGGGCAATGGTCAGTTCCTTCTCTTGTAGTGAAGATTTAGAGATAATAAAGGTATCGAAAGGCCTCACATATTGCTTTCACACAGGTGACATTATTTGGTTATTAAGACCTTCCTGAGCTGGGCATGGTGGCACTTGCTTGTAATCCTAGTACTTGGGAGGCTAAGACAGGAGGATCAAAGATTCATGGGCAGCCTTGGCTTCTTAGTGAGGCTCGCTGCAACTTAGTGAGACTCTGTTTCAAAATAAAGAATAAAAAATAGGGCTGGAGTTGTAGCTTGGAGATAGAATGTACTTGGGTTCAATCCCTAGTACAGAAAAAAAAGACCTTCCTTTTTGGTAATTCTGTTTCTATATTCGCTAGATACCCTGTCAACCAGAAGACAATATTGAGGACAGCATTTGTGTCACCCCCCCCCCCAATATGGTCTTTGTAGCTAAACATACCTACTCCTGAAAAGCAGATGTCAATATAGGCATTTGAACTTAAACATCTATAGAATGCCACACTGGTATCATCACCTGAGTTTGCTAAGGCTCAGTATTTCAAAGTATAACAAATACTTGACTTGGTCTATAATTCAGATATGTCTCCCTAGTGAACAGTAGAGCTTAATAACACATCTTTCATTATGATTTCTCTATAGGTTTACAGGGTTGTCTGTTTTTCTTCAAAGTGAATGGAATGATTATACTTTTTTTTTGGACCAATAAGTCACTCTGTTTTCCATGGTTCAAAGTTAAGCTTTTATTTGGTTTTAAATTAAAAAAATAAATTTCATTATTAAATAGTGAGATGGGTCTAACTAATGCTCAGATAGTAGTTTACTAAGGAATATACCACCAGGGGTACAATTGAGGGGACAGATCATCTAAACTAAAATTATTGGTTATGTCATAGTGTTGGTTAAAAGTTCAACAGTGGCATAACTCAAAAGAAACCAAAATACAAAGTTGTAAATGTTTACAATGGGTGGGAGAAATAAACCAGTTATTCTACTACAACCACAAACTCTTTTCTTCTTCAGTGCCAGTTCATTTGGACATTATACCACAGTGCTAATGTCATCGGGTTCATCTGCTTTCTTTTGCCTGCTTGGCAGGGATTTCAAGTATTCAAGGTGCCTCCGGGCATCCTCCTGATTTTGCCGCACATAATACACCACGTACGAGATCACCATGGTGAACCAGCCGAACATGGTGACCAGCATGGCGTAGTCGGTAGTTTTTTTAGGGAGGTTACAAAGGTCCGCATCATTGGCGGCATTGAGGAAGGGTCTTCCAGCGTGTTCATCCAACACGGAGGTCTTACAAATCACGTTGTGGGCCGTCTCGTGATTGGACGCCATGCTCCTCAGCACTTGCTGGAGTGTACAGTCACAGTGCCAAGGGTTGTTGGCAATTCTGGCTCTGGCCTTCAGATTGTTGAAGGCGTTTTTGTGCACGCTTTGAATCCGGTTGTCGGACAAGTCCAGGGTCTGCAAGGTCTCAGCTACTCCTTTGAAGGCATGCTCGTCAATGAACTCAATCCCGTTTTTGGACAAGTTGAGAACTCTCAGTTGATGGAGGTCCTTAAAAATCTCATTGGGGATAGACGTGATCTGATTGGAGTCCAGATACAATAAGACTGTTTCAGGAGGAAGATCTCTAGGTATCTCCTTGAGGTTCGCATTGCTACAGGTGACATTTAAGCCCCCAGAGGAAGAACAAAGACAGCCTTTGGGACACATACTGGCAGAATGAAAGCACAGTATCATGAGAACAAAACTTTGTAGGAGGAGACACATGGAGAGGGAACGGGTTAACCACAGGTCTACCAGATGCATGCTGGGATGTCAGCATAATCACAAGTCCATTCCTCATTGACTCCAACAAACGTGGCAGTGGTTCCTGCTCTGTCCACACCGCTGGTTTCCTTCTTGCAGGATTCAAAAGGCTGCAGCTAACACATGTGTCTCTTCATTATCCCCGGCTTTGGTTGGGCACCTGAAGAAAGGAAAGCAGATGCAATTAACTCTTTTACCAAGGGAAGAACATAGCAATTAAGGATGCTCTCGGCGGCTGGTGTTCTACGTGGGCAGGAAGGTTAGTTATGCAGGTAATTTCCATCAGTGCTACTGGGAATTATCTGTGTAATGGGAATCCCCTGCTCAAATCCCAGGTGCTGGGGGAGAGGACGGTCTTATAAGTGACATTTCCAAATTCTGTTGCCTTGTTTTTGTCAGGGCAGAATTAGCACAAATAATCCCAGCTTCTCTCGTCTCTAATGCTTCTCTCCTGGACCCCTTCTAAATTCTGTGGCAATACAATTTAATTATGGCTTTTACTCTCCCTATAGTAACAGATGCATTAATGCAATTTAGCCCTGCACTTGGGCAGCAATGAGAAATAATACCGATATTTCATGGTTAATGACCATAGACAGGGATGCCTGTCACGGCTTTTGAATAGATTCCCAATTTGAAATATTGCCTCGAAAAAAAAATCTTACTTGAATTAAGAATTGAATGAATGCACTCCGACTTTCACGATAAAATGTGGCGGAGGGCAGAAAAACAGAAACTTCCAGGAGAGTTACTTCCCCTGTGACCCCTGAGATGACAGTATTCCCTAGAGGATGCTTCAAACTGAATTTCCAAAGAATTCTTTGTTTCCTAAGCAACATATCCCTTCCCAAGTGGTCTTCAAATATGACACACACATCTGTATGACTTTTTTATATCAGAAGAGAATTAAAAAATACTGTCCTCTAATACTTCCCCAGTAGACTGTTTTTTTCTTTTCATATATGTAGATGGGTATGGGTATGTGCATCACAGCGCCAGAGGTTATGGAAGTTACACACACACAGACAAACACACACACACACTTAGCATTGGAAAGAGCCACATAAATTATAAAATTAAGTGATAAGAAAGATTATAAAGTTTAATCAAGAGCAGAGAACAGAGATGAGGATATAAGTTAACCCCCAAAAATATACTCTGGGAGAGAGGACAGGGACAACTTGGGAACCAGTTCATAGAGAAGAAGAGTAGATAGAGATTATGAGACTTGTCCAAGGTCAAACAGCTTGTAGGTGTGGAGACAGGACTCCAGCCAAAGCCTTTGTTCTGACTCATTAATCTCTCATCTCTTTCATCTACCCCCACATGTCTTCCAATCCCATCTGCTCTGTGATGATGGTCAGCGTCTAGCAAGCATTGCTTTCTGTGATTTCTGAGGCTGTTATGTTGCAGCCCAGTCCCTCGTGTTATAGATCTTGCTCCAAGTCAAGGGGCCCATTTTGGTCTACACAGGAGACCCTTTTCATGATGAAGGAATCATTTCCTTATTTCTGAAATTTTCCTCATCGGAGCTGAGGAACAAAGAGAGCGTTCACTCCTCTTGCAGCCCTGAGCACCCGAAGACTTTCTGCTTGAGCAACAAATGACTTTCTGCAAACTTATCTTTTAGAAAGATCCCAGATGGATAAATACAGAGGGAAATGACTCCAAATGTTACCAAACTCGCAGAAGAGATGATTAATGTGAGCTGCAAACATAATGAACTGGGTTGTTAATCATGGAAAAAAAATGAGATTAACAACAGCAGAATGGAGTGGATGTGCTTTTGGAATCCCACATCCCTTAAATGCCAGAAAATGCTAAAGAAGGGCCCCTAGGCTTACTAAGCCATCCATCACCAGCTCATTCCATTTGTAGTGAACTGTCCCTCTGTCCATATTTCCCTCCCAAACCGCCTCCTATGGCATTTGGAGACTCTAGTAATTATCCAGATGGGAGAGAACAAAATAAACAGTTGTGGAAAGGAAGACATTCAGAAAATAAAAAGGGAGGAGCAGGAAGAGAAGGCAAAGGATTCTGGGAGGAAGACAGGAGAAGGACACTGGAGGAGACAGAGGGAGCTGGACTGGAGGAGACAGAGGGAGGCTGTGTCAACCTAGCAACTTTCACCAACCGCGTATGCACAACCCAACTAAGTTCTGCTAAAAGGTGAAAACCTCCTTCCGAGGACCCTGCCCTTTTCCCCTGAGGTTACTGACCTTTGCTGGGGATCAAATTCAGGCACTGTGCTTACTGGTCAAGTTCTCTGCCCCCAAGCTAAACCTCTGGGCCTTCTCCTGAGGTTATTTAAAAGAGTTTTCAAGTAGACTTGATCTCTAATTCAGACCATCAACTCCGTGAGAGCAGGAATTTGTTTCTTTCTCACGTAGAAATAACTAACAGTAAACAGTTTATAAGTAGAAAATACACGGGGTTTAGTACTGACTTTAGTCCTTGTTATCAGTATGCTCCTGGGAAAGTTATTCAAACTCGCTAAACCTTCTTTTCCTTACCTTTGTATACAGATTTCAAAGCACCTAATTAGGAGGTCAATTTGAAAATTATATGAGCTATTATTATATGAGATTATATCATACGAGATAATCTGTGTGGAGCACTTAGCACAGTGCCTAAGAGAGTGGAAGAGTTCAGTACCTGTCAACCAGGACCACTATCATCATTCCCAGACACATGCCCCAACTCTTCTTGGCACATTGTAAGGGCTAAATATATGTTGTATGATGAAGCAACACAGTATTGCAAAGTTTACCTGGGCTTTATCTTCCTTATGATGACTACTTTTACTGTTTTTTAACATCAACACTGGCTTATCAAATGCCTAATAGTTTTGCAGGCCATTTGGTAGACTTTGAAAACATCCTAAACAGCCTTTTAGGAGATAGAAGGGAGAATGAAATGTTTTCTCAGCAGACTTTTCTAGACTCAGTCATGGTTTCTCCAGAATGATCTTTCCAATGGTCTGGGTCACAGACAAGAAGTGGTTAAGACACACCTCAACATCAGAGTATCATCCCTGTTGAGATGGGATCTCTCGTGGTCCATATGGGCCACGCGTACACTGGATGGAATGTCTGTTGGGAGCACAGACACAGAGCATCTCTTGCATTCAAAGGTACTAGAGTCAGACTAAGTATTTCATTTTCTTTCTATGATGCTTGATAAAAGAATCAGGCCTTCTGAAATTGGCCAGAGTGTCAGGCCAGTGCCTTAGATTTCACCTGCAGCCAGGAAAAAATGACAACTGAGTTAGGATGTGGAGAGCCAAGCCTCTGGATATTTTTATGGTCCAAATATGATCTGAATATTTGTGTTATCTATGAACTCATACATTGAAACCTAATTCCTACTGTGGGTGTCTGGAAGGGAGGTGATTAGGTCATAGGAGCAGAGCCCTCCTGAGTGGGATTAGTGTTACTAAAAGAGTTCCCTGAGAACTCTCTTGCCCCTTCTGCCACGTGAGGATGCAAAGAGAAGGGGGGGGGTGTTTTTGAACTGGGAAGTGGACTCTAACTGGACACCATATCTTCTGAAACCTTGGTTCTGGACTTCTCGGGTTTCAGAATCATGAGAAATGGACTAAGTATATGTGGACTGTCAAGGATGGACTAATGGAGACACAGACATCAAGGTGAGAACTAGGGAGTCAAGATCATCTTCAAAGGGGAGGATGGAAGAGCTCCATCTCACTCCATTAACCAGCTTGACATCGCTTAAATTACAGCAGCTGTTGGAAAAGGAAGAGATGAAGAGATGAACCTCAGAGAACAAAGGGGTGAATAGTCTTATTGTGACCCAGCAGAAGACAGTGCTACACAGGAGCTTAGAAAGCTAACACTCCCTCCTACTCCTTGTGGAATCCAGTTTGCATGCAAAGTCGAAGCCGCAAATGAGATGCTTGCGGGAAGAGAGTGGTCCATCACTGACTTCAGAATGAATGCGTAAATATAAGGAAGGTCCTGGGGTCACACGAGTGAGGATAAAACCAGTAATAGTAGTCACTCTCTGTCCTTCTGAAAAGGAACCATGCTCACTAAAGGGACAGATCAATAAAACAGCATCTTCTCTACACACTAACTTTCCTTGTGAAATTCTTCACTCACTGGACTACCTTGTGTCTATCTACTTACACCCTTTAAATATGCAACCAGGAAGCCACGGTTCTTCTAAATGTGGCCTCTAGGTGTGGCTATATGCCCCCCAAAGGGTCATTCATCTCCAGACTCATACCTCGCTCACATTTTCCTGCCCCACAGGTTTCTGAGCTACAGAAATTAGTGCTGGTATTGGCTGGCAACCATCAGATTGTTTCCAGAAGGAAAATAAAAGTGCACATAGCAGATTGTTCATTCAGTGAGAAGACAATTCATTCAGTGGCCAACTAACAGCTCTGTCAGGCTTTCCAATTTTTTCTCCTTGTTATTAAGGCATACTCAGGGCCACTGAGGGGTTTTAATTCAAAAATGTTACTAACCCTTCTGAAATAATTGGGTGCACAATCCAGAAAGAAATACCAGATACACCAATTTTCCCAATTACATTCTGTGCAACTCTGCTAGTAAATAGGAGAATTTGATTAAAAAAGAAAGAATTACAAAATAGAAAATATTTTAACTCACACTACAAAATTTAAATCAACAGGGGAAAGATATACTTAATTATATAAGTTTAAAACTTATGTATGACAAAAAAGTAAGTCCATCCACATAGGCTAAGGATGGATGAAAAAAAAGAGCTTATTTTTTAAATATACAAAACATTCTTACAATGGAATAAGAAAAATGGACAATAAAACAAGATAGACAAATTACAATGCATACAATAGTTATGATGCACATAAAACAAGCCATATAAAAAGATTCTTTATCTCACTGACAGTAAAATAAATTATCTATCATCTTGTTTAAAATTAAGAAGATTTACTGCTTTTGAACATAGAAGAACAAAACATTCTCAAATCCTTGATGCATAAATAGATTATTGTACTTTGAGTAATTTAGGAATACCTATCAAAATTTTAAAATTAAATCAAGCATTTCAGTGCACACTTATAATCCCAATACTTGGGAAGCTGAGTCAGAAGGATCACAGGTTCGATGCCTGGCTCAGCAAGTTAGTGAGACTCTGTTTAAAAAAAAATTAAAAGGGCTTGGGGTATAGCTCAGAGAAAGAATGCTCTTGGGTTCAATCCCCAGTACAAAAAAAAAAATTAAAATTTGAGGATAAGCTTGTGCTATGAACAAAAAAAAACCTCAAATAAGCAGCTTAAAAAGGGAAAAACACAGCTGGGCATGGTGGCACATGCTTGTAATCCCAACATCCGGGAGGCCTGAGACCAGAGGATCGTGGTTCGCAGACAGCCTCAGCTACTTAGTTAGGCCCTCTGCAACTCAGTAAGAGCTGAGGTTGTTCAATGGAGGAGCTACATACGAGTATGTGTAATAGCATAAATACAACATGATTAACCTGGACACTCTCTATTGGGGGTGGAGGGAAAGGGAGGGCAAGGGTATGAAGCACAATGTAAATGTACACCACTCTCAATATGTTCCATTTATAAAAAATAAAAAATAAATTTAAAAATAAAAATAAAAAAATAAAAAGAAAGAAAAAAAGAAATAATAGGGCAGGGGTGTAGCTCGGAGGTCGAATGCCCCTGGGTTCCATCCCCAACCCATAAATAAATAAATAAATAAATAAATAAATAAATAAATTGAAATAAATAAATAAAAAGGGAAAAACACACTTGTGTACATTTTTTTCCTGAAAAGAGGTGAGTAGACATATATAGGTATATGTTATATGCTTACATATTCACAGATAGTTTCCAAAAGTATATATCAGAAACTATTAATAATGTTAAACTCAGCCAGGCATGGTGGTGCATGTTGTAATCCTAGTACTTGAGAGGCTGATGTAGGAGGATCTCGGGTTCATGGCCAGCCTCAGCATCTTGGTGAAGCGTTCTGAAACTTAGTGAGACCTTGTTTCAGAATAATGAATAAAATTGGGCTGGGGATGTAGCCCTGAGGTAGAATGCCCCTGTGTTTAATCCTCAGTAATACACACACACACACACACACACACACACACACACACACACACTAATAATAGTGTTAAACTCTAGGTGGGTAGCAGGACTGAGGCACTATTAGGAAGAAGAATGAATATTATACACTTCTATGCGCTTTTGAAATCTTAAGCTGTAAAGGTATATTTTATAATGAGGATTAAAAATATAATAGCATAAAGAACTGGAGGTTAGCCAAAATCAAATCCAAATTTAATGCCCCAGAAAGTTACCATCCAGCACATGAAAAGGTCGGATGGTGGTAGTTCAGGTAGCAAAGCCAGAAAAGAAGAACCTGAATTTTAAAAAGCAGAGCATATTTCAGGATGGGAGGCTGACTATGCAAACACACAACATGTAAACATAGAAGTCTGACCCACGATCTGGGACAACCGGTCCAGGAAGCCAACCACGACCTCTGTGGCAACCAACCAAAACCAGCCAAGACTTGGCCAATAAATGACAACTTCCTTACATTTTTTTGTCCCTGCTTCCAGTTTGGGGTCAAGCAGGGAGCGTCCAATGGGCATCTCCAATTAGCAGTGTAGGATACTCTGTTTCTAGTTAGTTAGCCTCCAGTTTCCCCAGGATAACAGCCTCCCAGAGGATACCTGTTAGCCTTCCTTCCCAGTAAAGTTTACACTCCCTTCCAGCCTTTGGGTTTCTGCCAAGTGCAAGAGATGGTGGCTATAGAGAGTCTCTAAACAAATAATAACCTTTTCTCATTCTTATTTGAGTGCTTTTAATTAATCACATCTTCGGGGCAATGTTATTTTCAAAATTAGAATTATAATTATCATAGGAATTCTATATTAACTTATTCACATGATTATATTTTCTATACACTAAGTATAGACTTCATAACCTATTAATCTATGTAATGCTGACCAAAAAAATTGGAGTGGGGGCAATTTAATTGAGTATCACAGGTGTTTTCTCCATTACTGCTCTTCAGAATCATGTTTGTAGAGATGTTTCTTTATTCATGTCTTTAGCACTGGGTCCTGCCATGAATTTTAGCTTCATAATTCCATTCAAAACCACCTACCAGGAAGATTCCGTCAGGGCCTCAAACTGAGTTTACCTTCAAATAAAATCACGACTTTCACTCTTCATCTCCCTCCAGTGACCTCCCCCTTCCACCATAAGCCACCTGCTCTTTCCTTCTGGTTTCTGGACATGTTCTCTTTTGCAGTCTCTCTTGCTCGTCTCCCTTACATTGCTTTCCCCTTCCCTCTCCTGTAGTTTAAACCAACATCTTGTTCTGAAAAAGAAAAAGAGCTTCCTGGACTGTGTTCAGATTTGCTCTGTTTGTGTTGTTCCAAGATAAGGCAAAAACACACTCCATCCATGGCATCCCACTGATCAAAAAGCTTATTTAATGGCCCACAACTCTTCATAACAACCTCTTTTACAGTCCTGTTTCCCTACTACTTCCTGACAAAGATGCAGAAAGCTGAGTTCAATAAGCATGGACCAGTGAGTAGAGGGATGATAATGAATGGCATGCCACAAATAAGAAATTTATCAGAAACCATCTTAATGGGAGGTTGCTGCGATGCAGAACAGCTTTCTTGATTTCAAAGTGGAGCTAGCTGTAACCATGAGTCAGGTGTCTTGTTAATAACACAGCTGTGATCATTTAGCCAAGGATATGAACTGGTATAGGCAGAGTCATACATGAGGAATAGAGTATTCTTACATTACAAGAAAACATAACTTGGCTGCAGATCCAGAATTGCTCAAGGCAGGGAGCTCCTGAGTTCCACAAACTCTCCCTTCTCCGATATCCTAGACTTTATATTGTGGTCCATGGTAATAAGTTAATAAACATGTCAAAATGGAACTCATTCTCATCTCATCATAAATAGCTACAATTTACGTGCCAGGTATTTATTGAGTAATGGATCCATATAACAGGACGGTAAAACTGAAGTTCTGGCTAGGTTCCTGGTTAAATAGATATAAGTGAGAAGTTACATTACTTTATGATGCTTGGATGACATAACTCAGCTTGACTTACGTCAAGTCAAGCATCATACAGTATGGCCTGTTTTATAAGTCTATCTCTTTGACTCCTTGAAGGGTAAACAGGGTCAAGAGGTCCCTATCTCATCTCCCCAAGGAAAGAGTTTATTACATGATCCCTAGAACACAGAGTCCTAGAACACGGACCAGGTAAACCTGTTGTGAACCTGGAAGTAGAGTTGGATGATGTTTTGATGAGCTTCCACCCCCATAGTGTGTCAAAAATGGATGAAAAAATATTTTCTATGGGTCATAGATGATCACCAAGGGTGAAGGAACCCCCAGGTGGGGAGCATCTAGGGTCCTATCTCACCATTCCATAGGACTCATTGGTAGAGCAAAGGTACCCCAGCAAGAAGGGTATGTGCTTAGATTTGAAGAAATGACTTCTTTGAGTGAATCAGAATGGGAAGCCACACAGAAGGGGCTGTGGTATGACACCGTCTCAGGAAAGAGGTACCAGGCTCAGAGCTACACATTCCATCCTACTTTCTCAGCTGACACCAATATGATGACCTGTGTGGGGACAGAGAGGAGAAATCAAGCTGCCCACCACTCTCCCCTACCCCTTGGTGGCCAAACAAAAGGTAGTGGACAGCAGTCGAATGCTCCTTTTAACATTTTGGACATAAAATGATATTTAGTTTTTCACATTGGCTAAAATTAACTGAATTTTTGACTTAAAATAAAGGTAGGACAGTCTAAAGTACTAGACTAAGCACAAGATTATGGGGCTGATGAAGTTTTTACTTAGGGTCTAGATGAGGGCTGTCGATGGGATAGAAATGATAGGAACATTGGAAGGGAAAGTGTAAAGTTGTGTTTTATTTTCATTTTACATGCATCATCTTGTACAATCCTCTCAATAACAAGAGACAGTGGAGACCCTTGTACTGAGGAGCCAGTGAAAGATCATGGGGGAGCTTATACAACCTGTCCTTTACCACAGCTGTACAGTGACGAATCAAGACCTGTCTATCTTCTTTCCTTCCTTCCTTCCTTCCTTCCTTCCTTCCTTCCTTCCTTCCTTCCTTCCCTCCTTCCTTCCTTCCTTTCTTCCTTCCTTTTTTATTTTTCTTTCTTGGTATTTCACTGTTTCCATGTTGGCTTTGAACTTGTGTTCCTCCTGCCTTGGCCTCCTGAGTATCTAGAATCACAGACATGTACTCCCACACCCAGCTCAGAAGCAAGATCTCAAGTCCCTTGTCCTCCAGAGCATGAGCGGTCAAACATAGCACCATACACCATTTTACAACTAAACTACATTTCTTTTTCCCCTTCTCAATAGACTCTGCTAAAAAGAGGAATAAGGACCAAGATAGATTTTACCTTGATGTCATTGTTGCTTATTGTAAAATAAAGACAAAAATAAAGATGGGTGGTATCAGAAGAGGAAGAAAGGATTTAGTGTTTCTTTTTTTTTTTTATTGGTGCACTGTATTCATACATCATAGTGGGATACAAACTTTTGTAGACATACATGCACACATCGCCCAGTCAGCCCCCACCCGATCCCCACCCCATTCTCTCCCCATCCCTCCCTCCCATGCTTGGCTTAGTGGTTGACATCTAGTATTATAGCAATTTTCCAAAATTAAAAATGATAATCTCACATAATAGTTTCATTTGTCTGATACCAAGCTTTTGATGACTTAAAGATAACATTTCAATATTTCTTTTTACTTTCTTTCTTACCAGAGAATATTTTTTTCTATTTTTTTTAGGTGAAACTATCATATATTTATATATTTATTTTTCAGAAAAAAAATCTATCCTAATATGGAATATGGACTCTAGATACCCAAAACGATCTTGAAAAAGAACAAAGCTAGAAGATATATATTTTCTGATTTCAAACCATATAAAGCTACAATAATTGAAACAGTGTAGTACTATTCTAAAGGCAGATATATAAACCATTGGAGTTAAATAAAAGCCTAGAGCTAAATTCTTCCCTATATTGTCAAGTTATTTTTGACAAGGTTTCCACGAACATTTGGTGGTGGAAATAATAATCTTTTAACTAAATATTGTTGAAACATAATAATTACATGGAAAAGAATAAAGTTGGACCCTAACCTAATCCCATATACAAATATTAACTCAAAATAGATAAAAGACCTAAATATAAATCTTAAGACTATAAACTTTTAGGAGAAAATCTGGGTCATAAAACCTCACAACATTGAAATTGGCAGTGATTTTGTGGATATGATTTCAATGGCACAGGCAACAGAAGAGTATACAAACTCCCTAAAAAATAAAAAAACATATTGTATATCCAAAGACAATGTAAACAGAGTTAACAGTTACTAATAGAATGGGATAAAATATTTCCAAATGCTATATCTGAAGGTATATTAATATTCCAACTAGAAATCCTAAAAATTAACAACAATAAAGGCAAACAATACCATTTAGAGATAGGTAAAAGACTAACATAAGTAATGAATCTCCACAGATAACCAATCTTAGTTGTCTGTTGGATGGAAACTCTTGTTTCTCTGGTTCTGGTGTGTGTTACCTATTTCTTCTTTGTAGTTAATCTCTTCGAGTATTTTCTCTAGTGCTGGTTTTGAAGACATAAATTCCTTCAGTTTTTGTTTGTCATGGAAGCTTCTTATTTCTCCATCTAATTTGATAGAAAGTTTTGCTGGGTAGAAAATTTTTGGCTGGAAGTTGTTTTCTTTCAGAGTTTGGAATATGTTACTCCAAGCCCTTCTGGCTCTCATGACTTGGTTTGGGAAGTCTGGAGTGATTCTAATTGGTTTGCCTCTGAATGTCACTTGGCCCTTTGTTTTTGTTGCCTTTAAGATTCTCTGCTTGGCTTCCACATTGGTCATTTTGACAATTATATGGCGTGGGGATCCTCTTCTCGGATCCTGTCTAAAGGGAGTTCTATAAGTTTCCTGGACCTGTGTATCAATCTCTTGCTCTATGTTTGGAAAATTTTCTGCTATTACTTCCTTGAAGAGATTGTTGATCACTTTGGTTTCACTTTCTTTTCCCTCCTCTATTCCAATTATTCTTAGTTTGGCTCTCTTAAAATGGGCCCATATTTCTTCAATATCAGATTCCTGCTGTCGGATATTTTTTCCTAGATTAGAAACTATGCGTTCATTTTTGGAATGGTCATCTTCTAAGAGCGAGATTCTGTTCTCCATGTGGTCTAATCGGTTGTTTGTGCTTTGAATTGAAGCCTTTACTTCATTAATTGCATCTTTTATCTCTTTTTGGCTCTCTCTGAGTTCTTTTTGAAGCACCTCTATTATTTCTACAGTTATATTCCTGATTTGATCTTCTAGAAATCTCTGATTTTCTGTTTTATCAGGTTCTGATGTTGTGGGGTTGTGGGCATTCATTGCTCCAGTATTATTCCTCTTTCCCATGATTTCGGAAGTTTGTGCCTTCTCTGGGTTCTTCCCTTGGGTCACTATGACTTCACTTAAGGTGTTCTGGATCTCGAGTCAGTAGTATCTCAGACCCCACTACTGCTTTACTGGGTTGTATTGCAGAGTCTCAGACCCAGAGAGTCGATAGAGGCTGCTTTAGACTGTGTGGGGTGCCAGGTTGCACGTTCTCCTATGGTGTGATATCTCTGCCACCACCCCTCCCCCACCGGGTCAAGTCCCAGGGAGTACAGTACTGGGATTTCTCCTCTGTGGCCCGCAATTTGACTCACTGTTCTTGAGTATGCAGATGTAGCTGTACTGGATTCGGTGAATTCTCTGCTTCTGCCGCCGGTGGCAATATGGCGCCGCTGCTACGCCCTCGGCCGTGAGGCTGGCATATTTCTTCTTGGTTTTGATTTCCACTCTGAATCCCTGCAGCGTGTGCTTAGCTCAGCCACTGGGAGCTTTAGATTTTACCTGCGGTGAGAAATCCCACCAGGCTGTTCCACAGCGTCTCACCTCGGCTTGCTGTAGCCATCCGGTGAAGTCGCCGCTGCTGCCGGCAGTATGGCGCTGCTGCCGCATCCTTGGGTGTGAGGCCCGTGTATCTCCTCTGTGGCTCTGAGCTCTGTTCTCAGTCCGCTTTCTCTCTGGAGCCTGGTGATTTTTTTGTTTCTCTGGTGATGGTGTTTTCTGGCTATGAAAGGCGCTGATTTTGTGGTAATGGAGATTGGTTGTTAGCAGGGCTCTTAAGCCCCGCTTTTCTCCAGGACTTAGTGTTTCTAAATCAAAACTTTTAAGGTTAAGCATCTGCCTTACATTTGTGAACTACTGTAGATGCTTGTCGGGTAGGTTCTCAAATACACTCTCATTTGACCATCTCTAAACAGCCCTGTTAGATACACATGCACCATCCACCCTATTTTAGTACACTAGAGAAACTCATAGAAAGGAGACTCCTAAAAGTCACACAACTGATTAGCAGAAGGACAGAACTGAGATTCCAGATGTCTCCCAGAGACATTGTCAACGTACATTTGGTTTATAGGTCTCTTTTACTGTTCTCTTTTTATAGAGAGAGTCTGTTAATGTTAAGTGTTGAGTTTCAAATGCCAAACCAGCTCTCTGTTGTCCTCTTCCTACAAAGTTTGAAAAATTCAAAGAGAACCTTCCCAATCCCTCTCCCTCTCCCTCTCCCTCTCTCTCTCTCCCTCCCTCCCCCCTCCCTCTCTCCTTCTTCCTCTTCCTCTCTGCTAGGTATCAAACCTGGGGGCTAACTCATTTAAGGCAAGTTCTCTACCACTGTACTATTAGACTCTCTTACAGTCTACTCAGATACAAAACTTTTATCAAAATGGAAAGACATCTAGTTGTTCTAGATCTCTGTCATTTTAGGCAATGATTTTCCTCCTTCAAAATCTATTTCATAAAGTAAGTCTTTAAGCAAAATATTGATATACTGGGAAAAAAATAAACCCTGAGTCTTTCAAACACATTATCTCCTTTCTACATGATCTAGCACTCACAGATCTCCAGGGTGGATTTTAAAGTTCTTCCTACCCATGGATTCACCGGAAAAACAAATTTTAAGAACCCACTGTTTTTAAAGCCCAGCATTCATCCTTCTCTGGGTACTGAGCACAGGATAAAGATACCATTATGTCTTGGATAACATCCATAATTATTACACAACCTGCTGCAAATTTATGGGGAGATTAAGTGGGAATCCGTCCATCTCGGTTTCTTCCTGCATCTCTATTATTATTTCCCAGCAAGTGTCTACAGCATTTACAGCAGTGAGAGTTTTGCAAAGTTTATAATATGATCTATGTAAACTCAGCTCTGAAAGACTCATGATACCTCAGGATAACTTGAAAGCTACCTTAGGACAGCCTTAACTTATGCTGAATTTAGCTGTAGCTCTATATAGAATGAGTGACCATTACCATTAAAGATATATACACATAAATAGCCTGATTACCCCTGCATTATCCTTTATGTACTAGTTGCTGTAATCACAGTCACCGGCTTTGTGGAAAAGAATGGAATTGATTTCCAAAATCAAGGTCTAGAAATTGAATTAACACTTCAGCTTTTCTTTTGTTTAAAGACTTTTATTGGTGCAATGTAATTATTATGGTAAGATAACCCTTAGCTAACCCTTCTCACCCTTCCTCCCTTTCCATACATGTTAGTGAGACTAGGAGTGACACCTTGTGTGGATATAACCATATCTGAACTGTCCTCTTTCTCAATCCTCATTTCCCCCCTCTCCATCTTCTTCCCCCAATTTCCTGCCATTATTAGACTGTTTTCCTCTCCTCATTTGACTGGAGTCCCTTTGGCTTCCTATATTTGTTCCAACTTCCACATATGAGAGAAAATGTGATATTTGACTTTCTGAGACTTTCTGATCTCACTTAGCATAATGCTCTCTTGTACCATCCATTTTCCTGCAAAGCACATAATTTTGTTCTTCTTTATGGCTGAGTAAAATTCCATTGTGTGTACATATCACATCTTAAACTTCAGCTTTTCAAGAACTGCATTGCAAAAATTTAACAAATCACTTTTTCTTCCATGCTTTGGTTGCCCCGGGATCAACTCTATCAATAATAAATCCAAACATCAATAATAAATATTATCCTCCATAGTATCCCAGATAGAAGGATAAGTTGAGATAAAAATATGTGAAATGTCTTTCAGAACTTTCCATGGCCAAAGATTATACTGCTTTATATATTTTAGCATTTATTAGTTTTCCTAAAGTATCAGGTCATTTTTTAGAGGCTCGTTTTTTTTTCTTCAACATAATCAAGCAGGAAATGATTTTCACATTTCTTATATAGTATCCTCACCCAAAACACATGTATCTAACCTGAATGTAGTCAAGAGGAAAGGACCAGACCAATCTGGATCTTGGGACATCTTACAGAGTGACTGATGAAGATTCTTTGAAAAATCATTGAAAAAAATGTAAAAACAAAAATATAAAACAAACAAAATGAAACAATAGCAAAAGAGTCTGTAGAATTTCTAAACTAAAGAAAAAGAGATGGTACAGCTAAAGGCAATACAAGAGGTAAACTACATTAAAAATGCTTAAAAGGTATATATGGGAAGAATTGGGGAAAAATGGAAAGAAAACTACATTAGATATTTTATCAAATTTAAATTTCTTAGGCTTCATCATCATATGGGAAGGAGAGAAATAGTTCTTATTAGGAGATATATGCTGAAATATTTGGGGGTAAATTGTCATAATAATTGCAACTTTTTAATTGTTCAGCAAATACAAACTCTATTTGTCCATATGTAGAAAGGGATATAGTAAAAGACTAACAGTTGGTACAGAGAAACTGAGAGATACACAAGAGTCCATTGTAATAATTTGTAATTTGTTTAAAAGTTTCAATTTTTTAATTGAAATTTGAGGGTAGGGGAGCTTCTGTGTCTCAATAAAAGAACATCAAGAAGGAAAGGATCCTCTTTTGGTGAAGCAGGAGAGTCTTAGGAGTCCAAGTTATAGTATGCATTTATCTCTTTATAAACAATTGCAGTTCAAGGTGAAATAAACAGTAATTCTCTGAAAATGCATTTTATGAACTCCAGGGCAGTTAAAAAAAAAAAGACAGGAGCATGGTTAGATGAAACAACTGCAGGGCAGACATGGTTTTAATTGAAGAACACAGACAGACCATGACTTGGGTGCTTACTAATTGTGTGACCTGTCTACCCTACAGTTTCTCCATCTGAACGGGGTGGGAGGGAGTAACAGTTCCCATAGCACAAGAGTATGATGAGCATTCACTGAGGTAGGCAAAACAAATTTAAGAAACTTTCAGTAAGAATGACCACCCCTCGCTCTGACCATTCCTGTCGTCAGCATCACAGCTCACACCTTGTCTTCTCCCGATGAGGACAACACGGAACCGTGGAGCACTACTCACCACCCAATGTCCTTTTACCTACTTTCTCTAATTTTATGTCTCATTTATCTTTTTTTATTTTTATTTACCTTTTCCATTCAATTCCAAAGAGGGCCTAAATAGCCTTAGCTTCAGCAGAATCATAGAGTGGTAAAGAAAGACTTGGCTTCAGCAGAACATAGAACGATACAGAAACTATACTATGTAATGAGTAAAAGGACAAAGAGGTTGATTCTGATAGCAGCTAACATGTTAGGTACTTACTATGTGCAAGGCACTGAACCAAAATACTACATCAAATACAGAGAGCAATTTTGCCCTTCCTGATGTATTATATCCTATTTAGATAGTCTCCCCATACCTGATTTAGATGAAAAATTTGGACTTTTGAACTGATATTATTTAGATGAGATATTTGACTTTGATTGATGCTATATAGTGAGTTGAGACTTTTGGGGGTGGTTGAGATGTGATGGATGAATTTTGTATGGAGGATGGATATGAATCTTTCGGGTGGGTGGGCCAAATTTGGACCCCAAAAATATCTGGGTCCTAAGTCTCTGAAATTTATGAATGTTACTTTTTATGGAATACAGGACTTTGCAGATATAATTAAATCAAAGATCTTGAGGTGGATGATCCTGAATTATTCAGATCAGCTGTATATGTAATTATAAGTCTCCTTATAAGAAGAAGATAGAGCGAGATTGAGAGAGAAGAAAAGAAAGCAATTTACCTACTAAGGTAGAGATTGGAGTAATGCAGTCCCATGTCAGGAACTGCTGGCAGCCACTAGAAGCTGGAACTAGCCAAGAGCGGCTTCTCCCACACAATCTTGGGACAAAACGTGGACCACCAACACACTGATTTTTGCCTATCAAAATACTTTTAGACTTCTGACTCTGAATTCTAAAAGACTAGATCTATGTTGTTTTACCTACAAAATCTGTGAAAGTCATTTCTATCTGACGCCCCTTTATATAGGTTAAGAACATTTCTTACAATTAACTATCTGGCTTGGCTATGAGTTTCCTGGCAGCCGAAGGGGGAAAAAAAATCAAAATGTCAAATTACAAAATGGTCGTTATTTAATACAGTGAAAGACAATTAACTTTTAATACAGATAAATTTTTTTTCAAGTTTCACAATTTTTAAGAGTCTGGAATACAACCATGACACAACATAATACGTTTAAAATTTCATAAATAATGTGAATACATTCTTCTTTGGCCTTAGGTATATAAGGTGAAATGGCTGAGCTTTGAAAGGCTTTTGTAAGCCACAAGAAGCTAAATTATCTTCTAGAGATGATGCTTTAGAGATGCCAGATAAAACCGGGATGAGAAAGAAAGTGTGGTAGAATAGGATAGTTTGAGTGTGTGTGTGTGTGTGTATGTGTGTGTGTGTGTGTGTGTGTGTGTGTGTGTGTGTGTAGAAATCCAGAGAATTTATTTTACAAAGACATATTTGACAATGAACAAAAGTGCTGGTAACCACTGTGCTGGAACCGTTGGTTCAAACAGAAATTGTCCAGGCAAACTAGACACAGGATCCTCTCACTTACAGACTTAGGGGACAGTCTGTCAAGTTACAGTATGTTCTTTTAAAAGAGTACGTGGATGCCCCACTGTGACTAAAGCAGACCTCTATGCAGGGCACATAGTCTTCCTAGACATCCAACGAGATTTATTTCTGTAGACTGGACGCCTAAAATGTCACAGATTGTATTATATAATAAATCAAATTATTTCTACTTAGGCATTATCCTTTTGTTAGGTGTTTAGGTTGTCTCCCATTTTTTTGCTCTTAAAAATAAGGCAGAACTAAAATAATCCCACTCATGGGCTACACCAATGAAAGAGCTGCAGATAACGGGATAGAGATTGACTTTAAATCCAGAGAATTAAAGACAGGTTCGGTGGTACATGCCTGTGATTCCAGTCCTTGGGAGGCTGAGACAAGAGGGACTGTAAGTTAGAGACCAGCCTCAGCAACTTAGCGAGACTCAGCAACCTGGTGAGACCCTATTAAAATAAAAATATAAAAGGAGATGGGGGTATAGTTCAGATATAGAATAACCCAGGTTCAATTCGCAGTTCCAAAAAAGAAAAGAAAAAAAACTGAGAGAATTGGTTATATCTGTCCAGTTTGTATATAATCCATGTCCATGGCATGAAAAGTAAATTGCAAAGACCTGGGCTGCTCCAGGAGAAAGGCAGCAGCTTAGAAAGGTTGCATTAACTTCCTCCTGTTTTTAACCACAGTGGATCTCAGTCATTACAGCCTTTGATGGGGAACGTTGTTTCCAATCTTTTGCCTGGTTAAAATGCAGCAGACCAGAAAGGCAGGGCTCTATTCCCCCACCCCAAAATTATGTTTGAAGAAATCCTTTTATTTACAGCTCCTGTAACATTTTCTTGGCAATATTCCACTGTTTTCCCCAAGAAGAGTCACTGGAGGAAAATGATGTTTTTATGTGTTTTCTATGGAAAACATAGCTGAGCAAAGATATAAGTAGAAAAGTACTTCTTCTTTGAGGCTTTGATTATTGCAGCAAAAAGAAAAAGGCTGAAAAAACTAGAATTAATCTAAGTATCATAAAGAGGTTGATATAATAAATATGGTCCATCAATAAAATGAATGTTATCTTCAAGTCTTGATTTTTTTTATGGTACTGGGGTTCCTGGAAACCCTTCTACCTCTGGGCTACACTCCCAGACCTATTTTATATTTTTATTTGGAAACAGGGTCTCTTAAGCCAGGCTGGCTTCGAACCTGCGCGATCCTCCTGTCTCCGCCTCCCAAGCATGGGGATTACAAGTGTGCACCACCATGCCCGGCTCTTCAAGTCCTGATTAAAAAAAAAAATGTCAAATATATATTACTGAGGGACAATTTGCATGTAATTCCAAGTCTGTAAAACAGAAAGACACACACACACACACACACACACACACACACAGCTTTAAAAGTTATGAAAGAATAATAAGTAATTGATAATAACTTTATCTCCAGGGATGGTTCCGGCAGGTGGTTGTATAAAAGAGAATTTATACTTTTTTATCTTATACCATTTCCTATGACTGTAATTTTTTTGCCATAAGCATGATCATAATAAATAACTAGGTAATAAACAAAGAGATTGGACAACAGGCACTGGCTGATAATCTAATCTCTGTTAGTAGCTACAGAAAATACAAAAGTATATGAGATATGGTGTGTCTTCTTACCAGGATGCCTGGATAGTCATTAAAACTTTCTGAATCTCGGCAAAGAATACAGACAAGATAAGCCTGATACTGGGTAAAACCATGTTCGACTCTCACTTCTGATACCAGCTGGGGGATCTTGGGTAAGTCAATGAAATGTTCTGGGTCTGTTTCTGAGAATAATATCTATTTCATGGGCTTCTTATGTGTTTCTGCTAATGCCTATCTCCTAGTAGATGTTCGCCAAATACTACCAACTCTAAATACACCAGCAAAAGGATCAGAACCAAGTTTGGATTTTCTAAGGGCTCTATAGAAAGCTAGGTGTCTGACAGTTTGACCGCAGCATGGATATCCTGAAGTAATATAAGTCTGAAAAACGCTGTCTTTGAAAGTTGCAATGGACATCAGCCTGTGAAAGTTTCTGAGAATTCACAGCAAAGCAACTCTTGACTCAAACCTTCCCAAATAGATGCAGTCCCTCTCTCAAAAGTCCCCATTTCCCATTAGTTTTTACAGTGTAACTATCCACAAGATAAGATACTGACTAAATCCCAAGATTACTGAAAAGCAATCAATACTCTCTATACAACAATTAGTACTAGTTATACCCCTCACTTTCCCAAAATATTCTGGAAGAGTAAGAGCTGAGTTTTGCAGATGAAAATTCTAGTTGTACTAGATCATTATCAAACTGACATAAACACCCAAAACCAACTGCTGCCTATTCGGGCAGAAATGAAAAAAAATTAATCATCCACATCTATCAGTAAAAGTCATGATTTTCTTTAATTAAAGTAATGTCCCTTGATTACAACTATTTGTGCCTGTAAATCAATGAAAACGAAGAGGATATTGTTATGTTTGAATTTCATACTTTTCTATTTCCTTGTTGCCAGTCACCATTTTTATTTTCAAAGTATCATTTAATATAATTCTCAAAGGCCTTTAAAACCTTACAAAGTGGTGTTTTTCAAAAGAAGCTTTGGAGTTAGACATATGTAAAGTCTACCTAACTTTGCTATTCAACCACTTAGTACTAGTTACTGTTGGCCATTTGTTACTTAGTTTTGTGATTTTGGGGGGCATGCCACTTAAATCAAGTGTATTCATCTGTAAAATGAACATAATACCAATTTCCCTTGGTTTGGCAGATTGCTTCCAAAACTGGCTTCCATTATTCCTCATCCTGTGCTACCCATGTTCTTTTGCAATGAGATCTCAAATCTCCTCCCATCAACGAGGGATGGGGTCTGATTTCCCACTCCTTGAGTCTAGTCTGGCTTGACCATACCATGAGATGAAAGTGATGCTATGTCATTCTATTGCCAATCCTATGTTATTCTAGGGCCACCAAAAGGCCTTGGGTGCTCCTGATTCTGCTTTTCAAACCCCATCCTGTAAACAAGCCCGGTTCATCTGCTTGATGATGAGAGGCCATCTACAGGAGAAGCCAATGGTCCCAGATGAGGGATCCCTGCTCAGAACCGGCCACACTTCAAATACATTAGGAAGCCCAGCCTAGAACATCAGACACAACTATCCAATGTGCAGTTCATCATGGGCTAAGGAGTGCAACCAGCTCAGACTGGAAGAACCACCAGGCTCCTCAGGGATCTGTGAACAGTAATACATGCCAGGAAGTTTGCAGATACTTATTATGTAGCTAAAGCTAATTGATACATGTGATTATTTTATATCTGTACGGTACTGGGATGGAACCCAGGGACAGTCTACCTCTGAGCTACACCCCCAGCCCTATTTTTACTTTTTATTTTGAAACAGGGTCTCACTGAATTGCAAAGGGCCTCACTAAGTAGCTGAGGCTGTCTGCAAACAGGGATCCTCCTGTCTCAGCCTCCCAAGTACTGGGATTACAAGCATGCTCACGTGACTATTTTAACAAATATATAAGTATATGTATGTTTCATATCACAAGGCCTGATTGGTATTTAAAATATCTCTTAACAACTAATAAAAGAGTATGCTTTTTAGCCAAGCACAGTGGTGTATTCCTGTAATTCCCATACTTGGGATGCTGAGACAGGAGGATCGAAAGTTTGAAACCAGTCTCAGCAATTTAGCGACATCCTCAGTAACTTACTGAGAACTTTGTTAAGACCCTCATCAACCTAGCAAAACTCTATTTCAAAATAAAAAGTAAAATAGGGCTGGAGGTGTAGCTCAAAAGTAGAATGTTCCCGGGTTCAATTCCTAGTACCAAAAGAAAAAGAAGTATGTTTCTTAATAAAAGTATAATAGAGAGCTCATTAAAAATGTGGCAATTGTTCACTACTGAAGGATATCAGTAGTTCCACTGTCATTAGAAAACAAGTTACTTAATTCTATTTGCTGACCATCACAGTCAATAATCTTCCAAATTATTGTGGTAGCCTCTGAGCAGCCCAGAAAAACTGATACAAAGATGAAAGTATTCATGCAGTTCTTAAGGTCAAATCTGAATGACAAACTTAAACCGTGTCTGCTCCCAAGTCCCTGGTGTCCACCACAGTGCCTGGTATGAGTCAGAGATCTGTCCTTATAGCCCAGTGGTTCATAGCAGGGAACCAGAAACTACACCATCTGAGGCTAAATCCCAGTCGCTCTAGTAACCTTGTCTTTCCCATCTGTATTACCAGTACAATAATAACCCTTACTTCTTCTGTTTGTAATAGGAAAGAAGTAAATTGTTTGGATAAAGTATTTAGAACCCAAACAGATTTGGCACACAATAAACATAAGCTAGTTCTCTTTGTTGGGTAACTTTTGTTTAAATCCACTCTTGGAAACAGCACATGCAGTAGTTCTGAGCGTATGTGTGTATGCTTGCTAATTCTCTCCAACTCTCAGAAGCTTTCCTGCAAACACAAACATCAAAGAGACAACTACAAAGGAAGCCAAGGTTCCAGAGTTTCGATGGAGAATTTAAATGCCATGTCTTGGAAATCCTTAGGACACAGAACTGAAATAAATAGCATTAATAATTCAGGAGTCATCACCAGCATGTGGATACTATGAGCTTCTTATCCAATGTTTGGTTTCCAAAAAGCTTCCATCAAATGGGTCCTCCTAGCTAGGTATGGTGGCACATACTGGTAATCCTAGTACTTGGGAGGCAGAGACAGGAGGATTATATCGCAGGTTCCAGGCCAGCTTCAGCAATTTAGTAAGACTCTCAGCAACTTAAAACAACCATCTTTCAAAAAAAAAAAAAAATAGGACTTAGAGGTGTAACTCAGTGGTAGAATGTTGCTGGGTTCAATCCCCAATACCACATATATTAAAAAATTAAAATTAATAAAAAGATCTATTCTCCATTGTTTGGGCCTGAAAGCAGGGTCTCAGGGAATTCTCTTTCCCATTTAACTGAGGACACTTTACACCCCTTTCCCCGGCAAGCCCTGTTTAGTCTGTGGCCTTACATAAATTCTCCCTAATTACCCAGGCTGATGATCTGAGGCTAATGCCTGGCTCTCAGTTTTTATAAGAGATGAATAGAGAAGACATCTGCACTCAGCTTATTCTCCCGTATAGGATTTTTTCTAATCAGAAATTCAATGATTTGGTTATGGAGTCCGTGAAGTAGGTAGGA
Organism: Muscardinus avellanarius; assembly: GCF_963383645.1. Taxonomy (NCBI): domain Eukaryota; kingdom Metazoa; phylum Chordata; class Mammalia; order Rodentia; family Gliridae; genus Muscardinus; species Muscardinus avellanarius. The sequence continues at coordinate 14,038,028 of NC_137804.1, forward strand.
GACTTGAAGTAGAGACAGATCACACAGATAATATATAACACGAAAAGCTAGGTGACCAAGCCTCACCTCATAACCCACGTAGCTATTCTGAATATCATCATTTTTCTTTTCCAGAACACCTGTCCATCAATGACCAAGTTGAGTTGTTGTTCTCTAATCTGTTATCAGAAGCCAAGTGGTATATTGATCATGCCCAACCTTCATGTAATTTACCCTTGATTTCAGATTTAGATTTTTTTCAAAGATATTAGGGGTTGAGCCCAGGAGTATCCTACCTTTGAGCTACACCTCAATCCTTTTATAAAATTTATTACTTGAATGCCAGGCGTGGTGGCGCAAGCTTGTAATCCCCATGCTTGGGAGGCGGAGACAGGAGGATCGCGCAGGTTCGAAGCCAGCCGCGCTGGCGTAAGAGACCCTGTTTCCAAATAAAAATATAAAATACATCTGGGAGTGTAGCCCGGAGGTAGAAGGGTTTCCAGGAACCCCAGTACCACCAATAAATAAATAAATGAATAAATAAATAATAAAATAAAATTTATTACTTGAAAACTGGTCTCATTAATTGCTGAGGGTCTCAAGATTGCTGAGACTGGCCTTGAACCCTCAATTCTCCTGTCTCAGCTTCCCAAGTACTGAGATTACAAGCATACACCACCATACCAAGCTCAGATGTAGATTTTTCACTGTATTAAGCACCCTACTGTATATATCTAAATTCCATCGTCACAATGATCACGAGACATCATGTAAAGTCAGTTTTCTTCATTTACTGTATCCTGTGACATATACTTTTCAAGCAAACTAGTCCTCCTGAAGGGAGAAGGAAAAATGTACAACCAGCCAGTATCATTACTTGTCTGAGTCCATCCCAAGGAGATTTGATTCTAACAGTAAGATCACCAGATAGGCTGCTTCCTCTTTGGCTAATTATGCCAATGGATAACTGAGACGGTCCTTATTAGATCAGTGGCTTGGATCTTCTAAATATGACTTTGCTTTTCCTTCTTCCACCTGAGTGCCTTCTCAATTCGACACAGATCTGTTTTCCGAACCAAAGAAATCTTCCCTTCACAGAAAAGAAAAACCCCAAATCAAAAAAACAGAAAATCAGAACTGAGATTAGGACCTTTTAGTTACTGTGCAGTTTATCAAATCCCCAGTGGGAAATACGTTGCCCTGAGTTGGCTTGTTTACCACCCCCCCCCCCCACTGGGAACCACCCGGAAAAATTAACAGCCCTCCAGAGACTTAGCTTTGGTCAACAACACACCAAATAAAACTTTCCAAGCCCATTTAATTGTCTGCATGAGACAGTAAGACTTCCCCGGTCTCTGCTCAGACATAATGTACTACTTTAAATAAGTCTCAATTGGTATTCTCTCTCTCAGCACTGACTTTATCTCCGTGAACTGCCTGGCAGGTTAAGATAAGTAAAAATGGTAGGAATCAGTCCAGGAGAAGAAACTAAGGAAGTCAAGCGTAAGGAAGATAACCATTTCCAGAATAAGATAACAAAAATCCCCATCTTGTCACCACTAATTTGTTTGCACGCTTTAAAAAAAAAAGTAGACCTCCATCATATTAACATACAAATTTCACCACCCATGGAATAGTTTCCAAAATTGTGCCCAATAGTTAGTTACCACCGTATTAAGCCAATTTTCATACACATTCAATACACACTCAGCTCAAACGTGTGCCAGTTAGGTGTTACTATCTTCACCACACCAATGGTTTTTGAAGAAGGCAAAACCTTGAATGAAGAAGGCAACATGTAATTCGTGAAGGTTTCTGCCTTATGCTGGGTTACTCTTGTGAGAATGGGAAGACATCAAGCCTGGTGTGGTCTACCAGTTACCCCAACTTAGATACACGTGCTTCTAAGCAGAAGCACAGTCCGCCCAGGTGCTTCTTGCCCTTTCTGTTTCCAACTCAGCAATTCCTAAAGTCACAGTGGGAGGGTTGCACAGAGCAGACTGGAACATCCATGTGCAGTTGAGCCTGTGGACCATGATGAGCTGAGTGCCTTCGACGTGGATCTCGAAGGCTGAACTCCTCTCTCTCCAGTGCAGATCTGCCAGCCTTCATTCTCATGCAATCCATACAGAGATGGAGGAGGAGGGAGCCACTTATCCTGAACTGCTCCTCATGCAATTTGGTTCAAAATGAAAACAGAGAGCCCCTCTCACTAAGAAAATGAAGAAGGCAACATCTAATTCACGAGCACTGACATATGGCCAGATCCTACAGATGATATCGCTGTCCCCTAAAACCATCCAGAGATGTCTCTGGTTCCCGGGAGGCCTGGCTCTGTGAGGAGATGCTGTTGACAAACATGTCAGGACTGGTGTGTGTGTGGGTGTGGGTGGGGGTGGGGGGTCCCAGAGACACTGCCATTAAGCCTGTGGCAGGGGCCTGACTTGCAAGTTTAAGAAATGCATAGTCAAAACAGGAAGGTGACCATGTTTCAAAAGAATCCCAGTAATTGGGAGGCCAAGGCAGAAGGATTACAGATTCAGGGATAGTTTCAGCAACTTGGTGAGACCCTGTTTTAAACAACAACAACAAAAAAGCCAGGCGTGGTGGTGCACGCTTGTAATCCCTCTGCTTAGGAGGTGGAGACAGGAGGATTGTGCAGGTTCAAAGCCAGCCACACTGGCTCAAGAGACCCTGTTTCCAAATAAAAAATATATAAAATAGGTCTGGGAGTGTAGCCTGGAGAAGAGTTTCCAGGAACCCCAGTCCTACCAAAAAAATAAATAAATAAATAAATAAATAAAATTAAATTAAATTAAATTAAAAAATTAAAAAATAAATATATAAATAAATAATGTTAAAAAAGGACTGGGGGTATAGTTTGGGATTAGAATGCCCCTAGGTTCAATCCCCACTACCACAAAGATAAAACAAAAAGTAGTTCTGAGGTAGAATGCCCCTGGATTCAAACCCCAGTACAAAAACAAAACAAAACAACCCATGAATATGAAAATATTTACAGGGTGTGAGCAGCAAGCAGAGACTGACTCTGCACAAGGGGAGTTTTAATATTTATTTATTTATTTATTTATTTATTCTATGGGTGGAACCCAGGGGCATTCTACCTTCAAGCTATACCCCCAGCCCTATTTCATTTTTATTTGGAAATGGGGTCTCACTGAGTTAATGAGTCTCACTACTTGCTGAGGCTGTCCTTGAACCTCCGATTCTCCTGTCTCAGTCTCCCAAGTCCTGGGATCGCAGGTGTGTAACACTATGCCAGGAGAGTTTTCACTTTCAGTGTGCCAGCATTTCCCTCCCTGCCTCTATTTCCCCACAGGTTTAGAAGGAGAGGCCTCATCCTCCCTTGTAGGGAGGTGATTCAGAGAGTCTGTGAGGACTCTCTGTGCTCAGGGGCTGGTGCTCCCTGGAGTCCAGGCTAAGGTACCAAGGCTGCAGATGACGTGAAGCTTGCTCCAGCTGCAGATACAGGTGATACTCATCCTATGATGGGGAAACGTAGGCCCTGGTCACGTGCTGGGCTGACTCTTCCACTTCCCAGGCAGTAGGTTTTTGGCTGTTTGGAGATCTGGGCAGATCTGTTCCTAACCAGCCGTTATTCACAGCATAGGCTGTGTTTGCTGGTCACATGCCAGGACGAGGAGGGTGGGGTTGAACAGTGTATTCCAGGCAGTGCTTATGGGGGTGGGATGGGGATAGTCATTATTCTCTACTGGTGCTGGCAAATATTCCCTGACCAGACTGAACTTTCTCCCCTAGCCCCAAGAAACAGTGTTACTCTTTCTGTGGTCCTTTATTTAACATGCCTGCCTCTTCCCTTCTGCCGGGGAGCATTCTTCTCTGCTAACCAGAAAAGAACAGATGGAAAGAGATGTGGGCATATTTTTAAATATGCATCCCTTTCCTATTAAACCGCTATCTGAAAACTATCATCATCCTGCCAGGAGTACCTGAGTCTTGTTCTGAGATGCCCACCACGTATGCTTCCATGAGATGTCTTTATGGTACCCAAGCCAGAAAGACTCTGCAACAGTCTTTCCGGAGGCTACTGGTGCAATGCCTCCGCCTCCTTCTTGGTGGGCAGCTCTGTCCAGCAGCCACTGTGGGCAGAGATGGAGCTGTGGGAGGTGGAGGAGTCAGGGCTCATTTTTGACTATTTCAACCCTGGATCATCTCAACCCCGGCTTTTTCTCTTCCCATCCACCTACGCATAGACGGGGTCATCTCCTCCACTCATTATCACCAGTGCCAGAGGGAAGGCGGAGGAAATGAAGGGCGATGGAATTCAGATGAATCAATTCTGCCACTTGTTAGCAGCTCAGCTCACAAGTGTGCATGCGCGGGGAGGGGCGCCAGCTCTTCTGTGGGTTTCAGTTCTATCTGCTATTCTTGGCCCCATGCTGCCAGGCAATATTGAGGGGGCCGTATGGAAATGATCTGTGGGATGAGAGAAGGAAGGGCGGGGTGCTCTCTCCAACAGCAAAGGAATCAGGTGCTCTGCAGCAGCTTGCCAGCATAGAGTAGCTCCAGCTCTGTTAAGCAAGCTCTGGTTTGGAAGTGGAACATCCCATCGGAACTAGAGGAGAAGGGTCATATTTCAAGCAAAGGATGTACTAATTGTCACAGATAGAAAATGAGGGGGGCTCCTTAAAAGATTATGCCAAGAACATCAAATGCAGAAATGAGCAAGGGCGGTATTAAGGGAGAATCAAAAGGAAGGAGGAATCGTGAAGGCCTTTGAAGCCACTGCCAACAACACAGAGTGTGTGGCAGGGAGAGGAGAGAACCCCGGGGCAGGCAGAATTGCCTTCTTCCTCCTGAGTTTATGGAAGAGGAAGGGACAGGACTGTGGCTTCGATTTCCCTCCTGCTCTGTCTGAGCTGGGCACTGAGGCACCACCCAGGGAGCCTGCACTGGAGGGCGTGCCTTAGCTTCTGCGGGTGCTGGTGGCAGAGAGCTTTCAGGCACTGGCTCCTTTGGGGATTGTCTCTGTGGCAGGGGCCACTTTGTTTTCAGGGACAACCCACATCTAATGACTGGTCAGTGGGGGAGGACAGTGGCCTGGTCATCTCAACCTGATTTGGGGCACCTCTGGAGAGTCACTGTAGCTCCTGAATGCTCACTAGGTCTGCATCGTAGCTCCTGTCCAGTCCTTCCCATCCCAGCCACAAATGTTAGTCCCAAGGGTACTCAGAGAACTTGTTGCAATGTGAAGTTGCAGGTCAGGGTGTTTTGCTTTGGAATCTCAATTTGCGATAGTTTATGGTTTTATGGTCGCTCTACAAAGATTAATGTACAGGTTATTATGTTTCTTTCTGAGCTCAAGAATTACATTTGCATATGAGGTTGGTATGGACCTCAAAGAGAGAAGCTTGGCTGGGCACGATGGCACATGCGTGTAATCCCAATACTTGGGAGGCTGACCCAGGAGGATCACAGGTTCGAGGCCAATCTCAGCAACTTAGCAAGACCTTGTTTCAAAATAAAAAAAGTAAAATCAGGCTGGGGGTGTAGCTCAGGGGTAGAATGCCATTGGGTTCAATTCCTAGTACCATCAAAATAAAAGAAAAAAAGAATAGGAGATCTGTAACATGTCTGTAAGTTAAGGAGGTGGAGGATTCAGAAAAGAAAGATCCAAGAGGGAATTGAGTAAGAGATTGGGCTTCATATTAAATTTTAAAAAGAAGTGATGTGGTAGTTATCATATGGAATACAGGTCACTGAGAAGTAATGACCACATCATTCATGAAGTATTTATGATACCCATATTAGGCTCAAACGTTGGAAAGAGAGAAAGGGGTAGGTGTAGAGTTGACTTGGGCAAGGGAAGGGGCCTTTAGGAATATCTCGTGCTGTGCCTGAGATTATTTATTACAGAGCAAGGAACTTTTCTTGGCTAAAGCTAAGAACATGGTGTTTTCCATTTGAGTGAACTGTTGGTAATGTAATCTTGGAGACTATTTGCCACCTGAGAAAGATAACTGAAGAGACTGGTCTAAGTTATTGACAGAGCATTATCTGTGCAGACTATTCCAATCAAAACCTGAATGACATCAGAGGGCGTACTTAGACCCTGGGTTGGAGAGGCATAAATCAGGAAAATGCTGATGCATGAAACCATGAGCTTTCTTTATTATCTTATAGAATATGTCTATAGAACAAAATAGTACACAATTGTTTTAAAAAATAAGGTGTGTGTGCATGCATGCATGTGTGTGCATGGGTGTGTACATGTGTGTGCATTTGTGTGTGCATGTGTGTGCGTATGCATGCATGTGTATGTGTGTGTGTATGTGTGTGTGTGTGTGTGTGTGTGTGTGTGTGTGTGTGTGCCCTCTCTTCCTCCCTCACCACATTGCCCCTTCTGGTTCTTGCAAAGAACCAGACACCACCTTCCACCTGAGTGGTGGCTCAGGGTTCACCATGGACCTTTCCAGAGGTGAGGTCATCATTATAGTGCTTTGTGAACTTGTCAGTGCTATTTCTTTTGGGAGACGGTAGGATTGCCCTTCTCTACTGTTAGAGTTTGGATCTTGAGTGTCTCCCAAAGGCTCATGGGTTTCAGGATTGTTCCCTAGTGCAGCAGTGGGGCTTTGGGGATGTGGCTGGATCAAGCCACTGGGTTAACCCACAAAGGGATTCAGAGCTGATGGCATTAGTGGGAACTGTCGGAAGTGGAGCCTAGTGGGGGAAGTAGGTCACTGGGGAAGTGCCATGTCAGAAATAAATTTCTGTGGGATCATAAGAAAAGACACATAGTTGCAAACATCTCAGCAAAGCCAATTTTACTTTTTGCTAAAAGGGATCCTGCCACCAGTTGATCACGAGTGGTTGTGCATGCTTGTAATCCCAGCATTTGGGAGTCTGAGACAGGAGGATTGTGGTTCATGGACAGCCTTAGCTACTTAGCGAGACCTTTTGCAACCTAGTGAGATTCTGTTTCAAAATAAATAATAGGGCCAGGGGTATAGCTTGGAGATAGAATGCCCCTGGATTTCATCTCCAGTACCGTGAAAAGAAAAGAAAAATTAAAATAAAAAGGGCTGGAAGGGAATGGGGTAGGAATTGGGGAGGGGCTAAATGAGTGATGTGCATGTATGCCTCTACCATCTTGTACCCCATTAAGGTGTATAACAACAATGCACCAATAAAAAATAAAAGTATAAAAAGGACTAGGGGCATAGCTTGGAGATAGACTGCCCCTGGGATCAATTCTCAGTACCAAATAAAGAGAAAGACGGGCATCATTTTGACAAACAGAGATTGAGGGGGAGGGGATCATTTTAGGCAGCAAGAAAGTGAAGTAAAGTCAAGAAGGGAAAGAATAGTATATATGGCTGCTGCAAATATTCAGGTGTGTGTAGAAGTGGAGTGACAGCTGCTGCTGGTGAACGCGGGTTTCTGAATGCCACGTGGATCATGAGCTCATTGAGAACTTGTTAAATGTGTTTATAAGAAGTCAGCCGGCGGTATGGCCTGAATGTCTGTCCCCTTCCAAAGTCATGTTGAAATGTAATTGCCATTGTAAGAGTCCTAAGATGGAAGACCATTGAAAAGTGACTGGGACAGGAGGGCTCAGCCCTCAGGCTGTGTGATTAATGCCACTCTAAAGGGAGAGGATGGTCCTAAGTACCTCTTTGCCCTTCTGTCTTCTGCCATCTGATGATGCAGCAAGAAGGCGTTCACCAGCTGTCAACACCTGGATTTTGGACTTCCCAGCTTCCAAGGTTGTGAGAAATAAATTTCCATTCATTATTGCTTGCCCAGGTATTCTACAAGAGCAGCACAGAATTGGCTGCTAAGTCCATTCACTCACCAAGACGGCCAGTAAGAAAGCAGAACGATGGACCAGAAATTGTCAGAGAAGAGAGACAGGAAAGAGAAAGTACAGGTGCAGCCCATCTCAAGGCCAATGCTAGGATGCTGCCAGAGCCATCTTCCCAATTCCCGAGGCCCTTGGGCCTTGTCAATCTCACAGACTGAGACTGACTTGATTTTACAGTTACCAGCTAGACTGACCAGTTCCATACAACCTGTTTTCACCTTGAGATCCATGGCTACTATCAGAAAATGTAAAATCTTTACAGAGAGGGCTAGAATGTTCCCGACTTTGTTTTCCAGAAGGGGTGGAGGGAGCTTCCAAGAAATTGCTCAGCCAACCATGATCCAGATTGAATAACTTGAGTAAATCATCTAAATTGGCTGATTCTCTGGCAGAAATGGGACAAGTCCACAGCAGACAGTTCTGCCAAGAGAATCCCAAGAAAATATTGAAAGGAATAAGCCCCGTGGACTAAGCATCTGACTCTGTTAGACATCGATATGGTTTATATTCCTACAAGAGCCCAGAGAGCTGGCACCAAGATTTATCTGGCAAAGAGCTATAAAGTGAGGTTCATTTCTGAGAAAGTCTCCTGCAGAGCACGTAGGGAAAGTGGGCATCCCACTTCTGAAGCAGGTATGAATAGGAAATCTTGGTTTTGTTTCTTTGTGTGTGTGGTACTGGGGATGGAACCCAAGGGCATTATCCCTCCAAGCTTCATAGTCTTTTTTATTTTTGAAACAGGGTTACACTGAGTTATGAAGGGCCTCACTAAGTTGCTGAGGCTGCCTGAGAACCACAATCCTCTAGTCTCCGCCTCCCAAATGCTGGGATTACAATCTTGCACCACCATGTCCAGCCCAAACAGGAAATCTTGCAAGTCACTATCTCCGACCAGAAAAATTAATGAGCCATGGGCTGGGCAAAGTGGTAGTGGTCCTACTTTGAGCAGGGAGCATTTTAGGGATGGAGTCTGGGATTCATTCCACTACTTCGACAGTTGTAAACCGTGGGTACCACAAGTCGACCCAGCCCTGACCCTCCCATCTCCATGCTGAGCAGAACTCTGGAAATAGTATGCTTCCATTCCTGCTAGACGCATGACCTCCTTGTCATACATACATACATACATACATACATACATACATACAGGGTGGCTCGTGCTCTGGACCTCTGCCCCCCTTCTTCATTTCCCGAGACCTTTATGTGCGGCTCAAACTGATGAGACCCCAGGAATTGTGGTGCTGTAGCTAGGCGAATCCGGCTCCACCTATATTTAGAGATTCCAACTGCTGCCGCCATAATTAACCCAACAGATTAGACAAGAGTGATATTAAAACACGACCCTGTCGTAAGTCAGTGTTTGCCACGCATACTCTGCCTCCGGGTCGCCCCTTGGTTTCCCTTTCCCTGGCATCGAGCTTGATCTTTCCCAACCTCCTGCCAGCCCTTGATGGCACGCTGAAAATCCCAGCATGCCCTGCTACTTAGCACAACCAGAACACAAAAGCTCTCAGGACCGAGCCGCCCCGGTTGTTTAAACTGGTATAAAAATGTAGACGGGATTGTTTCTGCACGACTTCCTCACATGCAGCAGAATGCCCGTGTGGAGAGACACAGGGTGTAAATTAGGAAATCTCAGCTCTCGCATTGTTTTGGGTAAACACAATGGAAAAGTGAAAGAGGAAATTGAGAGCTAATTGGTACAGAAAGAAGGAAAACCAGCAATCTTTTGACATTTCATGTGACTCGGCTGCGTACCACACAGGATGCGGGAGAGGAAGGGGAAGAGCTCTTCCACTGGGGGAACGCCACCCCCTCTTGAAGGACAGCTTGGGGTGGGCAGGTGGAGCTTCAAAGTGAACAGTGACCACTTCCAAGGGGGGATCGGGGGTCCTGTCTGGGCTCTGGATTGTCTTTCCCATGGCACTTGACAAGGAAGCATATTTTCCCGTCTCAATGACAGGACTTCCCCAGAGGAAAATAAGTAGCAATTCCCAGCAGGAACAAAACCAAAAGGAAATGTAGTTTCTCAGCAAGCCAGGTGACTTGACAGAAAGCAAGCAAGGGGAGTCCATGTCTGTAGGTGACACATGGGTATGCCTGGGAGTGTGGGGGGACAGAGGAGGGAAGGCCAGTGACCCTGAGAGTTTGCCAGAGGAAGGGTGGCATTAATGGGGCACACACCATCTACAGAGGGGGGTCTCAATCCTAGGCGATGTGTAAGAAAGCCCCAAGGACTGTGAAATCAGAGACAAGAGGATGCCGACATGGTGGTGCACAACTGTAATCCTAGTATTTGAGAGGCTGAGGTAGGAAGATAACAGGCTCAAAGATAGCCTTAGGTACTTGGAGAAACCTCCAGCCACTTAGTGAGACCTTGTTTAAAAACAAAAAATAAAAATAAAAATAAAAAGAGCTGGGGGTATAGCTCAGAGATTGAATATCCCTGGGCTAAATCCCCAGTATTGCCCCCTCAAAGAAAAGATAGGAGGAGGGGCTGGCCCCAAAGCTGTTGCCAAATCCTGTCTGAGAAGGGCTTAAAAGTTAACTATTTAACTTGGCTCCAGCATAAAATGGAGCCGGTTAACTACTAAATCCAGTAAACACACTGAATCCGCAGCCTTGTGATTAAATCAAGGTGTTTAAATATCCACCTCAAGTATGAATATGGCGCGGTTACCCTGGACAATCATTGGTGGGAGGGGGGGAAGGGAAAACAGGGCGGGTGGGGGAGAGGGCACCAAGTATAGTTTAAATGTATACCATTTATTTTCAATAAAAAATTTGTATTAAAAATAAATATCCACCTCAAGAGCCTCTAATAATCCCAGAAATACTTTCACTTCTAACAGTTCTGTGGGCCATCAGTGGCTCCCCCTCCTGTGGACCGTGAGTGACACCAGCGATGACTATGATGTCCGTAAGAGGAACTGTCATGGTCATAGCGGCTGATGTTGACTCAGCCCTTATTTGGATTCCAGGCTGTGTGCACAGTGAATCCTGTACTGTGGCTGCAGAGCTATCCTGAAAGTTATGGATTATTATTATTATTATTATTATTATTATTATTTTGGTGGAACCCAGACGCTTTCTTCCTCAGAGGCTTTCTTCCTCTGGGATATATTCCCAGACCTATTTTATATTTTATTTGGAAACAAGGTCTCACTAAGTTGCTGAGAGCCTCACTAAGTAGCTGAGGCTGGCTTTAAACCTGTGCGATCCTCCTGTCTCAGCCTCCCAAGTACTGGAATTACAAGCGTGCACCGCCACGCCAGCTCTAATGAACCATTATTATCTCCTTCTACAGATGAAGAAATCAGGGCTCAGAGAAGCTTGCTTCAGTTAATTGCAAACTCTGTATTCTTATTCTTTTATTCCTGTTCTTATTATTATTGTGCTGGGAATTAAACCCAGAAGCATTCTACCTTTGAGCTATAGCTCAAATCCTATATTTACTTTTCTATTTTTGAAACCGGGTCTCGCTAAGTTGCTGAGACTGATCTTGAACCTATGATCCTTCTGTCTCAGCCTCCCAAGTACTGGGATTACAAGTGTGTGCCACCACACCCAGGTAGTAATTCCTATTTCTAAATATTAGACACAATGAGTTATGAGGAGGGGGAGGAAGAAGGAGCTCGAGGCTCACTGGCTTGCCATCCTGGCTTGGGGGTGTGATGCTGGCTAGATGATTTAACTGCTCTGAGATTCTGTGAACGTCTTTACAAAATCAAAGCAAGAGGAAGACCGTATGGTCTTTGAAGTGTTTTCTTGAGTCTTCACCTGCTATTTATAAATGAAACAAAGAGAAGCTACTTTCTTGTTCTGATGAAAATATCCAGGAGGACCATAGTTCTGGGGCATCCGGGCTAACACAGAGTTCTCATTTTCTACTGGAAAAGACTGCCCGCCATTGCATATCACTGGCTACCCTGGAACTTTGAGCTGCTTAGGAAATTACTTGGAATTTGGGCATTAACATCCTTACATGCTCTAAATATCCTTTGACTACCTATAGCATTGGCTCAGGGACACTCCTTGTATCTCCCAACAGCTGGCCTATTGGCCAATCTGCTTTGACACACAAAGACCTCACACATTCCTTGCTACCTTTCTAGGCTAGGACCATGATGGGAGAGCCAGCACCCTGACAGCCATACTAGCTTATGAGGTGCAAATACCTGCCTCCTGCAACACCGCTGGCTCAGAGTTTTGATGACTGTCACTCACTGACTGGACCTCTGTCAGGTTCACCCTTTTGTGGAAGCTCATAGGAAGGGAAGTTTCTCCATCACACAAAATTAATGCTTAAATATTCTCAATATTTCCTTACCCTCACTCCCCAGAGAAAAACACGGCTTCCTTGTATGATTAGTGTATTTTTGCGTAGTAACAGATCTCTATAGTGTTTTGCGCACAATGTGTTTTCTTCGACTATGCAACATCCGGGTTAGAAGGAGGGCTTTAATCTCCATTCTGAAGATGACAACATTGATGTTTCCCCTTCATGACTCGTCAGAGATGCAGCTGGAAGGAGAACACATGCTTTTTCACCCTAGATGAAAGCCTGCCCTCAGACCAGCACCATTTCAGCCTGACAGCGACACCTCACCTGATGCCTATTTTATGTTGTGATTTAGAAGCACAAACACCTCCAGTCCGCTTTCCTTCTGGGATGGATCTGCAATGATGCTGAGACTCCCCCTCTTCCAAACCTCTGTGCTGGACTCACATTTCCACACGAAACTGACCAATGGCTGCCACATTCTGTTTGGCTAAATAACGCTATCAACATCATCATCACCATCAACAATATCATCATTTTTGTACTAGGGATTGAATCCAGGAGCATTCTACCTCTGAACTACAGCCCCACCCCTTTTATATTTTGGTGGTACTGGGGTTCCTGGAAACCCTTCTACCACCAGGCTACACTCCCAGACCTATTTTTATAGTTTTTTATTTGGAAACAGGGTCTCTTAAGCCAGAGTGGCTGGCTTCGAACCTGCACGATCCTCCTGTCTCTGCCTCCCAAGCGCAGGGATTACAAGCATGCACCGCCATTCCTGGCTGAACTCCACCCCCTTTTTACGTTCTGATTTTAAGACAAGGTCTCTCTAGGTTGCTGAGAGGCTCGCTGAATTGCGGAGGCTGTCCCCGAACCTGCGATCCTCCTGTCTCCGCCTCTCAAATACTGGGAGTACACATGTGCCCCACCACGCCTGGTAGCTACCATATTATTTCATAAAAGCAGTGACATGTTTTACCACCAAGAATAGGAAAAGACAGTTGTCAGAATTACAGCCAACTTTCCCCACGAAACAACCACTAAACCATTTTCACATCCCCTTATTTTAGAAATATAAAAATCTAAAATAATATTCGGTTAACTCTGATTTTATGTAATTACTTAATTGATGCAAGTCTGTCATATGAATGCACATATGTATATGGATATGCATATATTCAACAGTACAAGTAAAAAACAGCTATTCCAATTAAGTTATTTTTTTTTTACCAACACCATTGTCAAATCTCAAGTTTCGCACACTGATTGGCATAAATGGAAACAACACTCTCTGGGGGCTTCTTCACACAGCCCAGCATATTCTGGGAAAACTGAAAGAAGTTGAGAATTAATAGTTTCCATGCCACCAGCCACTCCCCACCCCCTTTCTCCGTCTCCCTCTGGAGCACCAGGAAGATAGTGGATTTTTGGTAGATTGTGTGTCTAGCTGCAGGTAGCTCATGCTGCAGGAAGGGGATGCGGTTCCCGGAGCAACTAAGACCAAGGTTGACGACGCCCAGAAGTCATCCATTGAGACGTCTCAGGAACCTACAGGTAGACCTGATGGGAAGAAGCCCTGGCCTTGTGAGCAGGCTAGGCCTGAACGTGCCCATTTGATTTTAGAAAAATGACCCACGTTACCATCTGTGACATGTACCTAACTCTACACGTATCTACTTAGAGGCAGTAGACATCTGCCAGGAAGAGCTACATGGTGAAGATGGTGCTGACATGGTCAAAGACTAGAAAACCCTGACTCTGTTGATCTCAGGGCCTTTCCAACCACTTTAAGTTACAAACCATCGGCCCTAGAGTCCAACGTGCGACTGCCTTGAATCCACTTTGAACCATGTTTAAATGCACGTGGTGTGGGGTCAGGAGTATTTAAAAAGGGCATGGACAGCACGTGATCTGCCTCAACTCCCAGGTGTCAGGCCTGGGGACTTAGCTGAGATGGAAGGCACAGCACAGGAGAAGGAGGTTGTGGGCTGGAACTGGTTCAGACCGGGCAGGATGCTGGATGTGGTGGTGCAGGCTCATAATCCCAGCATTTGGAAAGCTGAGACGGGAGAATTGCGGTTTGTAGACAGCCTCAGCTACTTAGCGAGGCCCTTCACAATTCAATGAGACTCCATTTCAAAAAAAGACTAGCCGGGCATGGTGGTGAACCCTTGTAATCCCATGTTTAGGAGGCGGAGACAGGAGGATCACCCAGGTTTGAAGCCAGCAACGCTGGCTTAAGAGACCCTGTTTCCAAAATATAAAATAGGTCTGGGAGTGTAGCCCAGAGGAAGAGAAGAAGGGCTTCCAGGAACCCCAGTACCACCAAAAAAAAAAAAAAAAAAAAAAAAAAAAAAAAAAGATCCTGTTTCCAAATAAAAATATAAAATAGGTCTGGGAATATATCCCAGAGGTAAAAGGGTTTCTAGGAACCCCAGTACCACCAAAAACAAACAAATAAATAAATAAATAAATAAATAATAAATAAATAAAATAGACTAAAAACTAGAGTCAGGGGTGTAGCTCAGAGGTACAATGCCTCTGGGTTCCATCTCCAGTTCCACAAAAAAAGAAAAAAAGAAGGGTCAGGATGAGTGCAGTTTAGAGACACTACATTTCAGGTACACCAGGAAGGTCCAGGTTGGGTTGCAGTGGTGAGCCATTATTTCTAAATCCATTTGGTCACCCAAGATATGAGTTATGTTTATATTGCATATACAATTTACATTATATATATTTGTATTATATATAATTTTTATTTTTGGTGCGGTACTGAAGATGGATCTAGGGACATTAAACCTCTGAGCTACAATCTCAGCCCTTTTATATTTTTTAATTTTGAAAGAGTCTCTAAGTTGCTGAGGGCTCGGTTGCTGAGGCTGGCCTCGAACCTGTGGTCCTCCTTCTCAGTCTCCCAAATACTAGGATCACAGGAGTGTGCCACCATGCCTAGCTTAGACATATTTATTTGATATATTTATTCAATGACCAACCCTGTGCTAGGTGCCAAGAATGAACACGGGCCCTGCTTCCATGGAGATGCACGGACATTTTAACAGCAATGATTTCTGGGGTAACGGTTAGAATGTTTTTAATTCTTTGAGAAAAGTTGTTTTGAAATATATAACTCATTTGGAAAACGTAAAGAACATCCTTCATTCATTTTTATAGGAAAACAAGATTAGGAGCCAAGCATGAAGGCATTTGCATAATGCCAATATTTTGCTTTATTTTGATCTGGCTAAATTAGTCAAAAGCTGAAGTTTTATTTCAGTCCGTTAAATTTCACTTTATGGTTTTTTTTTTTTTTTCAACCAGAAGTCAATGTTTTGCTTTTGTCCTATTTCCACATGACCAAAAATATTTACCAACTATTACGCTTGACCTGTTGGACTGGAGATGGTGCGGGCCCCCCATAGATTTCCGAAGGCTCTTCTCCAGGAAGGAACTCTGGGTAATGATAAGAGTCAAGCCGCATTTCTAACAGTGCTGCATTACTCATGGAAAAGCGAGCCTCAGGCGCCTCGCCTGGAAGATGCGGAGAATGCTTGCTCCAAAAATTCAGGTGGTTTAAATGACTTCTAGTAACCACAGAGCTGAATAGCCAGGAGTGGTGACACATGCCTGTGATCCCAGTACTTGGGAAGCTGAGACAGGAAGAGCACAGCTTTAAAAGCAGCCTCAGCGGCTTAGCAAGACCCTGTTTCAAAAACAAGAACATTTAAAAGGGCCGAAGGTATAGCTCAGAGGTAGAATGTCCTCAGGTTCAGTCCTTAGTTCCAGAAAAAGAAAAAAAAAATATTCAGTTTTAAATATTATATGTTCTCATCTTTTTATTTTTTTTTTTCCTTTTGGTGGTACTGGGTTTCCTGGAAGCCCTTCTACCTCTGGGCTACACTCCCAGACCTATTTTATATTTTTATTTGGAAACAGGGTCTCTTAAGCCAGCGCGGCTGGCTTCGAACCTGCGCGATCCTCCTGTCTCCGCCTCCCAAGCGCGGGGATTACAAGCGTGCGCCACCACGCCTGTCTAGCTACTCTAATTTGAGCAATGATTTGGGACTTAGGTTACAGTTGTTGATGGAAATTCGATAATAAATTTGAGATTTGTGTTTTGAATAATTACAATGGTAGAACATTGGGCTGAATAGAATGGAGGCTGGTACAGAAACTGAGTAGAAATTGCTCAGGAGTGGATGATAGAACTGAAGTCTTTTCCCAAATGCAGGTGGTCTCCCATCCAAGTACTAAGCTGGTCGACCCTGCTTAGCTTCCAAACTCAGATGAGATCAGAACTTTCGGGCTGGTGTGGACATAAGGCCAGACGAGAGAATCAGGTTTGAGGCCATCATCAACAACTTAGCAAAACCTTCAGCAAACTGGCCAGACCCTGTTTCAAAATTCACAATTCAAAAATAAAAGGGGGTGAAGGTATAGCTTAGAGGTACACTGCCCCTGGGGTTGATCCCCAGTACAAACAAACAACAAAAAATAAGTGATGTTTTACTAGTGTTTTTTTATCTAAGTAAAGAGTCTTCTTTTTTTTTTGTGATACTGGGGATGGAACCCAGGGGCAGTGTACCTCCGAGCTACACCCCTAGCCCCATTTTTTAAAAAATTATTATTTATTTTGAAACAGGGTCTCACTGAGTTGCAAAGGGCCTCACTAAGTAGCTGAGGCTGGCCGTGAACCGTGATCCTCCTGTCTCAGCCTCCCGAATGCTAAAGAGTCTTTTTTTCTGAATTCCTTACAATTAGCTTAAATTAATGTAGAGAAGTTTTCATATCTTCGCACCATAATCAATCCTTGTCAAATAGTTAAGAGCTAATCTAACAACTATGAGGAAAATAATAAGGAATAATAAAAAATCAGCCTGGTCACGGCACATGGCCTGTTGCAACTTATGTATCATTATCCCACTTCCCAAACAAGTCTTGCCTGTGATTTCTAGGATATTATATAATTGACAGATGGATCCCTCTTGCTTGATATCTTCTGTTTTGTCTTTCGAAAAATCAAAATTGTCTTCAAAATGTATTTTGTCTTCCAAGAAAAGTCATTGATTCTAGTCTTAAGAATTGCATTTTAAAAAATTGACATTGCCTTAGGATATATATATATATATATATATACACACAAATACATATATATACATACAAATATATATATACATATATATACACATATATATACAAATATATGTATATATACAAATATATATATATAAATATTTATATACATACATATATATATATACAAATATATATACATACAAATATATATATACAAATATACATATATATGTATATATACACATAAAATACATATATACAAATATACATATATGTGTACATACATATATGTGCAGAAATATTCAAACTTATGTATATATATTTGATATTCACATCTTCAATAACTTTCCCATGAATTGAAACATAAAGAATGGCTGATTTGCTTAAACCAAGAGCAGATTTTCTGGGGGATGAATACTCAGTTACTAGACAATAGTTTGGCTGGATTTGAGGTGAGAGGTGAGTGGGGTACACAGAATACCATGTTTTTTTGAAGGTGTTTAAAATGTATTTAAAATGAGCTTGGCAATAAGTTCTTGTTATTTTATTCAGTTTTCAATTTTCTACCTGCTAAATAGATTTTGTGTTTAAAATCTACAGCATTTTAATTCTTGACCTTCTCTGTGAGTTTTGTGTCAAGGAAGGATGTCAAGTCAAGTCTGCTCATGTAAAAGAAAGAAGTCCAGGACAGACATCTGAGGGCCTTGAAAGCAATTTTGATTAAGAGAATTTGCTTTGTCTCCTGAGTTTATTTCAGGTTCTGAGCCTCAACTTTATCTGCAAGATGAAGCCTGATGACTCTCTATAGAAAAATAATTTTTGCAAGATACATAAGAAGGTGGACTGTGCCCACCTCTCCCCGTGCTGAGCACAGCATTATGCAACTGGCATGATATGCAATGAACACACAGTAAATGAAAGAACTAAAATATCAAAGTTCTTCTGGATAATTCTGTGCAAGTGATAATGAAGCCATTAATGGATACTGGGCTTTTATTATGTGCTCAATGCCATCCGGAACTTTCTATGTAGATTATTGCTCTCCATTTTCCTAACTTGCTAATGTAGTCATTATGATTAGCTTCATATTCTGCTTGGGGAAATTGAGACACGGGGAGGTCAAGTAACTTGCTCAAGGTCACACGGTTAGTAGAACTGAATTCCTATCTGGGCTCACTATCTTTCCCTCTAATAAAGAAACAAATGACTTTTGCCTTCAGCTTGTTAATAAAACCTTTGATGCCATAATAATTCTTGACATTTTTATAGCACATGTCATATTTCATGGGGTTTTCAAACAACCTGGGAATATAATTTGCCTCATTTTATAGATTAAACAAAAACGTAAGTAATTTTTTCCAGGATGTAATTGACAGAGAGTAAATTTGAATTTAAGTTTTCGCAATCCTAAGACAATGGCACATTCCACTGTAATACCAACCTTCTAGCAGGCGATGGGGTAGAAAGAGAATAATAGGGCCTGGAAAGCAACTCCCTCCATTATTTTAAGAAAGCCACTACTAAGTGTGTCTCTGTGTTTTTTTGGAGGCTGACTTCATGCATCTCACCTCTGAAAGGCAGAGTGACGAAATCACTTCTGTTTGAAACTGAGTATTCACCAGGAAATGTACATCCTTTCCTAAATGTACATCCTTTCATCTTGTCCTGTGATGAAACACTAGATTCATTAGCCCCACACGTGGAATAAAAATAAATAGAATAAAGGGCAGAGATGATCAGAATGAGATGCTTAAACTGATAACAAACCCCATCAGGTCTGGAAAGGACCAGGAATATTAATTTGCATTATGTAAAAAAAAAAAAAAGCAAAGCAGGTCATAATAAAAATGCAAAGGCATTTTATTAAGCTCAAGGAAATGTGATTAAAATTGGAAATTAATGAAATAAAACGGATGATCGGGATTTGATCTTGCACCTGGGAGCCCATCCCCAACCCCCAAAGGAACCAAACCAATTCAAAACCATCTCAAACACAATGCTCAGCACGGGTAGGGAGTCTGTGAGCACACCCTGCTTATGGAGACGCCAATAAATCCTCTTCCCCAGCAACAGTATGACTGTAAGTAAGAATCAGCTTGGAGAAAAGTAATCAAGTGTGAAATAGTTTTATTTTTAATGGCAAATAAGAAATCTGTTTTATTTTTGAAATGACTGGTTTGCTCTCTTCAAGCAGGACAACTTTTTACCCAGAAAGTAAATCTTAAAAAATAAGAAGCAATTGGTAAATATTGGGGTTCAGTTACACGACTTACAGGGTCATTTGTGAAAGAGGGAGGTAATAATCACCATTGCCTTATTTTAGAAATACTCATCAATTTAGAGAATGATTTTTGCATTCCTTCATTTCCTGGGTGCAGCTAAGGTGATACAGGTTTGCTAATTCCGCCTAGGAAGAAGGACCGCCCAACAGTGTGAGCGGTCTGCTTGTCCTTCCGGAAGGGAACTAAAAAACCACCTGGAAGCATGCAGCCCACTTGTTCCTAGGGGTGGCATGGGGGCAGCAGGGACACTGCAAGCCACTCACCCTGAGAGCACAGTTTTGCTGCTATGCTCACAAACACAAAGACCCTTGGAACATCACTATATTCATGGACCTATCAGAAACTTGCTGAACTTGTTTAAAGTTCAGTGGCCGAAACCAATACCTAATGGCAGCGGCAAGTGACGCTAAATTCAGTAAGACTTTTGCATGAATTTGCATTTAATGATCTCAGTGGATGGCATCTTTGTTTACTCAATGGTTGAGCATGTGTGTGTTGTACTAGTATGTTCAGCCTATAGATGATATTTGACAAGCGTACAGATTTGAGGACACTTGTAAGTAATCCATGGCTCCACAGGGCTCTTCACCTGCCAGATGGGAAGCATTGAAACTTCCTCTTCTACTAAACACTATGTAGTATAAAAAATACATTAAAATACATTCCAGTATGTTATCCTGCAAAAATTTGCAGTCTATATGCGTTGTAAAAGAGCTACAGGATTGTACACGAAAATGGTAACTGTTAATTCCTGCCTCTGATAATTTAGGCTGATTCATTGGCTTGTCTGTGCTTTTCAAACTTTCAACAATCATTACTGCTTCCTCTTGTAGTAAAAATACACAAAAACGGCCAAAAATTAACCACAAGTCCCAAGGCCGCTACATCAATAAAATCCTAGCAGTCCTCTGTAAATTTAAAATGCCTCTCCAAGGTGTTTCCACTGTTTATGGGGACTCATTTCTATGAAGCGACAAAGGAAACGATGGAGACCTAAATGTGCATTCTAGTATGATGGCCCTCCATAAAAGCCAAGATTTTGGCTGAAACAATGGTTTATACATTGCAAAAGTCACACTATGATTCTCCTTAAGGACTCTCCATGCCTCCTCCATTGAACCGTAGGGTGGTCCCACTGCCTCAGAAGCTTTCCTATCCTGCCTGGCTAAGCTCGCCAGCCTCACGCCCATACTTCCTTTAGTCGCCAACGCTGACTCTGGCTTCTCAGCCATTGAGCTTTCAACCTCTGGACCAGTCCAGTCACTCCTCAGAGCACATCTGTGGAGCAGAGACTCCCAACTGGGCTCATTTATTCAAGAAAGAAGAAAACTTGCTTAATATGCGGAAGCTAGGGACAAAAAGGGTCACAGGAGGAATGCTGGACGAGGAAGGAGAAACTATAGGTGAGCTAATAAGGAGGTTTAACTAAGAAGGATGGGCAGGGAGAAGAGGGAAATTCTCTAATGTACATGATGTACATTCACAAACATATCAAAGTCAATCACTAAGCCAAAATTGAGAAGGACAGAGCGAGAGAGGATAGGGTGGGAATTGATGCGTGCGTGTATGCCTGTACCATCTTGTACCCCATGAAGATGTATGACTACAGTGCACCAATAAAAAAATTTAAACAAGAAGAAAACTAAATATTTTATGCATTTCCAGCATACATTATACAAATGGAAAACCCATATTATTTTAATATTTAATTGCAACCTGCTATGTCTCCATAATCTATGATTTTGAAAATGGCAGCTCATACCTACTAATCCCAGTACTTAGGAGGCTGAGACAGATACCAGGTTCAAGGCCAGCCTCAGCGACTTAGACCCTGTTTCAAAATAAAATTTAAATAGGGTTTTATTTTTTTTAATCTTTATCTTGTTGTTTTGAATTGTAATTTATTTTTAAAAACCAATAAAACTTCTGGAAGTCTTGATTAATTCAACAAGCTTTCTGAGTTGTCTGAAATGACATGATGTTTGTGGCACTTGGACAATTGAACAAACCAAGATGTATGTGCAACATTTATTTATTTTTAATTTTTAAATTTTATTTCTTTCTTTTGTGTGGGACTAGAGATTAAACCCAGCCCTATTTTATTTTATTTTTTGTGATACTGAGGATGGAATCCAAGGGGCATTCTACTTCTGAGCTACACCCTCAGTCCTATTTTTTAATCTTTATTTATTTATTTTTTTGAAACAGGGCCTCACTAAATAGCCCAGGCTGGCCGCGAACCTGCAATCCTCCTGTCTCAGCCTTTCAAGTACTGAAATTTAAAGTACTGTGCCACCATGTCCAGTTTATTTTCTATTTTGAAATAAGGTCTTGTTAAGTTTTGGAGGCTGGTCGGGAACCTCTCTCAGACTCCCGAGTACTGGGATTATAGGCATGTGCTGCCATGCCTGGTTTATTTATTTCTTTTTAAGTATTCTTTTTTGGTGCAATGTAATCATATGTCACAATGAAGTTTAAAGTGATGAAATTAACAGTTTCTATTGCCAAGGAGTTGGAAGGATTGGCTGATATAATAGGTCTAGGCTTACAGTAGGAATCTGATAAATGGTAATACCCTTGCTTTTGAGTGAACCCTTTAAATTCTATCACCTCTCAACATTTTCTGTTAGGTAAATTCTTTGATATGTACTTTTTTTTTTGTCTTGGTATGGCTGAAAAGCCATAATAATAAATGCTCAAACATTTGAAGATGGTAATGTTTTTGTTTTTCTTCCTTTTTCTTTCCTATCATCAATAATCTATTTGTCTTCAGCTTTTTCTTGTAGTTATTATTCCTTCTTCCTCAAAGTGTTTTCTCTCTCTGTTCATCCTAAATTCAGTACTATTGGCTAAATTGGGGGCCCAAGCCATTCTCCTGTTCCCACAAAAGCATCTCACCGCTTCATCAAGATAAAGGCCCTCTCTTCCCCATGGTACTCTCTGTTGTTCCCTCTCCTCCATTTCACATAAAGTAGGAACCCTGTGTGCTTCTGATGATTTTGAATTAATAAACATGAAGTATAGTAAAAAGACTGTTTCATAATTCTTGAATGATTTATTGCCTTTGCAAGCATTCCAGCATGATGTCAGATCTAATTACAACACTAAATGCTCAGCTCTCCGGTATTTATTCCAAGGCACTAAGTTAGACAGATAGTTCAGTATATGAGCATCAAGGGCCTTGGAGAACTCCTAGAACTTTTTCAAACAACCCATATGTATACAGCGATGAAAGGTCTCCTGTAGAAAAATAAAAGCGCACGTAAAGATCAAATGGAATTCTCATAACTGCCAAATGATTCTTTATTTATTTGCAGAAAATACCTCGTAAATGACAGTCTTTTTATTTTTTTAATTCTAGGTCTGCCATCATTAGCATCTGGTTATTTTGGATACTCTATTTATGGTGTCTTTGCTCCTCATCTCTCTTTTCCATACTTATCCGCACTGAATCGCATGCCTTTCTGCCTACATAACAATATTTTGAAGTTTGTTTGGGGAGATTATAATAAAAGAGAAGACACAAAGAAGTCAACTGGGAAAAGGAAAATATATCGATAGGACATAGTAATGGTACCAGTGCAAAAGAATTTTAGCAGAACCGAAGGAGGACAGGAAGAGAAGACAAAGAAGAGGAGAAGCAGCTTAAAATGTGTGATTTTCTTTTTTTCTTTTTTCTTTTTTTTTTTTTTGGTGGTACTGGGGGTGGAACTCAGGGGTTTTTCTACCCCTGGGCTATACTCCCAGACTTATTTTATATTTTATTTGGAAACAGGGTCTCACTAAGTTGCTGAAAGCCTCAATAAGTAGCTGATGCTGGCTTTGAACATGTGCGATCCTCCTGTCTCAGCCTCCCAAGTGCGGGGATTACGAGTGTGTGCCACCACGCCTGACTTGAATGCGTGATTTTCAGTCTCAGAAAAGCAAGGTTGTGATATAAAGATAAGTCAATCTTTCACATTAGAACTGGCCTTGGATTATCAATGGGGCAAGAAGGTGCTGCTCACAGTCTACCCACACCCCCTTGAGTCCCGTGGCTATTTTCAAATACGCCAGATTCTAGTGGGCTTTCCCTCCTGGTAGCCCCTGCCTGTCTTCGGGCAGCCAGAGCCTTTCTTGCTTAAACCAGTGATTTCCAATATATGCACTGCAGACCAGCAAGTGTAACATCACCTCAGAACTAGTTGGAAATGCAAATTCTTGGACCTTTCTCGAGATCCCCTGGATCAGAAACCCTACCAATGGAATCCAACAGTCTGGGTTCACCCTCCAGGAGATTCTGTTAAATACTCAAATCTTAGACCCGTTGTTCTGCAGGCATGGAAACCCAAGAGATTAGGCGTTTATATTTTGGAAAAAGCTAGCCAGCCCTTGGACAATGCTGATGAATGTGAAAGTGCCAACATCTCAACTGCACTGGCCCTGGTGGACCAAAATCAGTGGTGGCACTTCATTTGTCTCTAGAACTCCCTGCAAAACGGAACCAAAATACCCAGTATGGGACTCTGCAGTGGCGCAACCTTTCTTGACCTCCTCCTTCTCTTCCCCACTTCCCTACCAGTGTCTCATAGGACCACTACCCAGCAAATTAGTTTCACACGAGTCTTCAGCTCAGAGTGTACTTCTAGATGAACAAATTCAAAATACCACCTTTAGTTAGAAACAAAACAAAAACAAAACATTCAATCTTACTATTTTTGGGCTAGTGACCTGGTAGTCAATTAATAATAGTTCCGAAACTTCAGACATAACAGGGACAGGAATAACAACAATAACAACATAGATAGGACCTTCTCTGCCCTGGGAGAACTTAGAACAGTGGTAATGGGAGGGGAGAGAAATGTGGATGGGTACTGAAATTCTCAATAGTGGCAGGAAAACATTTTGCTCAGAATTCCTGGAAGAAGTGATAGGTCAAGCTAAATTGCTGAAGTATGGATGAAGGTTAGTCAGGGTATGAGAAGGAAATAAAAATCTCCCATCAGAAACCATGGACCAATATATGGGCGTAAGGAACAGAAGAATCATGAGTAATTTGGTGATGTCGATTTCAAATTGGAAAGGGTGATGATGAAGTTGATGATGACGTTGATGGTGATGATAAAGTTGACAAAAAATGGGGATGTTCTAAAGCCCAAGCAAATCTCTCTACCCTTTTACAAGTGCTGTGGGCTAAGGCCACTGTGGTCAATGTGTCTTAAATGTGAGAGTTAGATGTCCAAATGTTCTCTTAGAAAAATCCTCTGGCTGAATCAAGAGGGATGAGTCTATGGGCAAGGAGATGAGGTCAAAGGCTATGGTAACATCCAAGCTGGGCATGATAGGGCCTGCACTAGAGGGGCAAACCCAGGGCAGGGTTAAAGAGCCCCAACTGGCCAGATTATAAATAGATAAATGCCGTGCAGAATGTCAGGGAAGAATGCGGCAAAGACAAATCCCGGCTTCTGGCTCAAGCAGGGCAATTAACTTAGCCATAATAGTTTCCATTTTGCCAATTCAGAGTGAGGACTAAAACGGTCATGCTGAGAAGTGCTGTCCTACCTGGGGAAAGCTAGATAGGACTAATATTCTAAATCAGTGCAGTGGTTGGAAAACCTTGTTTGTGCTGAAAGACAAGACAGCTCTGATTAGCACTAATACAGAATTACCCAATCAACAGAAACAACAACAACAAAATACCCAGGCACATTCAATACATAAGCCCTTTCAGTCAAACACAATTTATGCCTGATTACTTTAAATGAAAAGTGTATGACATTTTCTAATATTTCTTAATTTATTAATTAAATTCGATTTTCTGAGAGAACTAAGCAGAGAGATGCAAAAGTTTTCTAGAAGAGTGAGCAAAGGGTGGATTTTTTTTGTGTTGAGATGTGGGGTGTATAAATATAACTGATGTGAGCTTTCAACACGGCAAACTGCAAAATAAATCTCAGAAGTCACCAAATGGACAGAACAAGAGCAATTCATAACTCTGGCTCATAAATACTACTTTTTTTTTTTTTTTGGTAGTACTGAGAATGGAACCCAGGGGCATTCTACCTCCGAGCTACATCACCAGCCCTATTTTTTTTTATTCTTTATTTTTTGAAACAGGGTCTCACTGAGTTTTAAGGGGCCTCACTAAGTAGTAGCTGAGGCTGTCTGTGAAGCACTATCCTCCTGTCTCAGCTTCCCAAATGCTGGAATTACAAGCGTGCGCCATCATGCCTGGCTATAAATATTACTTTTAAATGTGCAGCTTTCTCAAAGAACAAACTCAATCAAGGCAAAAGCTGGCTATAAAAAGCCTAGCGTGGTGGTGCATGCTTGTAATCCCAGTACTTGGGGGCTGAGACAGGAGGATCCGGTTTTGCAGCTAGCCTTAGCTACTTAGTGAGGCCTTCTGCAACTTAGTGAGACCCTGTTTCAAAATAAATTATAAAAAAAAAATGGGCTATGGTTTTAGCTCAAAGGTAGAGTATTCCTGGGTTCAATCCCTAGCACCAAAAGAAAAAAGGAAAGAAAGAAAAAAATCTGGATATAAGAGGAGAAGTTGTGAATGTGGAGAAGAGATACTTACTAGGGTCATTGTGCCTTGAAGGGTTAAAAGAAAAGCCCAGGAATCACTGGTCCCTTGAGATTGATTTGTTGGGAGCAAAAATATCAGAGTGGACAAACTAGAACAGGAGCCTATCTCCCCTTCTGACCAAGTGCTCACCATCCTGATTCCTACACAGGGCCACTGTGAAGCACAAATGCACTCCCTCATCTACCTCCTTCCCTCATCTTCTATTTGACATCCAGTCCTGGGTACCCAAACTGAGAGAAGTAGCAAGCAAGCAAGAAATAGGATAGTGTCAAGCTTTCCTAAAGATGATGGAGAAATTAGTTGGCTTTATTATCTCTCCATCAATCTGGAAAAAGGCTGTCCTGTCTGTTACCAAACCAGGTTGGCTTAGTAGAAGCCAGAGATAGGGATCCAGAGATGATATCCCAACACAAAAGAAGCCACACACCTTCCAAGACATTTAGTTATCTGAAGAAGGTAACGGTGATATTACACACACACATACACACACACACACACACACACACACACACACACACACAGCTATCTATATCTATCTATCTATCATCTATCTATCAGCTTGGAAATCTCTCAGCCAATCAGAATGGGCAATGCTATCAGTGGGGAGAAAGAGCTGGATCTTAGAGAAAGTTCATTGGAGGAGCTGGGGCTGTTGGGTATATCAGGAATGGGAGAAAGTTAAGGGGTGAATGGGTCCCCTTTAAAGGGTTAGAGTTGCAGAAACCATTCATCAGTGCTAAGAATTTCTCTCAACAACCGTCTGTTTATACCCAGGCATATCAGATGAGCGAGTCTTAGTAAACAAGGATATTTATCTTGTATTGTACTTTTCAAATTCCAGAAAGAGGAGGGCTAGTGGGCCATGGCAGAGAGTCTAAGGACAATAAATGGATTTAATTGACTATAATGGTCCAGGGGGAAAAGAGAGCAGGCTGGCACTAATAGATTTTTTAAAAAACGACTCAATTATCCAACTCAAGAGAAGGATACAGAGAACTCTCACCAAAGGTCTAAAATTCATGTTTCTTTAATAGTGAGGTTAATAGAACTGATTTTTTTTAGAAAAGATAAGCAAATGCTGGGGAGATATGTTAGGGTCAATAGCAGTTTTCTTTTTTTTCTTTTTTCTTTTTCAGTACTGGGGATGGAACCCAGGGGCATTCTACCTTGGAGAACACCCCCACTCCTATTTTTTATTCTGTATTTTGAAACAGGGTCTCACTGAGTTACAAAGGACCTCACTAAGTAGCTGAGGCTGTCTGTGAACCACAATCCTCCTGTCTCATCCTCCCAAGTGCTGGGATTACAAGTGTGCACCACCATGCCCAGCTAACAATAGCAGTTTTCAAAAAAGCTTTAAGATCCTCGAGGCTCCAGGTTTACTAGGAGGGGTCACAGAGATGAGAACCTGCAATTCTGAGAACCCTTTACGTGCAAGTTTTCTAAGTCACTTTTTTCCATTCTGTGATTTCCTGAACTTTCAGCCTTTTTAAAAGCTACAGGAATGTGCCAAGCATAGTGGTTCATGCCTGTAATCCTAGAATTTGGGAGGCTAAGACAGAAAGATCATATGTTCAAAGCCAGCCTGAGGCAATTTAGAGAGGTTTCTGGCAACTTATGGAGCCCCTGCTTCAAAATAAAAAGTAAAATAGGACAAAGGGGGTGTGTCTCAGAGGTAGAACTCCCCTGGGTTCAGTCTCCAGTACAAAATAAATAAATAAATAAAATGAAGGGATAGGGGGTAGAAGAATGCCAGAAACCAACTTTGAGCATTGCACGTGAGCTCCAGAAGATCTAAGAGAATCAAAAATGCCTTGTGAGAAATCAATGACAGCGCTATCAAGCAAGTTCTAACGCTGTTGCAGGTAAGAGACAGTAGCAGAGTTAGATAGCAGGTTACTCAGTTCACCAGTGTGGATCAGTAGGCAAAGCTCTAGCTCTGAGCCCCAAACTCAGAAGATGCAAGTTCTCTGATGCACTCAGGTTACTTAATTTTTTGAGGGGAGGGGTAAGCAAGAGACTTGTTTAAGCAAGATGCAGAGGGAAAAGAGCAGTCAGTCTGTACATTGTTTCTCTCTTTTTTCTAGCAGTTCTGTGGCTTATCTCATGGACTACCGGGGAAGGCTGTTATTTCACTGCTGAGGGAGTCTGTGAAAATTGCTTTTGTCTTCTATCTTGTTCCTAGGTTTCCAGCCAAGAGTAGCTTCAAGGACATAGCCAGGCTCCTGACTTATTATGGCTTTTACAAATCTGACATCAGCCAGAATGGGAGTGACCACTGCTATACACAAAGAAGTTTGTGGCAGTAATATTTATGATAGCAAAGAACTGGAGAAACAGAAGTGCTTTACATTACTAAGTTGGTTGGACTAATTAGAACATAACCACCGACAGGTGTATTATGCAGCCATTTAAATTATGTTTATACAGCTTTTATAATAATACTGGAAAACATCTTTAAAACATTTAGAAGGTAAGATATGCCATTACCTGTAAAATGCAATCACATCTAACGAAAAAAAAATGTCTAGAAACATAACAGTCGCTAAAATACTAATAATGTCTAAGTTCAAGGAATGAGATTTTGAGGGACATGTCTTCATCCTCTGACTTACTATCATTTTCCCAATTTACTTTAAATAACCTTGAGGTAACAACGTAAGCTGAAAACATTAGAGGGCTCTGGAAGAAGGGTGAGCAATTACACTACCTGCGGATTTCTGTAGATAATATAACCTCAGTTATTTTCATGTGTGTTTGTTGTAATACTAGGGATTGAACCCAGGGGCATTCTTTCTCTGAGCTACACCCCAGCCCTTTTTATTTTTTGTTTTGAAACAGGATGTCACTAGTTTCTAAGTGTCTTGCTACTTTGCTGAGGCTGGTCTTGAACCTGTGATTCTATGGTCTCAGCCTCCCAAATACTGATACTACAGGCATGTGTCAATACTCTTAGCTAGTAAGCACAGTCTTAAGAGAGGAATTTCTTTGGGTCTATATTGAGAGCCATAACACTACACTCCATTTACATGCTACCTTTCCTTAGGCTGTAGAAGTGTGTGTGTGTGTGTGTGTGTGTGTGTGTGTGTGTGTGTGTAGTGGATTTCAGTCAATAATAGAAACACCTCTGGGAACAAGATTTCTATTGGCTAGTTTGAAAGACACTTATGATACATTCAGGGTTTTTAAAAAATTGTTCAAATAACCAAGAAAAAATATCGACATGATTATGATCAATAGATCAACAGTAGGTCAAGTGTCCTCCCTAGCTATCTTTCAGTTATCTGAACATTGAGTCTTCTATTGACCATTTGTATTCTTCTTAAAGATATTTATCATACACCAGACACTAGATTGTATCATCACTAAAGCCCCCAGAGATAGGTAGGATTACTGTCCTCATTGTAAGGATATAGAATCAGAGAGTTGGGTCAAACAGGTCCCTCACGGAAGCAGCTGAGAACTGAGAGTGGCAGGATTTGAACTGCATGCTCTCTGACCCCCAGGTCTGCATGTTTGGCCACTATGCTTTGTTGTCTGCACTCTCTTACATCAGAAGTATACATCTCAACCCCTCAGAGATAAATAGTTCTCACAAACCATCCCTCTTTGTCAACATTTGCTCCAGAACAATACCAGCAATATTCTAGAAGGCGAAGACTTATTTACTATTCTTAAACTGGCCACTTCTCAAACCTAAATGAACGCTATTAGAGAAGCCACAGTTAAAGGAGATGGTGATGATGCTGTCTGATGGCTCTCCTCTTTTTAAATCAGCTTTAAAACATCACCAGTTTACACACACATCATCTATCTGTGCTTTGTTCTGTTTTGAATTTGTAAATTTGTATAAGAGACATAATCATATCTAACTAAAATGTATATCATGATTTCTGGCTTGAAAAAATACAAATTCTGATATGACTTATATTTTCTTTCATTTAGCTAATTCTTTTTTAAGATTTACTTGCTAGCTGTGCATGGTGGCACACACTTGTAATCCCAGCACTCGGGAGGCTGAGACAGGAGGATCATAGTTTGAGGACAGCCTCAGCTACTTAGTGAGGCCCTTTGCAACTCAGTGAGAACATGTTTCAAAATAACCAAAAATAGGGCTCAGAGGCTCAGAGGTAAATGCCTCTGGATTCCATCCCTAGTACCACACACACACACACACACACACACACACACACACACAGACACACACACATACACACACACACACACACACAGAGATTCATTTGTTTTTCATTGTGGCTTTCTGGCAGAGAGAAAATAAAATTAATATGTGATCAGGAGGAGCCTCCACCATATGCACCAGGAACCACAGACAGAACAACACAAGTAAACCCCATTATCCTTCCTTGTCAGAATCTCATATTCTCAGGTTCCTTAGACGCTTGGTTGGGACATAGTCATACATTGATGAGGGAATCTCTGTATTTTCTCCTGCTAAAATTTAGAGAGAGAAAAAAATATGTGCAACTGGAAGGTTGACACCCTTTAAAAAGGAAAGTGAGGGCTTTTGCAGAATGAGAAATTTTCGGAGAGGAGGCAAGGCAACAAGAAAAATCCTGCGCTAAATTTGAGTGCAAAATTCTATGGTGAAATTTCTTTCTTCACAAAACACCTAGGAGCTAAATACAGGAGGTGTGGGAGCATCATTTCCATCCAGATGGGCTAACACTTCAGGGAAGAATCTATAGGGAATAATCCCTCACAATGTATGAATGAATGAAATCATCAGGTCTTTTATTAGTGTTTAATCTATGCAAAGCATTCTATTTTCAGAAAACCCAAACAAAGCAAATCCAAAGTTGTGTTGTTTTTCATGAAAGGATCCATACCAAACTATCTCTTTTCAAAGAGGTAGCAAAAAATATAGAAATTGAGACTGAAGAAACCTAAGTTGGATATTTAGATAATGCTAGTCAAATCATCCCAATAATAATCAAATGCACTATTCATATATTTACATTTAATCCTTAAATCTTCTGTAGTTTTGTATATAATGTCTACATGTGTACGTGGATTCTCTTCTTTTAACTTTCCAATGATGTGGAAAGATTGGCAGGGCATTGTTAGGCTTATTTCATTGTTGGAAGGACTGAGACAGATGAAGAAATTTATTCAGGGGCAAAAGCAAATGTGAGGATCTGAGCTCAAATCATGTGCATGTGACTTTGTGAGAGCAGGAAAAACAGCGTTATGGTCAGCTATAGAATTGCTCCTGAAGAGCTCAGGGTTGATAGAGTTCAGACTTGAGGGCTATAATCTTATCAGTAGATAAATACATTGAAAGAGATTGATCTGGGTGGTAGCCTAGGCCAGAGGGGTGTAGATGGAAAAGGTGGGTGTCTAGGGGAGGATCTTAGGAATTGTGTTTGTGTCTGAATCCCCTTGCTTGATGGCTCTCTCTTGCTCCTGGCCTCCAGGAAGTGAGAGCAGAACCTTTCTCTCTCCCTCTTTCTGTGATCTACTGCCTTGCCCTGAGATTCGGACCCTGGCTTCTCATGGACCAAACCCAAAATCTTCAAGAAAACTGTGAGCAAATAAATCTTCCTTACTCTAAGTTGTATGGTCAGTCTTTGGGATTATAGCAGTAAGAATGTTGATCAAGGCCCATGTAAGAGAACAGACTCAGCATTCAGTCAGTCTAGCTGCAAGATCTAAGCTGTTGATTTGGAGAATGGACGTACCCTTTTTGTGACTCCGTCTCTTTAAAATCTCTATAGAGATAACACTAATACCTACTTCATAGGATTGTTGTGAGGATTCAATAAGTTAATATTTGCAAAATCCTGGCAACTAGTAATTACCATATAGGGGGCTATTATTATTAACACACATACTGATATTGGTTTTTCTTCTCTTTTTAACATAAGAATATATTTGTGAGTTATATTCCCAAAATTTATATCTATAGATTACAATATAAAACTTCCCAAAGAACCATGCAAAATCACTAAAAAGTTATCATCTGACCCCCAATCTAGATT
Source organism: Muscardinus avellanarius (assembly GCF_963383645.1). Lineage (NCBI taxonomy): Eukaryota > Metazoa > Chordata > Mammalia > Rodentia > Gliridae > Muscardinus > Muscardinus avellanarius. The sequence goes on from NC_137804.1 coordinate 14,070,063, forward strand.
CTTAATTATTGATGGCTCTCCATCCACATCTTTCTTTATATTTAAGCACCCTTCTGTCAGATAATTTGTTGTAGTCATGCCCACACCACCATTGGGATGGGGCAGGATCTGTTATTTTCCTTTTTCACTGTCAGTGTACATGCAATCTTAGATGAAGAGCTGCCAAAATTATGCAAACTCATGGTGAACCAAAGGAGGCATTTTGTAAAAATACTGTAGATTGAAAACCACAAAAGATCTCACTTTCCTCCTGATTGCAATTTCTTTATCTATTATAATAAATGTTACCTAGTTATTACTCCTTATCATAGAGACCACATCATCAGGAAATGTTTTGTATATCGAATGAGGCCTTGGTAAGAGGGGGACCTGCCTCATCAACTCTTCCTTCTTGTTCTGCATACTTTATCTGGACCAGCAGCATCCCTGGGGGTCTTGATAAAGATGCCTGATCCCTGGCCCCACCTTAAATATATTGTATCAGAACCTACATTTTATGATGATGTGGATGGTTCTATGCCTGTGAATTTGAGAAGCACAAAGCTGCCTCTCTGCTGGTACTTTATTTATTTCTTTCATTGGAAGGGGCATTTAAGGAATGATACTCTGCTGGTTGTGGAGCGGTGCTAAAGCCAAGATGATCTAAATTTGATAGTCAGTACTGTGATACAATGCAGCAACCATTCTGGTAGCTGGTCTCTTCCTGATTTTCTCTCATCTCTCTTGTTATTTATTTCTTAAAACTTAAAAAGGCAAATGCAGCCTCACCTACAACAACCCAGGAAAATAAAAGAGTGAGTCATCCCACTCCACTATTAGAAGAATAAGCAATGACTGGCAATTCATAGCAGAGTGAGCCCTGAGATGAATGGAAAGTCAGGCCAGGCAATCATCCCTTTGTAAAATGTGGCTCAGAAGGCCACCGTGAAGGTAATGAACACCTGGGCTGGAATTAAGATGTTTCAAGGGACTCCAACGAAAAATAAAAATTAAAAAAAAGAGCAAAAGGAAAATAACTTAATGAATCACTCTAATTCTGAAACTATTCAAGGCAGGAAAACTGGCATGAGCCTGTTTAAATGACTAATACCATCAATTCACAGAGAAATGACTTAGCAAATACAAATGATGGAATGCGATCATTCAGGATAAAACTTATCCCTAAAGAGAGACAGAAAGCTGTAAGACCTCTCCATCCCATTCCCGGGGAGTCAGTCACTACTATCCGGCCAGCCACCTGGACCGTTCTGTCACTGGCTACAAGGCATATTTTAAAACTGAATGTAACTCAATTATCAACCAGGTGCACATGAGATAGAGCACCTGGTACTGTACAGGAATTTCAAACATCGAGGTGATTCAGGCTGTTCCCTAACAGAATTTGCAGTTACTCAGGGTGTGGGTTGAGAGTGAGCCTTTATTTCAGTTCTTTGACAAACTTTCCTGTTTTCATGCAGAAATTCTCTGCTTCATTCAGGAGGGGATGATGGAGCTGATAGATTGGGATTCAGAAAGCAATTCCCCACCAACAAGCCCTTCAATGGATGGCCCAATGCTATTAAAAACAATTTTAAAGGCTCTTTGACATTTCATGCTTTTCCAACACTTTTTCATAGGCTACTGATTTGTACATTCTGGGCCTTATAAAGACGGGAAGGCAAGGGCTTTTCCTCCTAAAGGAACAGAAAAGGTTGTGCAGCTCAGGGACCTCAAATAAGTGGCTACACAGTTATGGAGGGAAGTAGAACCTAAACTTAGATTCCATCTTTCAGAGTAAGTCTTTGTTCATTCCTCCACACTAACTTCTAAGGTGCCTTACAAAGCATGCTCACATACTCATTTTTATATTAAGTGACCTCATGGAGTAGTAAGTAACCAGGGCCCCTTTATTCTGATTTTCTGATAAGAAACTTTCTTCTAAGCATGTTTTATTTGCAAGTGCTATGTCCATTACAAAGCAAACAAAACCTTCTTTCTCCAGCAGTTACCTTTGCCTGTGCAATGACATAGAAGATTTTATCAGCCTGGTATCCAAGCCCCTTTATGACACATTCTGATCCCCTCTGATTTTCTCTCCTGAAGCACTTCACAGTTCCATCCTATCGCCCCCAAGAACTTTACCCTCTTCTACTACATGCTGTATTATCTCTGTTCTTTGCTTTGGCTATTCTTCCTGCCTAGAAAATCCTCCTTATTTCCTGCCACAGAAACACTCCCTTTTTTCTCTGATGTACTCTTAGGACCCGTAGGTATTTCTCACCAGCATTTGTTACACCATATATTATTTTACAGCTGTGTATCAGAGAACCACCTGGGACATTCTGAAAAGTACTGATGCCATGCTTAAAATTTCCGGCTTTATTTGTCCAGAATACAACCTGGGACTTGCATATTTATCCAAACTCTCTAGAAGAGTCTGGTGTGTAGCTAAGTCTGGGTGTCACTGCTAAACACACTGAAGATCTTTTTGAAGCCTCTGCTGGTGGACAGTCGGCTTCCTGCGTACGTTCATCTTGGTACAGATGGAATGGCAGTGGAGAAATACTAAGACATCCACTTCAGCCATTTCCAAATCCCTCCTGGTCTCAGTCCAAGACGCCCAAATCTCCAACAGATTTTAAAAATCCTGATTCTATCACATGATCACACAGGTTATTAGAAACAGACCACCAGGAACAGGAAGAATCACAGTAATTCAGGCAGGCTTTGGACTGCTTCCCCCATCTAGGAAATGTATCATGCAGCTATTTTAAGTTGTTAATTAGTCATGGAAAGAAAGAACCATCTGGTGCCATCAGGTATGGACACTATAAATTTTTTCTCCAATATTCATATAGCGCAATTCACTTTTTTTGTGTGCGGTATTGGGGATTGAACCCAGTCCTGCCTCTGAGTTACAGTCGAGCCCTATTTTATTATTTTGAAACAGTGTCTCCCTAAGTTGCTGAGGCTGGCCTCGAACCTGTGATCCTCCTGTCTCAGCCTCCCAATACTTGGATCACAAACCTACACTACCATGCCCTTCACTTCTTTATAAACCAAATATTGCTAATTAGATGAATTACTGTCTTCAACATGCTATTTTCCAGGATGGCCATGTTAACTACATCAGGACACTCACATGGGTACAGTCTGCAGTCAAAAACAAACAGTTGATAGCTGGTTTAAATGGGCAATATTATAATTCATAATAAAAATTCTAATACCTGGCCCTGAGCTATAATCAGAGTAATTATTTAAAGGCCTAAAACAGACTGAGAATGGTGTCAAATGCTGGTAATCCCAGTAACTAGGAGGCTGAGACAGGAGGATCGCAGAATTAAGGCCAGCTTCAGTAATTTAGGGAGAACTTGTTTAAAAATAAAAAATAAAATAGGGCTGAGGTGTAGCTCTAAGGTAAACGGTCCTTGGATTCAATCTCAGAAAAAGAAAAAAAATAGCCTAAAACATCCAGCTAATCATGAGTCATAATTCTGGACTAGACTTCAGATTATTTTACTGTTCTTAAAGGACACTGTCAGCTTTTCTGAGAGTCCTTCCCGTTGACAGTTTGCATGTTCTGTTTTATGCTCCATCTCTCTCAGCCTCCCAGCAGCCTGGGTCAGAGAGAAATGACATGTCAGCTTCTCCCACACCATTATTGATGACGGGCCGATTCCTGCAATATCTGAGCTCACGTGTACACCCAGGCTCCGTGGAAAAGTGACAACATTGCAGGTCGCAGGGAGAAAGTGTCCAGGCATCGGCCCTGGCTCACCCTGCGGCTGAGCTCAATGGTGGGAGACGCAGCCCTTCTTCTTTCTTTCCTTCCCATGAGTATTTTCTTCCTCTCTGGTTTTGTACCTTTGCACACCTATGCATATTCCAGTTTTCATTCAGTCTCTTAGGTACTTTATCCCTCATCTTTACCATCAACCCTGGGATAGCATTCACTTTTTAATCCACAAATTGCATCTCAGGGTTTTTTTGTTTTGTTTTGTTTTGTTTTTTTTTGGTACTAAGGATGGGACCTAGAGGCAATCTATCTCTGAGCTACATCCTCAGGTCTATATTATGTTTTATTTTGAAAGAGGGTCTTGCTAAGTTGCTGAGAGTCATGCTAGATTGCTGAGACTGGCCTCGAACCTGCGATCCCCCTGTCTCAGCCTCCCAAGTCCTGGGATTACAGGAGTGTGCTGTGGTGCCTGGCTTCCATCTCAGGTTCTGGGGCCGCCTTTCTTCTTATTCCCATTCCCTCCTCTTTGTCCCAGGCAATGCCTTGTGCTGGTGGCAGTGGAAATAATTCCCTGCGTATGCAGACGCCAGCAATTACAGATTCAGGCTTCTGCTGTAATAAAAATGTGCACGAATATGGCCAGGAACTGCATAGGGGAGAACCCAGAAACCAAAGCGAAAATACTTTAGCCTGGCGATACTTAGGGAGGCACTTTCCTCTCCTTAGTGCTCTGATAACTTTGTCAGAGAAATTTTAAATTATGAGCTCTTTAAAAAGTTGAGTCAAGGTCTCTAAAACATGTGGAGGCTCATTTTTTTAAACAAAAACTATAAATAGCCGATTCAAAATCTCTAAAACATGATTATAAGAAAGAAAGAAAAAAGAAACAAGAAAGACAGAAATAAACAAGAAGGAAGAAAAGAAAGAGAAAGAAAAAGAAAGGAAGGAAGGAAAGAAAAAAGAAAGAGGTGAAAGAAGGAAGGGAAGGAGGGAGGGAGAAAGAAACGGAGAGAGGGAGGGGACTAAAGTGGGTTTGGAAGGAAGGATGTGTGTAATCCAGAGTAAGACAAAAACCCCAAGAGCCTTTGCAGAGACATACTTAGTGCTTGGACATAGGAAATCCACCCGCTTGTGTGTAGAACTGAGTGTGGGGACTGAGGGCTCCTGTACACGTCTGCCCAGGATGAGCATCTCTTTGATATGTGAGCTGGAGCTCTATCCCCTACCTCATCAGGCCTGTGCTTATTCCTCAACACCTCTGAGCTGTTGCCTGGGTCTCTGTCTTCTGTGCCACTTCACAGCTGTGAGGTGACATCTTACACTTCCCAGTTGCCTATGCTGTCAGGAGTAGGTGCCAAAGGGACGGAGCGTGTGAGAACAGGAGAGGAGAGGATCCCAGGACTGCCTCTCACGCCCAGCTGCCCTTTCCTCTCCTCTCAGGGACAGGGAAGCCCTCACTGGCCATATTGGGGGAACTTCCAAAGGAACAAGCAGCATTTTTCAGGGTTTGCAGAAGCCAAATACCACCTCAGCTAGTCGAACCCTCTCTGCTTTTCTTCCATTTTGCAGGACGTGATGGGAACCATACAGTCTGTCCCCACTCTTCCCTCCTGCTCTGTAAAAACAGAGTAGGCAGCAAAACATTAGACTCGGTCGTAGTTAAGAGCCAAGCTCTGTAGCCACATCTGGGTTCACGTTCAGCCTCTGGTACCTGCTAGTGCCAGCTTCTGGACAAGTTCTAGTGTGTTAAGTTGTCGTTTTCTTGTCTACAAAATGGCTACTGTTGAGAATTCACTGAGCCAACACATGTCAAAGGACCAAACTCTAGTAAGCTCTCAATGCTGGGTTGTGTTCATTACCATATTACCATACTGTTAGGTTTGCAGGCCGAGCTGATGAGTGCACAAATAGAAGTTTCCACCTGCTTCATGAAGACCACACTCTTTGGGTGAGAGGGAAAAGGTACTTCTGTTACCCACTGGAAATTCTGTCTCATTCTCACTTTAGAAAAGCTCCAGAGGGAGAAGAGACAAAAGGTTTCTTCAGGATATAATGTACACTTCTCTCATTCACACACTCCACAAAGAATTATTGAGCAGTGACTTTATACCAGGTTCTTTTCTAGGTGTTCAGGAAATAGCTTTGAGAGTGCTGAGTTCCTGACCCCATGGAGCTTAGACTCTAGTATAGACAAATGCTAACAGGGAAATATACCCGAACCTGCACATGTGGATAAAAACAAATAGGTTACCATGATAGAGTTTCCAGCTTGGAAATTCTGTTTTAATTTGTGCAAAGAACAGCCTGGGACTTGGGTGATTTTTAACTTTCTAGCAGAGTCTATGTGTAGCAAAGTTCGAGAGCCATTGCTATGTCCACTTAGTATCTTCTCTAAGCCCTTGCTTGTAGATGGCCAGGAGGGGAATGATTAGGTATTTCGGAGAATGCTTCTCAGATAAGATGCTAGAGACCTCAAGGAACTTTTTTTTTTCCAGTAAAGTAAAAACACATTTAATGCACAGGAATTCCTCATATACATGACTTTTAGGATAAATCATTTTCAGTATACTCCTTCTCCAGATGACAAAATGATTCATAATTATAATAATGGAATTGAACAAATAAAATCATGTATAATATAAACAAATAAAATTCATGTATAATGTAAATAAATAAAATTCATGTATAATGTAAACTGCACACACTCACACATACAATGTCAAGCACAAATGAAAACCATGAAAGTTCACAGAGACTGGCGTTACTGAGGTAACTCAAGGTCTATTTCTTCATCTTGACAATTACTATGTTCTCATTGCTTGTTTAAAATCAACTTTTAAGCCGGGCGTGGTGGCGCACGCTTGTAATCCCCGCGCTTGGGAGGCTGAGACAGGAGGATTGCATGGGTTCGAAGCCAGCCTCAGCTACTTAGTGAGGCTCTCAGCAACTTAGTGAGACCCTGTTTCCAAATAAAATATAAAAGAGGTCTGGGAATATAGCCCAGAGGTAGAAAGCCTCTGGGTTCCACCCCCAGTACCACCAAAAAAAAAAAAATAAATAAATAAATAAAATAAAATAAAATAAACTTTTAAAAGCAAGAATATGTGGTGCCAATAGGAGCTGGAGACATCAGCTATATCTGAAGTAGGAGAAGAGTCTGGAACTGTATACACTTACTGCTGACTGGGTAGCTGACACCCTACACCAGAACACGCAACTCCGACCTCTAACAATTAACTTCCATGTAGAATACAGTGTTCATTAAATAACAGCTACAATAACAACATGCAAATTTGGTACACACACTTATATGTATATGTACATATAAATATACTATAAATTAATATTTAATAGAACCCCCCAGCAATATATATTTGGCAGAAAAATGCTTCCAACACTCTCAATATTTTAGCACTGACATTGTTTGGAAATGCCAGTGGCTGGCTATATTAAAAATCAGAACACTCTTCATTGGTTTTATGATAGTTTTAAGTTTTCTATGCACTTGCTTAATACCTGTATTGGGATGTGCTATTCCCATTTCCTTCTACTAGGCATGCCCTGCTCAGGGCTTTTGTGTGACACTCTCCCTCCTCATTTCCACACAGGCATATCTTCTTCCAAATACGTTTCAGTCTGCCGTGAGGACTCTTCAGACTCGGGAACACAGTAGCCCAGGTTCTGGAAGCAAAGCAATGTGACCAATTGCTGAGGTTCGATGGAAAAGTTCATTTGGCACCCATAGAAATTGCAGCCAGCTGGCCTTCACGCTTGTTAACAAGAGCAGCACCTCACTTTTGAGAACAGAGAAGAGAATCTGCTGTAAACCCAGAGCAGTGTGTGATGACAAGCTAGGCAGTGGATGAGAATACAGGGAAATATGCAACATCATCGTGGACCTTAGGTTTTTATCATCAGGGTTGAGAGATAAAACATGAAAATGTACACAGCCCAAGCATAAGAAAAACAGCAAAAAATACAAGAGACAGAAGTGGATTCAAGGGATTAATTCCATTAGGGGCAATCAATGATAACTTGTGTGTTAGTTTTGTCTTGGATTTCAAATGGACGAAATACCAGGGGTTAAGAAAAGAAGCGGAGGAGGGAGAAAGTTCCAAGCGGAGGAGGTAGAAAGTTACAAGTGGAGACTAATTCAGGGGTTTAGAAAAGGCAGTGTGTTGAGAAGTCAAGCAACATTTTGGATGGTGTTTTTTTGTTTGTTTATTTGGTTTTTGTGCATGTGTAGTACTGAGGATCGAATCCAGGGCCTTTCTACCTCCAAGCTCTACCCCCTAACCTTATTTTTTCTTCTTTATTTTGAAACAGCATCTCACTGAGTTGCAAAGGGCCTCACTAAGTAGCTGAGGCTGGCCTCGAACCTGCGATTCTCCTGTTTTGGCCCCCTCAAGTACTGGGATTACAAGCATGCACCACCATGCCCAGCTGGATGGTGTTGAATGAAAATGATGACATTATATGTAAAATGGGCTCAGAAGATAGCCTGGCATGTCAGGTAAAAAAAAAAAAAAAATTAGCATTCTAGATAGTTGAGTGCCATTAAATGCTATCCACAGGGAGGTAATTAAGTTACAGAGGTATTTGAGGAAGGAAAGGCTGGTGGTAATATGAAGGATGTGGCCAAGGAAGAGGCAGAGGAGGAAGGAATTGGGACACGAGCAGAAGGTGGTAAAGACCCGGATTGAGAAAATCCATCTTCAAAAATGGTGGAAATTGGATTGGACAAAAAGACCAAACACCACAAAATTGAAACTCTGGGTTTTTAAAGATGCCTCAGACCTAAAGAACACCACAAACAAAATGAGCTTATTAGACACATATGCAATATTCCACCCAACTACAGCAGAAATTATATTTTTCTCAGCTGCTCATGGAACCTTCTCTAAAATCGACCACATCCTGGGCCACAAAGTGAGCAATAGCAAATTTAAAAAAAAGTGACATATTTGCCTGCGTCTTTTCAGACCACAGTGGAATGAAACTAGAAATCAACTATAAGAAGACCCAGAGTAACCACATAGGGACTGGACACCACACTTCTGAATGAAGAATGGGTCATAGAAAAAGTAAGAGGTGAAATCAAGAAATTTCTTGAAACAGATGAAAATATCAAAATATACCATATCAAAACTTCTGGAACACTTTGAAGGCAGTATTAGAAAAAAATTTATAGAACTGAGTGACCACATAAGAACAGAAAATCACTAGTAACCTAATGACACACCTCAAAGCCCTTGAAAAACAGGAACAGTCTAATTCCAAAGCCAGTAGAAGACAGGAAATTATTAAAATCAGAGCAGAAATCATGAAGTCGAGAATAAAGAAAAATACAGAAAATCAACAAAACCAAAAGTGGATTTCTCGAAAACATTAACAAGATAGATAAACCAATAGCCAACCTAACCAAAAGAAAGAAAGGATCAGTCCAAATTATGAGAATAAGGGATGAAAAGGAGACATTACCACTGACAGTGTAGAAATACAGAGGATTATCAAAATCTAATTTGAAAAATTATACTCCAACAAAATGGAAAGAAAAGGATCTGAGAAGAAATAGTCATACAATTGACATCTAGGGAAGTTTTCTACAATTCATTAATGAAGTGCTCCTCACCAGACTAAAGATTCTCAATGAAACAGTAGAGGAGAAATCAGAGAGGCTTTGCAAAGCCTTCTCATTGAGTGTTAGAGCTCAAATCTTGGTTTCTCCATAAAAGCCCATAGAAGCCACCTAATCTCACACACAAGCCAAAGGGTCATTTTCACGACATTCTAAGAAAATTCTGTTGGGTGCTTTGTCCTGCATGGAGAGCCCGGCCTTGAGCCAGATGATAAAACGAAACAACCTTTTTAGGAATTTAAGATCTAGCCTCTATTTCAAATTTTCTCTTTTTTTTCCTGAAAACGTAAGTAGCATTTATTACAAGTGCTTTTTAAAAGCGGTCTTTCAATTCATCCTCTAATGTGCAGTATTTCAGGCTGCACTCAGTTTGAGTCTTCTGTGGTACTTGCTACTTCATACCCCTCTTCTCCTTAAACAATGTGCCCGCAAGAAGGCTACAGCTCTTCACAGGAGAAAGATGCCCATTTTCATTCATTGAGTTGCCTTAAGGGAGAAACGGAAGTTTTGAGAGTTTAAGATTGTGATCTTAAATATTGAAATGTTATCTTTAAGTCATCAAAAGTTTGGTACCAGACAAATGAAACTGTTATGTGAGATTATCAATGTTAATATTGTATAAATTGCTATAATACTAGATGTCAACCACTAAGCCAAGCGTGGGAAGGAGGGATGGGGAGGGAATGGGGTGGGGATCGGGTAGGGGCTAACTGGGCGATGTGTGCATGTATGTCTACAAAAGTATCTTATTTATACCACTATGATGTATGAATACATTACACCAATAAAAAAAAAAAAAAAGAAAAAAAAAAAAAAAAAAAAAAGATTGTGATCTTTAACCTGGGTAATTTGCTTATATTAAGGCATAGTTCCATAACAAATTCAGTGTTGCAAATGTCCATTCTCAAATTACAAATTTAGAAAAATGCAAGCCGGATGGAATGATTCAAATGTGCAAACCCAGTACTTGGGAGACTGAGACAAGAGGATTTTAGGTTCAAAAACATTAAACTCTCAGCAACCTAGTAAGACTCTAAAAATAAAAATAGGATTAGGGGTGTATCTGGGAGGTAGAATGGCTCTGGGTTCAATCCTGAGGACCACAAAAATAATAACAATAAAAATAAAGATGCCTCAGTTAAACTATTACAAATCGAGCATCCACATCCTTGTGCTATCTAAATCTTTCCCCACTCCACACACGTGCTGAATAGGGGCGTTTTTGTGAGGTCTCCTCTCGGGAGTTTCACAGAGACTCCATCCTGGGTAGGGTAGGCAGCATTCTGATTTGTGGGGAGGGGAGAACAGAAAACTGATTAGATGCAAAATCTTTACACTCTGGGAAACCAGCAGAACATCCATTTTGAGGGGATCAAATTTTCCCAGATTCAAGATTTGGCTTCATTTTTTTTTTTTTTTTAACCTAGAGATTTTCATTTCCACAGAAACCAAACGGAGCTCTTTTCATTTCTTGTGAAAAAAACGAGGAGAGCGTGGGGGTTGGGGAGGCGCAGCCCTGTTTCATACCTTAACTACAAGGTGACAGAAAAGGAGGAGCAGCCACTGTCGGAAATCAGCGCCAATCGCTGCCTGATTCAGTCTCCATCAGGATGATTTTCACACTTCTAAAAAAAACCCACATCTTTCTAAACATCATGAATAATGGATGGAGATTTCTGAAATCCCCTTCGTTTCCCACCACAATTTAAATCAAGCTCTTTTTCAAAGCCACCATACTACGTGTTGATTGAAGTCTGAAAAGGTTATAAATAGTAAAAGTTGGAAATCTTCCACAAAGGTAAGTGGTTGAAGGAAAAAAAAAAACTACTTATACTGTGCTCAGGCAAGCTGCATTCCTCTGCAATAACTGTCCTTCATAACTGCACTATTGTCTTGAAGGGACATAACAAGAAAAGATACACGGGTCTCTAACCTCGACTCTATTTCTGGTCTCTCCAAAACCAGGAATGTGATGCCACTTTCTTTGGACTAGACTTGGTGCAGAGAAACTCTATGTAGCTGAAATTCTTAATGCCATCTCTCTCTGCTGCTGGACCTTGCTTAAATGCTGTATGCTCTGTGTTCTACGTGGGATTAAAAGTAATTCATATCTGTAGACTGTTTAGTGAGTAGCAAGTTGCAAGCTGGAAATTTTTCCTCTTGCTTCCCTTTCTGCAAGTTTCATCTGAAATCATCTTCGATGAACTGCAGCAGGAGTTAAGTCATATGTTAAAATACCAGGTCTTGGGCCAGGCATAGGGGCACACACAGTACTTGGGAGGCTGAGAAAGGAGGCTGAGATAGGAGAAATCCCACTCCTTGGTAGGCTGGGAAAGGAGGAGTATTGCTGGTTTGAGGCCAACTTTAGGTACTTATTGAGGTCCTGTTTAAAAAATAAAATAGGAATGGGGATATGGATTGGAGGTAGAATACCCCTGGATTCAAATGTCAGTACCACAAAACAACACAAAATAAAACAACAAACAAATTAACAAAAACAAAACCCAAACCTGAACAGTGATGCATAATACTGTAAGAATACAAAGAAAATATTGGAGGCTAGAACCACAGAAGAGGATTCTTTATGAACAAGATAAAGAAAAATAGATTAGTAGTAATATATTATTTGCATAGTGTTTTATAACTTCTGAAGTACCCTCAGATACCTTGTATTACCTGATCCTCAGAACAGCCCTGTGAGGCTGTTCCAGTTCTTATGGAATTTCAAACAACATCCATCTAACCAATACTTATTGAGGAACCAGTTTGTGCTTGGTGCTGGTTCACAGGGTGCAAGTCCAAGATTCAAGGTCTTTGCTCCCTTGGAGCTCAGGGTTGAAGAGAGAAGGAGAGATTGATAGTAAACACAAAACACAAGTACACTATCATCAAGACAATGAGAGATGCCATGAAAAAAAGCCACGAGGGTTTCCAGGTGTGTTGGTACATGCCTTTAGTCCCAGCTCTTAGGAGGCTGAGTCAGGAGAACTGCAGGTTCTAGGTCAGCCTCAGAAACTTAGCGAGACCCTCAGAAACTTAGGAAGACCCTGTTTCAAAATTAAAAAGTGTGGAAGTGTAGCTCAGAGGTAGAACACCTGTGCACCTGTGAATTCAATCCTCAGTATGAGAGAGAGAGAAAAAGAGAGAGAGGGAGAGGGAGAGGGAGAGAGAGAGAAGAAGAAGAAGAAGAAGGAGAAGAAGAAGAAGAAGAAGAAGAAGAAGAAGAAGAAGAAGAAGAAGAAGAAGAAGAAGAAGAAGAAGAAGAAGGAGAAGAAGAAGAGGAGGAGGAGGAGGAGGAGGAGGGAGAAGGAGGAGGAGGAGGAGGGAGAAGGAGGAGGAGGAGGAGAAGGAGAAGGAGAAGGAGAAGAAGAAGAGAGCAACAGAGGAGGAACAGGAAGAGGATAAAGGGAAGAGGAGAGAGAGAGAAGGAGAAGAAAAATAAGAAGAGGAAGGCAACAGAGGAGGAAGAGGAAGGAAAGAGGGGAGGAAGGGAGGGATGATGGAAGAAAACCATCAGGGTAAAGTACTGAGGAGTGACTAAAGGTGGGGAAGAGCTGAGAATGAGCAGCAGCTGTGGGGTGATCTGTGGAAGGGGGTTTCCAGTAGAAGGAAGTATATGTTCAGCAGCTTTGAAGAAGAAATATGCTTGTATTGTTCTGCAAACAGAAAGAAAGCCAGCATGGCTGAGGATGAAGGTGAGAGAAGAACATTCTCAGAGAAGAGCTGAGAGGCAGAAGGGAGGAAATACTTAAAAGACACAGAATCAGGAAGCAGGAAGAGAAAGTCAGGTTCACATCTGTGGAGATATTCCTATGAGCCAAGCCTTGGGTCATGTTCACAGCCATCAGTGGTGAGAGACAACCCTGGTTCTCTAGCCACACACCATGCGCACCTGCTATGCCCCCTTGCTGTCCGCCCATGTCCTGCCATCTTTGTCTGCCCCATGTGGAAACTGGAAGAAAAGGAACATTGATATTACAAATCTTGCTTTAGATCCATTTACCTGAGGCTCAGTCTCCTGAATTATTTTTACATGAGTGGCATATAAATATGGGTATTTTTGTCCCAATTTTAAAACCTGGATTTTTCCCTAAAAGTAAAATAAAGGACAATTGCCTTTACTTTCTATCCTTGGTGGCCTCTGGGCTGAAGAATCAGCTGACTGGTTCTAAATGCTGGGGTAAATTCAAGCAATGTAGATAGTGTATAATTATCCATGGAAACAGAAAAGGTGACTGAAAAAGAAAAGACAAAACATGCTTAATGCCTCTGGGGAAGGAATCCAAATCGATCCCAGTTGCCATTGTAGGAGAATTCAGTCTCCATCCATCCCCCACTGTCTTTAAGCAAATCTGAATACGCTCACTGCTTCTACGTGAACTCAAATTGCTTTAGAAGCCTGTCACATTGCATTAGCAGAAGCAGATAGTAATTCAGAGGGGTGCCAATGTGGCATTATTGGAAATTGCCGGTTGGAAGGCTTGCTGCAGTATGATTCAGGGACTCTAACTCGCTCTCATCATTGTGTGTCAGTAAGAGCAAACGATGGCATTTCTGTGGTTTTGGGTTGAACTTCTCTAAAAGTCTATCATAAAAGCAAGAGAGCCCACACCATGAATGGTACATGCACAGAGCAACACCTGCATCTATCTGCTGAAGAGGGAGGAGATCAGAACTCAGCCTTGAGCTGGCTCCGCACTGTGGTCACTTGGCATGGGTCGCAACCAGAGACACAGATCCTGTGGTGGCAATGGCATGGCAAAACTCTCAGGCTGCAAAGATCCTTGGCTTTCACATGAGGGCACACACATTCGATGGCTGGGGGAGATAGGGATGGATGGCAGAGCTGTTGGAATTAAATCACGATACTTAGATGCCATCTAATCCCAATTAGAATGGGAATCATCAAGAAGTCAAAAAACAATAAATGCTGGTGAGGGTGTGAGGGAACAGGATCTCTTTGTCAGTGGAATTGCAAGTTAATGTAACCTCTATGGAGATCAGTGTGGAGATTCCTCAGAAAAGTGGGAATGGGTCCACTGTATAATCCTATACCATTTTTGAGTATTTTTCCAAAGGGAAAATATCAGAGTATTATAGGAATACATGCATATCCATGTTTATAGCAGCATAATTCTTAATAGTCGAATTATGTAACCAACCTAGATGTGGGTCAAAGATGAATGGATTACAAAATTATGGGATATACACACAATGGGAGTCTACTCAGCAACAAAGGAAAACAAAATTATCTCATTTGCAAAAAATGGGGGGGGCTGAAGAATATTATGTTGAGTGAGATTAGCCAATCACAGAGGGTCACATGCTTTCTCTCATGTGCAGAAGTTAGTGAAAGGATTGAGATACAAGAAGGACTTTAGATAATGAAAGAAAAAAATCCAGTGGAGCCAGGGCGATGGTTTTGTGGAGGGGAAAGGAGAATTAATGAATTAATGAAGGAAACACTTCCACTGACATTATGTGAGTATGTGAGAGTAGCAATGCCAATCTCAAAACCTCGCGTGGGAAAGGGGATGGAGTACGGAGGAACCCAAGCAAAGCTGTCACGCTGAACTACATCATGAAATGACAGTACAATGCATCAATAAACATATTTTAAAAAATTTTGAAAATCTCCTCCCAGATTCTAAGGGCTGGTCATCTCCTTAAAAAAAAAACCTGCCCAGGACGGCCCTGCGTCGTGTTCCCCTCATACGATTTTATTTACAAGACTCTATAGTATTTGGATTCTCTCTAGTTGCATGTTTGGCTGCTTTTTCTCCTTCATGCTCCAGAGGCAATCTCCATGAGAAGTCCAGTCTTAGCTGTCTGACCACCAGCCCCAGGGAGAAATTCCTGGAGAATGGCCGGCACCTGATAAATATTTACCAAAGGAATATCAAGTTCAAAACAATCATGTGAAATCAGGTGCTTTCTCTAATATGTGAAAGCTAAGGAGAAAAGGGTCATAGGAGGAACTCTAGATGAAAATGGAAATCCTATAGAGGAGCAAACAAGACAACCTAAAGGAGGAGAAAGGAGGGGGGGGGAGAGGAGACTCTCTAAAAGACACAATGTACTTAAATATCTGGAAGTCAACCACTAAGCGAGCAAGGGAGGGAGGGACGGGGAGGGAATGGGGTGGGAATTGGGTAGGGGTTAAATCAGGGATGTGTACATGTATGTACACACAAGTTTTTTACCCCAATGTGATGTATGAATAGAATGCACCAATAAAAAATAATAAATAAATTTAAAAAATCATGTAGACCATAGCAGAGGCCACTCTACATGTAATAGTACTGTTTGATTAGCTGTTACATACACATAGATAGCAACAATCTGTTATACATACATATATATGTATGTGTGTATGGCGTATATTATTTTACACACACACACACACACACACACACACACACACACACACGTAAAAGCCCAGGCAAGCTAGACTCCAGGAATCACTGTGGACTGTCCTCAGCTCTGTTGGCAGGGACTGACTCAACGCCTAATAGTTTCTGTGTAGTGTGTAGTGTTAGCCTCTTCTGTGGAATAGCTGTGAAATCACTGCGGGTCTCCGAACAATGTAAACGTGTTCTCTAAAAGGTTCAAGAAAAATGTTATCCGTCTCCTCCATAACTGCTTTAGGTCTACATGATAGAAATCTTAGATCTATCTCTGGGTCTTCTCCAAATCCAATAATCTAATATTTTCCTGCCATGATTTCTTTTGAACTAGTTTGAGTCTTAAGTCTAAAAAAAAAAAAAGTTGCAGTGATAGCAAAATGAACACTCGGGATAGACTGTTTATATTTTCTTTTACTTTCTCTATGCATAGGAATATGTGAACGTGTGCCTGGGTCTCTATGTGTATATGCATTCATCTCTGTGTGTCTGTGGGCCTATTTTGTGTATACTTGAATGTATGTGCATAAGCGGACATTATCTGTGCATGTGTATATGTATGGGCATTCTAGGTGTGAGTATATATGTATACATATAAATGGGTATATATGGGTATATATAAATGGGTATACATATAAGTGAGTATATATGTATACATTTTGACTAGACTATTTGAATGCTAGTTGTAAACATTGGTGTTTCATTCTTAAACACTCCAGCTTGAATCCCCTAATACTAATAATGTTATTCTATATTGCAAAGGCCACGCTCAGGAAATTTAAGATTGACAAATATCCTATTTCGAATAAACAATTCACTTCTCTTCTTAAATCTTCCTAAGTGTTCCAAAATGTGCTTTTAATTCTGGTCTAACTAAGTTATCACACACCACATTTAGTTACCATATTTGTGGGGGGCACTAGGAATTGAACCCAGAGGCATGCTACTCCTGAGCCATACCCACAGCCCTTTCTTTATCATTTTTTAAAAAACAGAACCTTGCTAGGTTGCTGAGAGTCTCAGTGGGTTCCTGGGGATGTCTTTGGTGGTACTGGGGTTCCTGGAAACCCTCCTACCTCCGGGTTACACTTCCAGACCCATTTTTTAATATTTTTTTTAAAAATTTGGAAACAGGGTCTCTTAAGCCAGAGAGTCTGGCTTCGAACCAGCGTGATCCTCCTGTCTCCGCCTCCCAAGCGTGGGGATTACAAGCGTGCACCACCACCACGCCCAGCTGCTGGGGATGTCTTTGAACCTGTGACCTTCCTATCTCAGCCTTCCAAGTCCTAGGATTACAGGCATGTGCTTCCATGCCTAATTTAGGTACCTTGTCTCTTCAGTTTCCTTAATAACAGTTGTCCAGCCATGGTTTTTTAAATTTATGACAAGGACACTTTTTTGCCAAATCCAGGACCAGTGCTTTTCATCATTTCTTTTCATTTTAATTGACTTGATCATTTCCCAATTATATCCAGGTTAAAATCTAATATTCTAAGTACCAAACAAACGATATGCAGTAGATGTGAAATAAGTGAGGTTCCTGAAAGGAATTTTTAGGCTGAATCATCAAACCAGAGGAGAATAAAAACACTCCTGGCAGATATCTGGTGTCACCGGATAAGGCAATCTCTTCTTCTGAATTTGTTAAAACAAAAGCTTCATCAACATGATTAACTTAGTGTTTCCCACGTATTAGTCATTCAGATACTACTTTCAAGTTTTTTGCTACCTCGAATTCTGCCTGTATTATTATATAATCTCTTTTTTAAAGTCAATTTATTGTTTAAGCTGTCTTATCCTAAAAAGTAAGTTCTACTAAGCGGACTTATTATGTTTTTATATTTTTAATACCTAGTAAAGTATATAAAAATATCAAATACACACACACACACACACACACACAAAAACAAACTTGTGTATGAATATCAAGCTATGTCCCATAGCACAATAGAGGTGCTTGAGAAAACACTGGGCAGAATGCAGTGAAATTTCTCCTTGATGAAGCGGGCAGGAGCCCGAGCGTGATCTGTGCCCGTACAGACCTTGCTGGCAAGAAAGGGATCCTCAGAATGTAAGGGAAAAGGAGGTGCCAAGGTTGCCAGGCCAATCTGGGGATAACATCCAAACAAATGACAAGATCCGCAACTCCCAAGACGCACAGTGACTATATATAGCCCGCCGGCATCAGATTGATTCCTTCCTCATTCATTTCCAAATCATTCAACTGGCAAGATGGAAGAAAGGCTTAGGAAAATGCTCCTCAGGCAAACCTGGCAGTGATGGAATCCCTGCGTCCTCTGGAGCATCGCTCTTCCTGACATATAGACAATGTACAGAGGATCACAGGATTCCTGACATTGCATATTCTCCCTACTCCTCAGACAAGGAGACCAAGGCTCCAAAGATCCTTCTGGGGGATTCTAAAAAGAAGATGGGGAGCCTATGGGGAAATGCTGGATTAAAGAGGAGATTAAAAGAAGCAATTCATAGAGAAGACAGCCATAAAGGAAGGACAAGCGAGTCTCTAATTGTTCCAGAGAGTGTAGGTGTCCACACTGTATCTACAGACCCAGTGTTCACTGCTATATGCAGGTACTGAGCCCTGCCTGAAAATGTTGCTGCTGTAAACGACGAACTAAACACCTAATTTTACTGAATTGTGGTCAATTTAAATTTAAGAGCCGGGCATAGTGGTGCATGCTTCTAATCCCCGTGCTTGGGAGGCAGAGACAGGAGGATCGCACAGGTTCAAAGCCAGCCTCAGCTACTTAGTGAGGCTCTCAGCAACTTAGTGAGACCATGTTTCCAAATGTATAAAGTATAAAATAGGTCTGGGAGTATAGCCTGGAGATAGAAAGCCTCTGGGTTCCACCCCCAGTACCACCAAAAAAAAAAAAAAAAAAAAAAAGAACAAACAATTCTATTATCAAAAAACTTTAAACTATGTCCAGAATAACTTGGATATATAAACCTTTTATTCAACCATATGTTTTATAAAATCTAAACATAGGTCAAGTATTTCTGATAAAAATTCAGGGTCCAATGTGAAATATATGTTAAGTATAAAATGTACACCAGCTGGGCATGGTGGTGCACGCTTGTTATCCAAGCACTCGGGAGGCTGAGACAGGAGGATCGTGATTCGCGGCCAGCCTCGGCTACTTAGTGAGGCTCTTTGCAACTCCATGAGACTCTGTTTCAAAATACAAATAAAACAATAGGGTTTGGAGTGTAGCTCGGAGGTAGAATGCCTCTGGGTTCCATCCTCAATACCGAAAAAAAAAATGCATACCAGATCTCAAAGACTTCATGTGAATAATATTCAATACATTTTAATTTGGTTATGTGTTAAAATAATTTTGAAGAGTTGGGGATACAGGTGTTATTGAAATTGACTTTGCCTTATCTTACATGCTTCACATTGCTACTGGAAAAAGGTTTTAACTGCCAAAGTGGCCAGCATGGTATTTCTATTGGACAGGAAAGTACTTACTATTTAAGACTGTATAGAATCTGACTGGTGAACGTTGTTACTAACTACTTGGAAAACACAACATTACCTTAGAGGGGAAAATGAGTGACCCTCTTGAAGGTAGCCTTCCAGGGTCCTATAGCTATTATGATTTTTGAAATGCAATCCTTTCTAGATCTCATTCCTACTCTGCCTCTAACTGCTATGGTAGAGTACCCTTCAGGGTAGCTGATGAGCCTTTTCTGAAAAGGAACCTTAGGAATGCCATCAACAGAATGTTGGGCATCCACAATTATGTAGGGATTTTTCCTCCATTAACTTCCAACTGAACTTTGGAATTTCCATCCTTTTTTTTTTGTGTGGTACTGGGGGTGGAACCCAGAGGCTTTCTACTTCCGGGCTATACTCCCAGACCTATTTTATATTTTATTTGCAAACAGCGTCTCACTAAGTTGCCGAGAGCCTCACTAAGTAGCTGAGGCTGGCTTCGACTCTGCGCGATCCGATCCTCCTGTCTCAGCCTCCCAAGCGCGGGGTGCGCCACCATGCCTGGCTTGGAATTTCCATCCATTTTTAAAGGCAGGCAACTATCTCGATTACCATTTCCAGTTAATTACCAACTAAAAACAGCCAATTAAATTAATCACCAATTTATTTTTAAAAAAGCACTTTCTTTTTTCATACAACAATAGAGTTGTTACAGAAATCCTGAAATCTTGTTTATGAATATCATGACTTTAAAATCACGACAAATTAATTATTTTTAATCCCAGCCCTCATGATGCACAGAGACAGAAATTGGCCAGCTTTTTACCTGGCAATCTTCCGGCTACACGGAGCAGAAGATGCCTCTTCCATCAGAGCTACTCAGACACCTGTGATGCTTTATGGTTGTTCTAACTGTATGTGTTTGTTCTTTATCAAGACGAGAGAATGAGTCGGCCATTTAAATTAACTGTTAAGAGTTTTGTAAAAGAAACAGTTCAAATGAATTAACATTGTCTTTCAAAATATCATATAGCTGTGGGCTATGGCGTCTAGCTTAGGCAAGTCCAAACACAATCTGATGGTTAACCAAACTACTGGACTATGTTATTTAAGGCAATCTTATTTTTATTGTTATTAATGACATATTAGGTGATGTTAAAAGTTGCGAGTTAGGCCCTCTGCAACATAGTATTTCAAAATAGAGAATAAAAAATAAGGCTGGGGTTGCATCTCGGAGGTAGGAATGGCCCTGGGTCCAATCCCTGTATCACAATAGATAAACAAACAAACAAACAAACAAACACTATCATGAGAAGATGTGCGCAGGTTTCTCCAGACTGCCAAAGGTTTTGACAGCAAGGACAACGGCTACAGGCTGCTCTCTGTATCTCAAGACCATTCCAGGATCCTGACTATCCATGTGCTGCGCCTGAAGACACCTGTGACTTTGTAGAATATTCACATGTTGCCCAGCCCTGGTCATAGTCAAGCTCTTACTTTTCACAATCCAGAAAAAAAGAGAAAGAATTTTTTTTTTTTTGTACCAGAGGTTGGACCAAAAAACATTTTACTTGTAAGCTACACATGCCAAACTTTTTTAAAAAATTTATTTGTTTTGAAACAAAGTCTTGCTAAGTGACTGAGGCTCTCCCTAAGTTTCTGAGCCTGGCCTTCAACCTGCAATTCTCCTGTCTCAGTCTCCCAAGCACTTGGATGACAAGCATGCACCATCACACCTGGAATATGACTTTTTAAAGAAGTAATAGCATACGCTTTGCATGAGGAAGTCCTAGAAGTTAATGGTGACTTTAGGATGCCAGAGGTTGGGTTGCCAATAGCAATTTCCTATGAATACAATCAACTACCCTTGATTTTTTTTCCAGAAACCAGCTGGCTCTTCCGTCTTCCAGAGGAAAAGTGACTTCATCTTACCTGTTAATCCTGATACCATTTCCTTCAGTTATTTGACTACAATATGAATGTGTATTCAGAAAATACTCAGCATCCTCCAGCTCAAAAGGAAACCATGTGGGGTTTACGCAGTAAACCCAGGCTGGGGAGGAAAAAAAGTGGCACATATTGAATGCCCATATTTCTCAGCACCATCACTCAACAGTTAGAAACACCCCTGGCATAAAAGCCAGGCTGTTGCTTTTAGAAATTTTTTTCTGTTTTTTTTTCCCCTTCAATGCCAAAAATGAGATTCAGCCCACAATTTAATATTGTCAATACATATTTTTCATTACACAACTGGCAAGCCAACTGTTACCTAAGCACTTCATACTCTTCAAACTTCCCACCCACATGTTGTGAACTCATCTGCATCTAGAGATGAGTCGGGAAGCACCGTTCCTCCAGGAAAGAGCTTCTCCATTCTCAAGCAGCAAAAACCACAAGCCTGACTCCTTGTAGTGTCTGAACTGTTTCTTCCAGCAAGAAAGAATTCTAAAGCTACCATTTTGTCTGGGGAAAAAAAAAAAAAAAAAAACACAACAGTCCCATCCTCCTATTTGTAGCTTGTCTGTTGAAGATTTCAAATGAAAAGAACCTCAAAAATACCTGCCAATATCAAAGACCTCTACTTCTTTTATAAAATGAAGGGCTGTTTCTTTTTTCTTGCACTAAACTCAAGTTAATTAGGTTTTGGCAGGTCAGCATCTCAACTCAGCATCTCTTTATTGAAAATAGTTCTAGGAGACCTTGATGAAATGGAAGAAGCTTAGAAATAGTCGCTTTCTTGCATGCTGGGTAAATAGGAAAGCATGCTGACTGTATTTATTTTACTATCATTATGTCTCTGTGGGGTGAGCCAATAAGAGAAGCAGAAGCTGTTACCATCTTGGAATAAATAGATAGACCTAAACTAATTTATTTTCTTTTCTTCTCCATCTCAAACTATGACTTCATGATGGCAGAAAGCCCTTAATATTAGGGTGCATTATTTCCCGATGACCCAAATTGGATATTTTTTACTCCATTTGTTAGAGGTCACTCATTCATTCAGCAGGTAGTTATTGCGTGACTTCTATGTGCCGGGTTGGTGGTGGCCACCAGATGCAGAAAAACGGGCCTATTTTCATCCAGGAAGATGTTTCACGAGGCAGCTAGGTGCCCAGACTAAGCTATAGTAACTTCATGTCTTAGCTGGGGCTGGCATGATAAAGTACCATACGCTAGATGGCTCAAACGACAGGGACTTATTTCTCATCGTTCTAGAGAAGATGCCAGCAGGGTGGTGTCTGGTGTGGGCCCTGCTTGGATGGCAGACAACCGCCTTCTCACTGTATCCTCATGTGGCTTCTTTCTGGTGTGTGTGTGTGTGTGTGTGTGTGTGTGTGTGAGAGAGAGAGAGAGAGAGAGAGAGAGAGAGAGAGAGAGAGAGAGAGCACGAGAGAGCACGAGAGAGCTAGCTCTCCCTGGTGTCTCTTTTTTTTTAAGAGCATAATCCCATCATGACCTTGTCTAAACCCAATTACCTCCAAAAGGTCCCATCTCCAAATACCATCATGCTGGGCTTAGGGCTGGGATACTGTTTTTTAATAACATAAAATATGTGATTTCACCTATCATTTAATTCAATAGACCCAAGTTTTCAGACGCCCTCAGAGGAGTGGGCCTTTGGTTTCTCTGGGGCTACGCTCTTGCAGTAGCCAGGGATAGGACCCTGGATTCAGAAGAGGAAAGGAGCTATAGTGGTATTGGGCACCTTGGTCCTGAGGCCTCAGGTGCCTTAAGACTTGAAGGATCATGGAAAAAACCCTGAGGCTCAGCTCCTATAGCAGGGGCAGTAAGATTTCTACAGCAAAACCCAAATCCAAAGCAGACGTGCCTTCTCTTGTAAATCAGGTCTCCCTATTTCAAGGCCTGTCTGCATCTTTGAAACTTCTTCTGATCAAGTTCAATCAGGCAATACCACAAAACAAATGAAGATAACACAAATCAGATGAAGGCCTGGTTTAAGGTATTATAATAAGCCTCAAGTTCTCACACAACGGCGCGGGGTGCTTTTAACTGGGCCTGATGAAGCAGGCTGGGTGCACGTCCGTCTCTTGTCAGTGTCAAAGCGAACATCCATCAGGCGCAGCCCCTCAGCCAGAAACAATTTGACTTCTCTAGGGTTTGATCATTTCCTTAAAAGCCTGCATGATCAAAACCACCCTGGAACGAAGAAGGATCAAAAGAGGAGGAATTACAGAAATGCTAGTGTAGGTTTTGACATAACCCTGACACTTAGCGCAGCCAATTCTTCTCCAGAGAAGCCTCCTCCGTCTCAAAACAGTGTGCACCACGTGGCGGTGGCATGTATCTTTTCCCTGACACCCCAAATCCTTGCAGAATCAGTCAGTAACTCTTAGCTGGATCTGACATGCAGATTTTTAAGATGGAGTGTCAAGCTCCTTGGGATACTCTGAACAGAATGAACGGGAGGGGAGAACACACCTACACGTCTCTTCCCCCATCTATTGTTAAAATGAGCAAGGCATGTGAGGACATTCAGGTATCTTTGGGTGACTTAAACTACACTCAGGGCTGTACTGTGTATTTAGTTCTGGTGCAGCACGCGGGAGCCTCTGCATAATTCTAACACTTGTCTGCTTCATTGCAAGGGCTTTTATTTATGCCATCCAAAAGAAGTCTCACAGCAAGACACAGAGGACAAGAAATAAGATGGACATTTGGCAGAAAATCGAGGCTCAGAGATCTTAAGGGAGTCTCACCTGGGATCGCAAAGTCAGAGAATGAAATGCATTCCAAATCAGGAATTGTAACTGCATCGCTTAGCACTTTTAAACAAGCCTGGGAATCTGGGATTTCACTCTTCTGTGGGAGGCTGAATGTAGCCTGTATATGTGTTCTGTGTTTTGTTTGTTTGCTTGCTTGCTTTATTCTGTTTTCAGTTGAATTAGTCCCATCTAAACATCAGGAGCTTTCACATACAATATGCATTTCAGAACTTTTTTTTTTTTTTTCCCTTTGGAAAAGCCAAAGCTCAGAGCTATATTGGTGCAGGAATCAGAAAAGCAAAACAGAAGACTACAGCTGACTTCCTGAAGGCTCTTGGCCATAATCAGAATCTGATCAAAGACCCCTTCTCCCTCTGGGATCGCAGGCTGCGGTACCCAAAACCCAACAGGCCATTCATTCTGCTGTGTCTGTGCTCATGTGATGTCCCTCCTCCTGGGATGACCTGTCTGTTCAATCATTCTGGCGGGGATATGTAATCATCTCTCAAGATTCAGTTCAAATGCCCCTGGCTCCATGAAGCCAATTTTGTTAATCCTGGAATAACTATCCTGGCTTGGTTCGGGGATCTTGAACATATCTTTGTACATATTTTATTAATCTAATTTTAAATATGTGCATAGTTATTGCTGGGCACATGGTAAATGATCAATAATGTTTCGATTAATAGCAAAACAAATGACTTCAGTAGTATTTTTCATGTTTCAGCCTCTGCTCAAAGTATCTTATACATGTTAATTCATTCATACCTTACAACTAACGATCATTACACCATTTCACATAGAAAAAAAACTGAGGTGTATTAAAGGTTAAAAAGTATTCCCACAGTCACTTAATCAGCTATTAGGTGGCAGAAATGGAACTAAAACTTAGTCTAGTCACTTGTGGGTGGATGAGTAGATGAATGACCAGGTAGAAGAAAGGGGAAAAGAAAAGAAAAAAAGACAAGAAGGGAGGGAAGAAGAAATAGCTATCAGGACATGATGGCAAATGGGGAGAGGCATGGAAGAGCTCTTTCATTTGAAGAAACTACATGTTCCTTGGTGGGACAGGGGCAGTGGTACGTGCTGATAAACCTTACAACTAGATTTACAACCCTGCTTTGTGGTGTAAATACCCCATGCCTGATTTCAAGCTACCCACATGAGCTGGACAGAGGAAATGTGGGAAATTGGCCATAGGGGCCAATTCTAACACATCAGGCCTTCGGGAGGCCAAGGAAAATGGCAGATGGAGAGAGAGAGAAAGGCATCAGTGAGGGGATGGAAGACCTAGGTGACCACTCTGAGAATGTAACCTGCCCGTATACAACCAAAACTATTGAAAGGTGTTTTGTAGAGAGTGATATGACCATACGACCACAAAGAGTTGGACACAAGATGAGAACACAGTCAACATTTTAAGAATCCTTCTTTCATCTTGCCTGCACCACAATTACGGCCACAAGGAAAGATAAACTCTCTTACCCCTTTCCTATCCTGCCCCTCGCCAGTCAGTTCTTCTTCTCTTTATGGCTTTCCATTGTCTAGAGTTCCAGAAGTTCTCCAGGTATCACTGACCGTCAGAGTTATAGAGTGTCCATTTATCGCTTCTGGATCCTTAGCACGTAAGAGATAAAATGCCCAAGCAAAGATGTGACCTCACTCTAGCCCAAATAGGGAAGCCACTGTACTGAGTAAAAAATAAACCAGTTTCAGACACATCCTTGACACTATATAGACCACAGAGCTGGAGGGGAATTTTGAAAACATTGATTTCCTGATTATCCAGTCACTGGGAAAGCAGAGCTCAGGGAAGTGGATGTAACCAGCCTGATGCCGCAGACCTGGTTAGAACCGAAGCTGAGATGAACACCAGGTTACCTGGGTCTCAATCAAGTAGTCTACACACACATAAAGAGGCTATTTTCTGAGATGCTGCCTTTTCCTGCTAAATCAGTCTATTTCTTAGGAGAGCTTTTTTCTTTCTTCTTCTTTTACTAAGCAAGTTCCATTTCACCAGTTAGAACAAACAAAAACATGTTGATCTCCAGGAACTGGGACATTCTGTCATGTTCCCAAAACTGGACAATAGGAGCCATCTGTGTAGGACACACTCCATGACCACTGTCCCCTCTCCATTACTCAGCTTAAAAATTCTTCATCCTGGTCTTTTCCCATGAGCTTTCATCCACCTGCCTGCACTAAAACCACTTCCAGGTAGCTAAGATGTGGGAAGAGAAAGGAAATGAATCTTTAGAAGTCACTGTACAATGCTGCTGGAGGAAAACTATACCAGAGGGGAAGTTGAAACTTTTGGCTGTTTCTAGCCCAACAATTCTCCCTCACTTCAGGTGGGATTGGTCAAGGCTATATGGAACCTAGTCAAGGGGGCCTCTGGGAACTAGAAAACTAGAATGTGAGCCATTGTCATCTAGCCAGGCTCCAGGATCAATAAAGCCTATTTTTCTGTTTCTCCAAAGCCATTCCATATGGCCCCGGTATGTGATTTTCTTTCAGCTAAAGGTCTTCTCCACTCCTCACCATCCTGGATCTCTCTGACAAGGGCAGAGCATGCCAATTCTGTGGGTCAGTGAAGTGAAAATTAGTCTGGGGAGAAAGATCCCTGAGAGTTATGGCAGCTAGGAGGGCCGTCTATGATAACTGTCCCAGGCCCATTCCAATTTATACCTACTAACTTGGAGAAATAACTAATATCTCTTTCATTTCTTCCAAAGTATCCCTGTGGTAGATGGTATATTATATAATCACCCTCTCCCAGAGATTTTCTGGTCATAGACATCCGAAGCATCTATTAAGAAAACCCAAGCACTCCATTCATGAACTTGAATAATAAAAATAGTCACAACTTTGTCCATAAGCTGTAAAGAGCAATGTAGCATTTCACTGTATTGTGAATGCAGACCATGCTCCTCAAATGTAGTAACGAAACCAATGATTTTGTCGCCAATATAAGTCAGGTATTTTCATATCACCCCCACAGTTGCTACAGTTACCTCACAGCAGAATCTATGATCGACCCTACTCTGAAGTCCTGCCCCTAGAGATTATTATACATGCCTTGCTTAAGAGGCACATGCAATGGTTCCTTTTATAGTTCAATACACATTTTACTAATATTCATTTGTTTATGATTGTATGTATTATATCTCATGCATTTAAGCACATCATTCTGAGATCCCTAGGCTACACCAAAGGGCACCATGCATAAATGAGAGTAAAAGCCCTTAGCCTAGAGACTGAGCAGCTACAGAAATGAGGTGTTCTGGAATATAAGAGAAGATCCCTTGGCCTCTGTCTGAGGAGTTAGTTGTCTGAGTTGATCTAGAACAATTAAGAAGGATTAGAGCATCCTTTTTCCTTGTACACAGCCTCAGAGTCTAACCTCCCATCTCTTCCTCTGCCTTCTCTTCTCTATTCTTAGT
This sequence comes from Muscardinus avellanarius, assembly GCF_963383645.1. Taxonomy (NCBI): domain Eukaryota; kingdom Metazoa; phylum Chordata; class Mammalia; order Rodentia; family Gliridae; genus Muscardinus; species Muscardinus avellanarius. The sequence continues at coordinate 14,097,447 of NC_137804.1, forward strand.
CTTCTCCTTTGTCCTTGGGATGCAGTGTACCATCACACATCTCTTGGCCTTGTGGTGATTCCTGGGTTCTCTTCCCTTGAGCCGTTCGCTTTCCCTTGTAGCCAAGTGGTTCTTCCACCCCTTTCTCTCTTCCCACCCCTCCTTCTCTGCTGGTTCTCTGTTGCCTCTCTTGGCTCCGGACCTGGCTGGCCATTGTGATCCTTCCATCACAGGCTCTGTAAGGGAGGCTTTGAGCACTGATCATCTACACTATAACTTTCACGTAGGACTAATACTCATTTTATTCAGGGGAGGTATTTCTGAGACACCGTAAACAAGAACTCCACACTATTCTATAACTAAAGGAAAAAAGACTTTGAAAACCCAGGTATAAATATAATTTGTCAAAAGGGTGGGACATATCCAGCTTGAGTATCCTTGATGGCCAGATGTCTAGGGGAAAATCAGCAGGATAGTTCTTGGGGCGCAGATTCACAATGTTATATGTGGAGAGAATAGTGCTTAGTCACTGCTAACAGGGAGCCCTCAAAAGCAGGCCTAGACCATGGCCAATTCTCCGAATTAGCTGAGGTTAGAAGACTAGGGGAGAGACCATGAGAGACCTCATGTCTTCTGTGCTTTAACTTTGGACAAATGTATAGGTGCCCCTTGCCCTCACAGGGAGGCATATTTATTCAGAAAAAGCAATCTCTCCCAGTAAGGTAACTGAAAACATAAATACTTAAGGCCTATCAATGCTCTAAAAGAAAAAAAAAGGAAGAAAGGAAGAAAGAAAAGTAAAGAAAAATGGAAAGAGAGAAGGGAAAAATCTAAAGAATCTAACCTATATTTAAAGACATGAAACTTTGACAAATATGGCTTTTTTTGCAATTAGGATGGAACTCAGGGGCATGCTACTTCTGAGCTACACCTCCAGCCTTATTTATTTATTTATTTAATTTTGAAATAGGGCCTTGCTGAGGCTGGCTTTGAATCTGTGATCCTCCTGTATCAACCTTCTCAGTCCTGGGATCACAGGTGTGTGCCACCATGCCCAGCGAGGCAGGCCTTTTTTATATTTGCCTTCATTGTATTTGTAAACAAAGGGCACCTGACACACGTTAAAAAAAAGTGTAGTGACATTTGCACTAGACAAGTATTAACATAAAATGTAGCTGAGAGAGCTTAGTGAAATCATAAATTTCATAACCTTTCCCAGCCTATTCAAGTAGCCCCTTAAAGAATAAAATCTGCTTTATTGGAGGTGGTTCTTTTTCAGTATGTATTCATTTATTTTTAAGAAATAATATGGCCCTTACTATTAACTCCCCACTTTGTGGTGGGAAGATTATCAGCTTTTGTTTTGTTTGTTTTTGATGATTCCAGATTTTGTTCTCATATAAAATGGCCGTTTCACATGCCATGTTGAGATTTATTAATTCACTAAGTTTTTATAACATATGTTTATACATGTCTGTTTGTGAATATACATATATATGCATACTAATACATATATAGTATGGGTATATACATACATATATATTAGTATTAGATATGAGAATATCTATCCTGGTTTCAAAACATTTGTCAACAAAGTTCCCCAAAGTTAAAACCTACAGATAAAGTAAATGTTGCACTAGATTTATTAACCTTATATATTACTCAAGCCCAAGTATATATCAAGATAATATATATTATAAAAATATATTATTATTGCCGGGCGTGGTGGCACACGCTTGTAATCCCAGCGCTTGGGAGGCAGAGACAAGAGGATCGCGCTGGTTCGGAGCCAGCCTCACTGGCTTAAGAGACCCTGTTTCCAAATAAAATTATAAAAATAGTTCTGGGAGTGTAGCCCGGACGTAGAAGGGCTTCCAGGAACCCCAGTACCACACACACACACACACACTATATATATATATATATATATATATATATATATATATATATATATAATATAATAAATAATAAACAAAATATATAATATATACAATAATATATAAAATATATAATATAAAAATATAAAAATATATTAATATTATATGTACATGTATATATATCAAAATCTATTCAAGTAAAGCTTCTCAGGCTCTACATTAGTCTTTTTTACTGAAAAAAAATGCCAACATTTTAATCAAAATCATTCTATAGTATCTTATTATTTGACTTTTCTTATTATTAAAAAAAAAAGTCTAGGTCAGATGCCCTGGAACTTGATTAATTTTTATTTTTAAATCCCCAACCCCAAACAAAAACTGTAAGTCACACTGTTTTGCGTGAACATATTTTTCAATATGTTTAGCATAAAAAACATTTTTCACACCCTTTTTCTCAGAGCACGTTGCTTAATAGTAATTGATATTGGAATTGTCCACAAACTCGTATTTGCATGACTTTGAATAAATGCATGTTCAGAAGGGCCGTGTGTGCCCTTTGGTGCTACACTGCCTCGTGGACACCAGAGTGGACTAGGAAGAGGAACCATGGCCCAGAAGAATCAGATGAGGATACAGCTAACTCCCCCCCTCCCTGGGAAACCTAGGAACTGGAAACCAGGTTGTCTGCCTCCGTCCAAACAAATTCTCCTTTCTGTGGAGCCCGGAACCCAGAGACCTGTTTCCTCGAACTTTATCACACAGGATTTCAAGGTTGCTTTACTCCTCCATCACTGCCATCATCCAACGAAACTGGTGTCCCCACCTTTAGTAAGCCACTCTTTGGGGATGATCTGATTTTTGACAGTTCTCTCTACAGAGTGTGGTAGGTGTGTGACATTTTCTACTCCCATAAAGATAAGATTCCTCTCTCCTGAGTTTTCTAGAAAGTGGGTGCTTCTCTTGAGAAACTGGGGTGCTGGGATTCATACAGGTCAAGCGGATGCAGATGGCTGGCTGAGGTCCAGGGGGAACTGGAAGAGCAGCTGCTGGTATGTGTTCCTCATTCCCTCACTATGGCATTCTGTCACAGCAGGGCCCCGAGTCAGCAGAGCCTCACCTCTTCTGGGGAGACAGAACCCTCGCCGCCATCTTCTCTTCCACCCCAGTCGCTGCCAAGGGCCCCCTCCCTGGTCGTCACAGTATCAGGAGCGGACACCCCATTCCAGGTGCCATAAAAGCCAACAGGCTTCCACTGTCTGCCTAGCACTCTTGCTCTCCTGATGGGATTCCGAGAAACAGCCTTTCTCCATTCCCAGCCTATTTCCTCTGGCAGATTTTTTCTTGGTTTGTCTCCAAAGGGAGGACGACACCCTAGTACTGGGGTTTCAGAAAACAGTACAAAGCCAGGTGTGGTGGCACACACTTGTCATCCCAGTACTTGGGAGGCTGAGACAGGAGGATGGCGCAGGTTCAAAGCCAGCCTCAACTACTTAGTGAGGCTCTCAGCAACTTAGACCCTGTTTTCAAATAAAATATAAAATAGATCTGGGAGTGTTATCCCCTGAGTTCCATCCCCAGTACCACACACAAAAAAAAAAAAAAAAAAAAAGAAAGGAAACATAGTGTTCCTAGAAACCAGAATCCAGAATCCCACCCTACAAGAACACCTGGAGGTTTGGGGAATCCCTGAGTGGCTGGAAAAAGGCCCTGCCATGAAAGGGAAGGGGCGCAGTGGACGACCAAGTGGCAAAAAATAATAATTTCACTGAGTCCTAGATATATTCACTAGGAATATATTGTTTGTCTTAAGATGTATTACAACATAAAAGTTTAACTCAAGGGTCAGAAATCCAGAAGAAATCATGCCGATTTGTTTCCTTGCACCCCAAGATTTTCCCCTCTGATATATTGCCTCTTCTCTTATTTTTGCAAATTCTTGACAGTATGATGAGACAGAGCTACTTAGCCTGATTAAAGGACTCTGTTAAAATGGTTGCAAATTCATTGAGTTTTATTTAGAATTATTAAAGGGCTATATGGCTAGTTTTTGTTGATTCCAAGGCTTATCAATATATTTTTTTTTTCTTTTGCTGTACTGGGGATGGAGCCCAGGGGCATTCTACCTCCAAGCCCCACCCTCAGCCCTACTTTTTATTCTTTATTTGAAACAAGGTCTCGCTGAGTTGCAAAGGGCCTCACTAAGTAGCTGAGGCTGTCTTCTAACTGCGATCCTTCTGTCTTAGCCTCCCAGATGCTGGGATTACAAGCATGCGCCATCACACCTGGCTCCAAGGCTTATCAATATTCTACTGCAATTCTTTGTAAGAATAAAAAAGGCCATTTGTGGTGGCTTCTCCACTATAAGGTACTGACTCAGGTTATGCTGATGGAGAAGGAGCTATGGGATAATAAGCAAAACAATCTTTTTTTTTTTTTTACAAATAAACAAGTTAGTTTTCTAGTGAATTCTGAGTTACTGAAAAACAGCACAAGTGAACATAACCTATTTATGCAGAAACAAGACTTATTTGACCAAGAGTCAAAAGACAGTGGTTCTAACATCAGTCACACTGAGTGGCCTGCAGCTCAGCACCGAATTTCCTCTTGATGGGGAGGGAGGATGTCACCTCATCATCAGTCCCTTTTAGCTCTCACATTCTGTGATTCAGTTCCCAGAAAGATACTCACTTCCAGAACACAGTTGCTCGCCTAAAGCTGCCTCTGGCTTTTGACCACAGAACACATCTCTGTTCCCTTTGGATTCCTCTTTTCATTCCTCTATTTATTTAAAAAAGGAATGTCTGTTAAAAGGCTCAGAAGACAACCCCAATACTAGTATCCGATTCCCTAAATCAGCTTCTAATACCACTGAGGGGTACCCAACAGACTCTCAGACAGGTCATGGGCAATGTCAGTCTCCCCTTACTCTAGCCACAGGGGGGCCAGGGGTAAGCTCTGGCCCATATAGTATGCCCCTGGGGTTTGGAGAAAAGAGGAAGGAGCCTTGTACATCATTCCTTGTGGACAGAGTCTTTAGGACCAAATAGGGCTGGGACATGGGCACAACAAGCATTCTTTGCCCACCAGAGCAACCAGCCCCAGCATTTACTGAATTAATAACAGCAAAAAATACTCTGTCCATGGCTGGGTCTTCCCACCTATAAAAAGGTAAAATACTATTGCTACTACTACTACTACTACTACTACTACTACTAATAATAATAATAATAATAACAACAACAACAACAACAACAAAAACTTTGCCTATCTAATGGTTACTGTGCAAGTTAAAACTAACACAAGTACATAGTTCCTAGTGAATAGTTCCTGGTACGTATTACAAATTCAATAAATGCTAAGTAGTGCTGATTGCTTTAACTATTAGTCTCAGCAACATGGAAAATAACCACCTGGGTGTGGACTTCGAACCTTCCCTTACATTCCCAAGAAACATCTTCTAACCTGTTTCTCTGCGAGGGAAGCTCAAATCCAGGCGGTGCACATTCAGAAAGAAGCAGGCCTTGGGGGTGTCTGCGACTAAGCCATCTAGAATGAGGTCTTAAGTCTGGGGTCCTACCTCAGGTATCCAGGTAATCACCAGCCAAGGCCTGGCCGGTGAGGTAGTGGCCTTGGTGCTCAGGAGCTGCACCTGGAGCCTGCCAGGAGGGAATCCCTCCTGCTTCTTAGGACTCTGGAGCTTGCCACCCTAAGGCCAGGACTAGCTGCTTCAGGGGTGACCCAGAATGCAAGTGACTGGCGACAAGATTCCTCCTGGGAGCCCGAAGAGCCGATGTCCTCTCTGGAAGGATCTGATCAAAGAGCCCAGATTGGCTTTCTCCTGGCTGGTAGAGGGAGCAGGCGGTGCCTACTGGGTAAAGCAGGGAACCAGAGAACACCTTGCCCCTCCAAAGCCGCCAGAAAGAGAGGTCTGCGCAAGGAGACCCGAGAGTTGTAAGCTCCTGACCCATGCATCCTCCAAAATGCTTCCCCTGTGGGGCCAGGAGAACCAAGGACCAGACTGTCACCAAAGGAGCTGCTTCAAGAGGGGCGTGCACCTCTTCCCTCTTCGGAGAGGATTAAGTGAGGTGTTTTTTTTTTTTTTTTTTTTTTTTAACCAGCGTGTGTTCCCCACCCAGAAATGAGGAGAAGGCTGCTCCTTCCAACAGCCAACTAGCTCCCCTTCCGCAGCAAAGGTTCTCGCACTCCAGATAGCTGGGAGGATGCCCGGCTTTCTAGCACCCACCAGAGCATTGGGAACAACCAGAGGGATCTACCTGGGGGCTGCATGGTGGGTAGACCCACCTCTGCCCGGGCCTGGGTCTGGGATGTGAGTCTGGGCTCCTCGCGGCGCACACCCCCTCGCCCTCCAGCTCCGCTCCCGATCCTCCCCGTGGGCGCCGCGCACCGCTGGCTTCCCCGCTCCTTTGCTCCGCCCAGGTGTGATTTGTGGAGCCTCGGGGAGAAGGTGGCTCCCACCGCACCCTCCGCCCGGCTGTTTCTCCTCCTCCTCCAACAGATTGGGACCCCCGCCTAGTTGCTGAGCGCCGGGGACTCCCGCCCTTCTCCGCACACGCACCTCTCTCTGCCTAAGGGCCAGGAGTCCCCTTCCCACCCCGGGGCGCTGGAAACATCCTGGCAGGGAAGGTGGGCGTGGGTCTACCTACTTGGCTGCGGAGATGAAGGGGTGTGGGCGCCAGCCCTGCCGGAGAAGGGAGACCACGGTCCTCTTAGAGCCAGGAAAAGCCTCTCAGGTCCCTGTTCTGACCATGCAGTCGCCGCCCAAGATGCCAACGCATGCAGATTATAGCGGGGAGGTTTGTAGGTTCCTGGGAGAGGGAGATCAATCCACGCCAGGCACCCAGCAACCTCCCTTCCCAAATCCCTCTCCCGGGGTCGGGGGAGGCAGGAATTCCAGGGCTCCAATCCACCCCTGCGCCTCCCAGGTACCCAGCCCCTCCCCCATCTCTATTTACACACCCGAGCCAGCTCTCTCCGGATTTAAATCGCTTTTTCTCCTCCTTGGACGACCGCTCCGGGCTGGCCCCTCGCCTCCATTAGCAGCGCCTCTCGGTCCCCCTCACTCGTGGGTAGATCTACCCCCCCCCGTTCCTCCCTCACCCCCACCAGCAAGCTCTTCCTCCTGGAGCACACCCAAATCTGTACTCGCGGTTCCCAGGGCGCACAAGCGAAAGCCACTCCGAGAGAGGTTTATCACAGAGTTGGGGGTGGCACGCGAAAAGGGTGGGCTGTCCCCCCACGCCGGATAGAGTCCCAGGGGGTGGCCGCAGCCTCCCCCACGTCCCACCTCTCCTCTGTCACCTTCTCCGCTCGCCGGCTCGCTCATACCCAGCTCCTAACAGGCAGGGTGAGTCCGGTGCTGGGTCCCACCCAAACCCTCACCTCTGGAGAGATGGAGCCACGCCGGGGCTGAAAAGTCGACTAGCAAGAACGCACGGAGAGAACCGGGCAGATGCTTATGGCAAAAGGAGCTGGGGGAAGGGCGCACGCGAGAAGTAAACGTGCGACTTGCTCGCCGGGCACGGGGTGAGCACCGCGCGGGGGGGAGGAGGGGTCACAAAAGTTTGCAGACTCCTGCGAGGCAGGCGGCTGCACGGGAGCGGAGGGGGTCGACTCTCCCTTACCAGGCAGGGTCTGTGCCAAAGGGACCAGGGAGTGGGACAGATAGGGCTCAGAGCTGGGGTGATATAGTTCTCCACTTGTTCCAGAGGGACGGCCTAAGCATCTGGGCAGAGAGAGGATCCGGATCCCGCGCTCTGCGTAAAGCAACAGGCGGCCGCACCTTACCTTTGCGCCAGTCCCGGGCTGGGATGGCTGCTCCATCCTCGTGGCGCAGGGAGCAGGCGTTCGGTGCGTCTGCCTCGGGGCGTGCGAGCTGCCAGGGCTGCAGCGGCCGCCACCTCCAACCCGCTGCACGCCGGGCTGCCCACCCCCGAGCGGGCGCCGGGCTCCGCTCCCCGGCGACCGTGGCGGCCGCGTTGACGCGCGGTGGCTGGGGCTCGGGACGCAGGCGTCTTTGGGCGCCGCGGCCGAGCGAGGGTGCGGCCCCGGGCGGCCGTACCGGGCACCCCTGGGCTCTCGCTGCTGCGGCGGCCGCTGCGGACCCTGTGCGGGGAGCAAGACCCTTGCAGGAGGAGGAGACAAAGACGCGAGAAAAGCAAATAGCCACTTGGCCAAATGCAAAGGGCTCGGTCACTAGAGGGGAGTCGCCTCCAAACCTGGGCTGGGGATGGAGAGAGGAGGAGGGGCGAGGCTCCCCGAGACTAGAACAGCGGCAGGGAACGAACGTGACTGTCAGGGCTCCCCGTGCTGCTCTCCGGTCTTCTCGTCCCCAGGTCCCGGGTGGAGAGAGAGGGTGGGTGTTGAGCGTTTGCTGCAGGAGCGGAGCCTAAGTAGGAACGTTATCTTCCTCCGCTGGCCCGGCCTTCCTCGCCATGCACAGCTCCCCTCGCAGGAAGCTATGGCCCCATTCTTTCTCTTCGTTTCTCTAACTACTGAGACCAAAGCTGAATGCAAACGCCGCAGCAAAACGAGGCTGAGTCGGTTGCTCTCATCCCGGGCCAGGCAGTCGCCCAAAATGAGTTCTGCAAATGATTGCCTCCTGGGCGCCAAGGGCTGTGCTAAGCTATCGTGGGCGGGGCTGGGGGGCGGGATAAGGTCACACCCCCCACCCAAGGCTCCGTAGACAGATCTCAGGATGAATTCTTTCTGCCATCATTGAAGCCCAAAGTTTAGCAGTTGAGTCCTGGCCCCTAATCACCAACCCCAACCAATCCAGTTTCCCCAGACGAGGAGGGGTTAGGATTCAATGTTCCTTTTCCCTTTTAGGGATGGCTTTGAATATGCAAGAGAAATGGAATGTCTAGGTCCCTTAAGCAAGGAATGACTCTGTGTGTGTGTGTGTGTGTGTGTGTGTGTGTGTGTACACGCGTGCACACGTGGGTGTAGAGAATGAGGGGGATTACTGGATTTGTTAATATTCTTATACTTATTTATTTTAATTATATATCAGATCGATGCCAGAAACCAATTTAGGATAGGGGAACCTGCCTCCCCCAAACTCAACAAATACAACCTTTATCCTTTTTAAAAGCCTACTGCCTTCTATTCCCATCCCCACCCCAAGAAGAATTAATCTTTCTCCTCTTCTCTTTGCTGTCACAGAATTTTATTGCCAGTCACTTGCAGAACTTACATATTTATAGATTCCCGTCACCTCCCTCACCTATGAGCATTCCCCTGCTCGCCATCCCCAGTGCAACACCCCACGGCGTTTGGTATCTCAGGGCTACCCAAGGGATGCTTCTCCAGTCGAAGGTCATTTTCTCCTTCCAGAACAGCTAAATCCCAGTGTCTCTGCAATTAAAAAGATTCCCATGACGAAACCTCAAAGGGTTTCTGAAGAAGGAGAGGGCACGTAGAGTGACATTCGCAGCCCCTTGGCTGGAAATGTAAATCTATTTCCTCCACTCTTGTTTCTTAGTTCATCCCATGTGGACCACCTCAAGTCTATTTGCTGAGTTCCCAAAGGCAAGAGAAAACCAAGCTGTTGAGCAATGCAGAGTGGGAGAATTCCACGTGCTGCTGCCAGAGCCTACTGTAAGCCCACGCCAGGTGGACAGGGACCAAGGCATCTTTATCATTGCCTGACCTGTGTCGAGCAGGCTGAAAGCCCACCAAGGCTCCTCATTTCCAAGGAGGCTCTCTTAGCCTGAATGCATTTAGAATGTTTCAAAGCCTAGAGGTGAAGAGTACTGCTTTGCAGTTTAGGGAGGGTTTTACGAATTAGTTTTTGTTTTCTGTCCCACTGCCTATGAATGGGCACTCCAATCAGGAATTCACTATTAAAATGTTCCATAATATAGAATATTAAACCAAATTACTTTATTGGCATCATTTATTTATTTATTTATTTATTTATCTATTTATACTGGGAATTGAACCCAGGATCATTCTACCTCGAGCTATACCCCCAACATCCTCCTTCCATTTACTTTTATTTTTTACTTTGAAACAGAGTCTCACTAAGTTGCTGAGGCTGGCCTCAAACCTGTGATCCTTCAGTTTCAGCCTCCCAAGTACCGGGATTAGAGGGTTGTATGTATCACCATGACAGGCTCTAATTTTACAATTTTAAATATTGTGAATTAAAAGGTTATCGTAAGATTTTTTTTTAATTTTTGCATTTTGAAAATGAGACCTTAGGACCCAGACATAAAAACATACAGATACTGGGTATGTAATTTGGCTTAATTGTTCTGAAGGCTATTTGGCAATATTATTGAATGTTTTAAATGTTTGAATGCTGTTATCTCAGTGACTCTACTCCTAGAAGTTTCTCCAGGAAGTAATTAAGGACGTGCAGGATTTACCTATAAAGATATCTATTGCAGTGCTGTTTATATTAGAGGAAATTTCAGATGAAACAACACCAAACTCAAGTGTTTAACAAGAGAAGAATGTTGAAATATTTCCTACATCTACACAATGGAATATCACTATGAGGTTCAACTGTTCTTGTAAGTGAATCAGTGAATATAGTCATACATGGTGGTTTTAATTTTAGTTGAAACTTTTGCATGCATAAGATGACACATCGAATAATAAAAATTCTGGAGTTAACAGATCCGGTTTAAAACCAGGCATTTCAACCTGGACCTGAATCTCCAATTTCTCAGCTGTATAATGGGATTGATGTTATTTACCTCTTAGTGTTGTTATATTTCAAGAAAATGATGTAATATATACACAATGGGCTTTTGCTCAGCCATAAAGAACAATAAAAATTATGTCATTTGGAGAAAAATGAATGGAAGTAAAGATATTATGTTAACGACACAAACTAGACCCAGAAAGCCAAGGTCCATATGATTTTTCTCATACAAAGAAGAGAAAACAGGAAACAAGAGAGGCTTCAGATAAATGAGAAAAGCCAATAGGAGAGTGGATGGAGTTACTAGAAAGAGAGTAGAGAGGTAGAGAGGAGGCTGAGGAAGGAAACAGTTCAAATAATGCGAAGTCCATCCATATATGTTATCACTACCAATCTCAATAACAGGTATGGGAGTGAGGGGCACAGGGAAGGATCTCTAGGGAAACCTACCAAGTGCTGTGTGCACGTATATTTGTATCAGTTTGAGCTTCACTACGATGTATAATTGAAATGCAAAAATAAAATAAATAAAACACACAGTAGACAATTTGACACCTTATAAATATATTCAATAAATGTTAAAAGTGAAATAATATCTGTGAAGTACTTAGTAAGGGTTCATCAAACATGGTAAAATTGAAATGTTTTTCACTGTCAATTATTAAATATATAAAGGTAAGCTTAAATTATATTTTCTAGTAAAAATATATAAGGAGACTTACGTCTACAGCAATATACATTCTAGTATTAACGGTGGTCATATCTGTTGGTTCTGGGATTTTTTTTTTAATGCTCACATCTTTTATAGTAATCATAAAGTAGGAACCATTATAGTTAGACCCAGGAGAATGTTTTTCATATAGTTATCCCTTCATTAAAATTTAAAAACATTTCTAACTATTGACATGGGGAAACCTCTAGACTTGGTGGCTTTCTGCTTTATAATTTGATTAATCAACGAGTCATAGGCATGACTGGCTGACTCTTGGTGTCACCCATGCTATAAAAAGGATAAATGACAGGGCATGGACTTTGTCACCTCTGATATAAACTTAGATTTGTTTTGTAGCAACCAGGAGTCAAGTCCAGCTCAGCAAAATATGCTGTTTAATAGGAAGACCTGCTTGGTTGTTACCTCTGCCTGGTCTTGACAGCCAATTAAAAAAATAGGTAAAAGGAGAAAAGACATATCAGAGGATATATTTATAACTTTTGATTAGTGAACAAGAGAAGATGGTGTAGCACTGAAGAGTCATAGGATTCAGTGACCTTCACATCTACAGCAGCGGCCTATCTGGGTTGAAGGTGGGTCTTTTGTAAACATTTTCCATATATGAGAAATATTATAGAGATGTACAGAAGAATATGATGTTCTGAAATTTGGGGCTTAACTGTTTTAAAATAAACATAGCCTAGAAAATTACACATGTACAGGAAATCTCTTAACTCTTGAATTGTATTCTCCCTTCGGAGCTCTCTACAAAAAGGAAAATGTATTTTTCTCACCACCTCCCCCAAGAATTAAGTTTCTGGAATCTGAATAGTTGGGATGCCTGAGCTCTTACTGTCTAATAAATGAAAGGGGTCATGCATAAAGATGGTATCCATAAATCTTTTGTGGAAGTAGTAACAAACCAACCTATTGCTTGCTGATTTAAAACAATGACAATCATTAATTCAGCCTGAATCTGGAGTTGGGACAAAGTGCACTGGGAAGGCTGGATCTGCCCGACTCTGTGTCCTCAGGGAGTCCTGGACCAAGGGCTGGAGCATGCGTTTTCCAAGTGGCTCTCTCAACATCCTGGCCATTGGGTCGGTCACAAGTTCAACAGGAGCCGAGGGCCGGGTACCTTAGTTTCTCTACAGATGGGAATCTCCATATGCCTCTCTTCATTATTTCTCTTAGTCTTCTTCATTGCATGGTGGTTGGGTCCACCAGAGGACCTCAACAGCAATCAGAGCTCCCCTGAAAGAGGACCACCAGGATGACATCAAATGATCAGTCATACATGTTTATCCAGTCTTCCTACAACAGTGTAAACTTCAATCCAGAGCTTCCTGCAAAAAGTAAGTTCTAACCGTTTGAATGACTCAGGCAACTGAATCAATTGTTCCTCCATTTATGGACATAATTCCATCAATGATTGGAGAACTAGGCAGGTGTGACAGCCCACACTTAGAATTCCCCAGTACTTAGGAGGCTGAGGCAGGAGGATTGCAGGCTCAATGACAGTCTCAGCAACCTAGTAAGACCCTGTTACCAAGAAAAGGGGGGAGGACTGGGGGTACAGTTGGAATAAAGCTCAGAAGTAGAATACCCCTGAATTCAATCCCTAGCAACATACACATATAATTAATTCCATTAAATAAGAAAAACAAATTGGAAAGCCAGTTGAAATAAATCAACAATATTTTCTATTGATTTGTTTTAATTTTAATGATGACTCCACATAGTCAAACCCCAATTCCTTATAGTTTTTAAAGTCCTCTGCAATGTAACACTCTTCCCAGACCCATCCCAAAACTTCTTCCAGTTTTTCATCAATGAGATTATATTCTCATATCTCTCAGCCCGGAGCCATTCATGGAGTACAGACCTGGTACATGGTTATTGAAAAGATGAATAATTCAACACCCCTTGTCTTTCCAACTCAATCCTTCCATCTCTAAAGTGGCAATATTGCTCATGAGCTACTCCACAGGGGAGCTAATTAATTCTCTGAAACTGGAAAATATTTTGAAGTTCGACAGTACTTTAGAGACACTCCAGAACATTAATATGTACCATAAAGACATTATTATTACTTCTCTGACACACAAATGGTGAGTAATCCCTTCTTAATGTGTTTGTTTTGCATATACTAAACAAATTGGCAGAAAGTAACATATTATTGGCTCATTTCTACTAATGGACACTTTGTGTGGACTAAATAAGACCTGGCCTCTTCTTGCTCTATTGTTGCTTTATTTCTTCAGCTTTTAGCGCTTCTATTAATAAAAGATTCTTACCAGAAAGGTGACCAGGACACATGGACCAGCCTTCTGGGGGTTCTGTGTCTTAATAGGTAGAGTGGAGACCTATAGGATTCTAGCTGTGCCCCAGACATGGACTTACTGATAAACAGCTACAAACCTGTATGATCTAGTAGAGAATCCTGTCCAAAGATGAAGCTCTTTGACACACAGTTATAAACCTGTATGGTCTAATATAGAATCCTGTCCAAAGATGAAGCCTTCTGAATCTCTTCCCCAGGAAATTTGTACATGATAACTGAGAGGACTGGGTTAACCACTCTTGAGGCTCAAGCTGAAAAGTGTGAAGGAGAGAGGATCCACCAGGAGTGTGTGTATCGTCTGCAATCTGCATTGTAAAGGATAAAGCTGCCACACTGTGATGATGCTAGGGACAGAATGTTTCCCTGTAGGGTCCCAGTTCCAGCTTTTTGAGGGTCCAGCCAAGATTCTGGTTTTCCCACAGCTTTTTATTCATCTTCTTGTTTCAGTAAGTTCATATTTCTGCCTAAAGTAGTTGAAATTTGATTTCTGACACTTGGGATCAAAAGATTTTCATCTGATGCAGCAGTGAAGAAATATTTGAGAAATGCCTTCCGGAAAATGTTTGATTAAAGGTTTGGGAAAGAGCAAGTGAGGATGCTTTGATATGAGGCTTACATCTTTTGAAGTTAAAATCTTGGTAAACAATATACATTGAACCTTATTTTCCAGACAATAAAAAAATAGGCCCTTAAATGTAAAAATGGAGCCAGGAATGGTGGCACATGCTTGTAATCGCAGTACTTGGGAGGCTGAGACAAGAGGATTACAGGTTCAAGGACAGCCCCAGCAACATAGCAAGACTGTCAGAAACCTAGTGACACTTATATCAAAAAAAAAAAAAAAACAGGCATGAGGGTGTGGCTCAGAGAAAGAATGCCACTAGGTTCATGCCAGTCACACACACACACACACACACACACACACACACACACACACACACACACTGTGATTTCCTAGAATAGATACTTCCTATAGGTAGTAAAATGAATCTTATGCTACTCTATTCTGGCAAATGGAATACAATTCAAAGCATAACAGGAGCTCAGTTCATATTCATTTAGTGAGTTAATGTATTTATTTGTTGTAACTCTTCCTCACTCCAAGTATAAAAAGTAAAAACATTTTTTTTGTTAATTCACACTGAAAACCAGCCACTGAGCTGTCATCAAAATCTACTTTAATTTCTTATCAGATTCTGGGTTTTTAGCAGAAACAACCAAGGATTGAAATGACTTATTCTCATAAATTAAACTATTTGCTCAAGGCCGTATGGGTTCTGTATGTTGTGGTTCAGATTTGAACTCAAAATCATCTATCTCAGAAAGGATGCTCCCTCTACCCTACAAACACAATCACATTTTAACATCTCTTTATATAGGGAAGAAGTCTCTTCTGGGTGGTAAACTGAAAGGGGAGGAGAGTGGGGCCGCTATTTTGCTTTCTTTGTGATTCCATCTCTAAATATCAGGTTTAATAAACACAGACTTAGTCTCCATTTTACAGATGTAAGTGGAACTCAATGGATGCTGCGGTATTGACTATGAAATGTCTACTCAAAAGGTCTCATTATGAGGATGGACACCAACTCTTCTTTTTTTAGTCTTCTCAGAAGGAGACTTCATAATGCCCTGGTCCCTTGTAGTTCTTGGGGCTCTAGAAAATTCCCTCGGTATCACCATTATTAACCACACCTTATCCAATTTCCAGCACTGACTGGATGCCTGGTCCCTTGAGGAGTACCCTGGAAGAGATTAGGGAGAGAATTGATGGATACAGGACCTACAAACTTCTTCACAGATATGACTCTGAGATGTGACCGACGCTGTCTCCTAGATGTCCTTAGTACATTAAACAGTAAATATCCACTACTTTAGCCTGCTTTTCTGTCACTGGGACCAAAGTGCCAGACAA
Organism: Muscardinus avellanarius; assembly: GCF_963383645.1. Classification (NCBI taxonomy): domain Eukaryota; kingdom Metazoa; phylum Chordata; class Mammalia; order Rodentia; family Gliridae; genus Muscardinus; species Muscardinus avellanarius. The sequence continues at coordinate 14,112,942 of NC_137804.1, forward strand.
GAACAACCTAGGAAAGGTTTATTGTGGCTCAGGATTCCAAAGGTTTCAGTCCATATGGCAGGATCCAAAGCGTAAATGGCTGGCAGTAGTAAGGTCTGCAGAGGGAAATTGCTGTCACATCCTGAAGGCCAGAAGCATAGAGGGCAGACAGAGGGGAGGAAGGACAGCTACAGTCCTCAAGGCTGCACCCACAAAGACCTACCTCCTCCCACCACATTCTTCTCGCCCAAGGTACCACCCAATAAATCCATTCAAATTAACACTCCACCAAAGGATTTGTCTACTGATGAGGTTAGAACCCTCACGATCAATCATTTCTCCTCTGGACATTTTTGCAGTGCCGACACTTGAGTTTTTTCATGGTACATGCTATATCCAAAAACTAACATCCACAAAACTAACTCGCCCCAAAGTGAGCTCCTTATTGACTCTCTTCCCTTTCTATGTCTTGTTTTCCTACAACCTGTATCAGAACTTTCCAAATTAACTATTTGAGTCCATACCCTCACCCCAAGGGTCTGCTTCCAGAATAACCCAAGCTAAGACATCTCTAAAGGAGAGGGTTAGATTACCTGATTGGTGAGTTTCAAAGGAGGAACTGAGCAGGCATTATCCTTTTTCCCTTCTCTCCTTTTGGAGACAGCAAGTGTATAGACTATACAAGTTCATATTGCCCTCTGTCATGTGCTAGCCTTGCCCTCCTGGGATGGCCTTAGTGAATCAATGGACACGTGAGTTTAACTCAGGGATGTGTACTAAGATATTACCATGCCCTTACTGATCTAAAATTGTATTTTCCAGTAAGCTTTATAAGCAACACATTGGACAATTTTCTCTCCATCAAAATTAAGTCTGTATAACTCATAATGGTCTCCAAATGAAAATAAGCTAACTATCTATCAACTGGCAGATAGACAAAATTGGTTTTATCCATGAAATATTGTTTGGCAATAAAAATAATTGAAGTTAATTTGATGTTTTAGAATATCTGGTAGAAAGGATTTTTAATGTTCTCAACACAAAGAAATGGCAAATGTTTGAGATGAGAGATGTGCCAACCACCTGGATCTTATTATTACATATTGTACTCATGTATTGAAATGTCACCCTGTGCCCCAAAAGCATGTACAATTACTGTGTGCCAATTTAAAATAGAAACGAATATATCATTTTTTAAAGAATGGAATACAGATACATGTTACACCATGTGTGAAACTTGAAGGCATTATGGTTGGTAAAAGGGGCTGGTTTCCAAAGACTACACATTTATTTCAGTCAACATTCATACTGCTATAATCTAAAAAGACATAACTTAAAGGAAGGAAGATTTATTTGCTCACAGTTTCCTTGGAGATTTTGGAGTCAGTCCATATGAGGACAAGGAACACACATCTCAGAGTAAGGTTCCTTACTCACCTCACCTCACTGAAGCCAGAAGAAGCAAAATAGCCAGCAAGCAAAGGGATTGAAGACATAAGCACAACTCCTAAGCCACACACCCAGGGAGACATTTTCTGCAGTCACATCCCTCCTGCCTAAGTTACTACCTAGTAAATCCATTAGAATACGCTATCCCCTGATGAGACTACAAAATGTCATGACTCAATTACATCAACTCCAAACACCAATAAATGAGCTTTTCAGGGGACATTCTATATATAACTATACTAGCATTATATGACTCTATTTATATAAAATAACCAGAATAGGGAAATCTACAAAAACAAAAAGCAGATGAGTAGTTGCTTGGGGCTGGGGTGTGGAGAGTGGGGGTGGGGAGGAGATGGAAGTTCAAGTGTGTGGGATTTCTTTTTGAGGTGATGTAAATATTCTAAAACTATCTTAAGTGGTGGTTGTGCGTATCTGTGACTACACTAAAGCCATTTAAATAGATATTTTAGTTTTATGTCATGTGCGTTCCATCTAATAAAGCTCTTAAGATCAATATGATGAGAAGCTAAAGATATGTTTGAACTCTGTATTATTTGCTGACCAAAATACAGATCTTGATTCATATCACAGGACAAGTTCTATGCCTAGGGCATCCCATTTCTTTCTAGTATCTCCTTTACCTTCCATGCCTTCCTGACACTTCCAAGATGTGAGCTTTGGCCGGAAAAGGTGATTTCAATGGTTTTGGTAGTGGGATACATATTTCCATGACTACCATATAAATAGATATAATGATCCAACTCAGTTTGCAATTGCAGAGGTTTTCAGGGAAACACAAACACACACACAGTGATATTAGCAATTGATGCTAAAGTAGCCTTCCTCAGCAATTAATTATTCATATTTTTTGTGCCTAATCACAACCATTTTCATTATTTGCCTCTCACAAAAAATGGTACCATTTCACCAGGCCCACATGTACAAGTTATTGATGAGGGCTTTCTCGTCCCCCTTCCCTAGCACTCATGGAAGCCAGCACCATATTTTTGTTAGCTGGTCTGGAGTCAGTTCTCTAATTATGGGGTTGATCTTTTTTGCAATAAAGTTTTCTTTGCCTACTGGAGGTGTTTTAGAAATTTGACAATGAATCATTCCTGATCCTTCCCATTTTGTTGCGAGAAGCCAGTTGTATATGGGAAATGCCCCTGCTAGAGGGGAGACTGGGGTTTTGGTCCCTTCTCTAAGCTTAAGAGATAAGGGAAGCCATAGACAAGACTGGTAATCCTCTCAGGCTCTAGTGTTTTCTGCTGTAAAATGAGAGGATTGGCCTAAATCATCTCTAAATTTCCTCCTAGTCTTGACATTCTCCAAAATGCGAGCATGTTCCTGAAGTTTACTGACAAGTAGTTGCCAAACACCAGAGGAGTGCTGATATGTTGTTAGCTAATATTATCACTCATCTGTTTGCAGCTTCTCGCTGGGAAATCATCACTGGGAACAGTTCGGTGTTCTGATGTCTGCTCAGAGGAAAGGTGTTGGAAATGCAGGAAAAGAGAGTCTTGTAGAAGGTGGATCCCTCCAACATGGCACGAACGGTGTGGATCCCTTAGGATGCTGACAGTCACAGAGGAACCACCCCAGGGCTGATGAGCATTATATAAGTGCAATTTTACTTTCCGTGTTAATCTTTGCTGAGGTAAAATTGCCTCCGTTCTATTTTCAGTGTGTTGTTGGCAATGCTTTGTGGCCTACTGACAGTTGTTCAATAAAAATAGAGATGGTACCCGAGAGAAAAAACACAGTCATCACATGTGGCCAGTATTCTTCTTCTATCAGACACTGTGCTCAGGTTGTCAAGGGTTAAATAGAGAGAGGAACCTGTTCAGAGTTTTACCGGGATCAAGACAGAGTTAACAGGTTGCTGAGTATGTCTGACACACACCTTTGTACACAAGGGGTCAGGCCACAGTTTTAGCCAAAAGGGATATAAGAGTTTGGGTCTAGAATGTTCCCCTAACTGTAAGAGAAACAAGGTAGTGGGGTTTGGTTGCTAAGGAGGGCTTCTAGGGGTGTGACATTGGAAATTATATTGTTTCCTCCTCCCCTTGCTCTCTCTCTTCTTCAAGCTTCCATGATGTGAGAGCAGAGCTGAGTGCTCTCCCACTCTCTGCCTCCCACCACTATGCCCTGAGCTCTGCAGATCTGATCTGGCCTGGACTGAACCCTGAAATCTCCAAAAACTGTGAGCAAATAAATCTTCCTTTATGTTACATGGTCAGGTTTATGGGCCACCGTAGTAAAAATATTAACCAGGACAAGAGGCCTTTTAAAAATGAAGGCATCTGGAAGTCACAGTGTTCTCTTCACATGCCACTTACTCAACATTAGGTCATAGTCGCCTCTATCTTCCCTGTGTATCATTGACGAGAAACATTCACCTCACAGATGGGATTGCAATTGGGCCATACAACACCATCATCTTCCCCTCCCCTTCACTACTTTGCTTGAATGGTTCATGATAAAACTATAATTCTGAGCTGGGTATGGTGGCACACGCTTATAATCCCGGTATGTGAGATGCTGAGACAGGAGGATCGTGGTTTGTGGAAAGCCTCAGCTGCTTAGTGAGGCCCTTTGCAACTCAGTGAGACCTTGCTTCAAAATAAAGAATAGAAATAGGGCTGGGGGTATAACTCAGAGGTAGGATGCCCCTGGACTCCATTCCCAGTACTGAAAAAAAAAACAAAAAAAACCCCTGTAATTCCATTACATAGCCCATGATCCCCATGATAATCTTATCTGCCCATTTCATTGGCCCAATCTCCTGCCAGTATCCATTCTTCTATGGTCAATTTAGATGCTCACAGTTATCCAATTTGTCACATTTTTGTGCCTCTTAATGGAATATTTTGTGGTTTTGCCAACTCACTCAGGCAGATTCTCCTTTACTTTTAGGCATCTCTCATCAATATATATATATATATATATATATATATATATATATATATATATATTTTTTTTTTTTTTTTTTTTTTTTTTTTGCGGTACTGGGGTTCCTGGAAGCCCTTCTACCTCTGGGCTACACTCCCAGACCTATTTTTTATATTTTTATTTGGAAACAGGGTCTCTTAATCCAGCATGGCTGGCTTCTAACCTGTGTGATCCTCCTGTCTCCACCTCCCAAGTGTGGGGATGACAAGCGTGCGCCACCACGCCCGACATCAACATCTTAAGTTAGCACTTACACATCTCCAGGTGACCTCAAAGGCCATTTCTTCTAGATTCCCAATGTTCCACCAACATATTTCCAATATGGCAATAATCAAACTAGCATTGTTATGGTAAACATGCAGGCTAAGGCCTTGTGTTGGATCTTTATCTCCTTATCATTAAACCAGATAAGAGCTGCTCAATATGCCTAAGGGAGAGAGTGGAACGAGTATGTATGAAGTACCTAACAAATGTCCGGCTTCATGCTTGTGATTTTCTCTAGAATCCTTATATTTGGGGGTGGAAGAAAAAGTAAATACTCTGTGCGTTGTATATGGAAGAATAATAAAAGGAGCAGAAATATAAGAAGATATATTAATAGTAAGAATCATGCATATAAAAATTTCAATAAGCCAGAAAGGCCTCTAGTCTTGAATAAAAATTGGCCAATCGTAGATGGAAAGGAAAATTAGGACAACAGTAAAAACTTAGGAACTTTGACTCCTAATGACTCTGAACTCTAGAAAGAGTGGAAAGGCCTTGGATTCCTCACTAGTAAATCCCCTGCCATATTTGAGGATGACTTTATGATCAAGCATCTGGCATATGAAGTGGGTAAGAAAGTGTAGATGTTACAACTCAAGGGAAGTCCAGTAGTCACTCTTCACTGAGTGCAGAGATATTAAAAGGAATTCTTAAATAGACAACTTTATACCCAAATCACTTAATCATGGGTATAACACAATTATTCTCTAATTCTCTTAAACATCAAAGACATTGACTTGTAGTGAGGAGTGTTGGAAGGGGATAAATGAATAGAAGACAGAAAGTTAGGATGAGACTTGAAGAGTGTCCGACGCACTTAATATTTTATTGTGATCCATACAGAAGTCGATATAGAATTTGAACAAGAAATGTCCAAGCACATTTGCAGACTAGAAGTGTTCTGAATCAAATAAGAGGTGAGAATGATGAGGCATGGACCAATTAGAGAGATGGTTTTAAGGTAAATTAAGATATCTGACATTATATAAATAACCCATGCTATGATGGATATCAATTATACCTTCTATATGGTTAGTTAGTGAGGCACTCCTTACTTTCAAGATTCCCAGGGCTTGAAGAATCAAATCCCAGCCCCCTCATTGTGGCAAACAAGGTTGGTTGAGCACCCAGTGGCCATTGTTTTCTGCAAAAGTCTTCCCATAGGGCACACATGTCATCATAGAGGCTGAATGTTCACCCTGCTAGCTGCCCTTGCAGTGAAAGATGGGCATCAGATGCGGTTCCAGTTCATGGAACCTAAAGCGGAGCTTTCTGGGAAGATATTATGTATGCCACCCAGAATCAGTGGAGCATCTTGAGACCAAAGATAAAAGCCCTGAAGACAGAAGCCAGTTGAGGATGGAGGGACAGGTGGATCTTTACTAATGTTTTTTGAGCTATTAGACCACCCCTGTAACCACTCCCATTCAGACTTTTGTTGTAGAAACTAGTGCAGAACCTCATTTTCAAAGTTCTTCCACTCACCGGGCATGGAGGCACATGCTTGTAATCTCTGTGCTTGGGAGGCGGAGACAGGAGGATCACAGGTTCGAAGCCCCTCACTGGCTTAAGAAGAGATCCTGTTTCCAAATAAAAATATAAAATTGGTCTGGGAGTGTAGCCCGGAGATAGAAGGGTTCCATCCCCAGTACCACCAAAAAAAAAAAAAAAAGTTCTTCCACTCAAAGTGTGGTTGGTGGACCAACGGTACCAGCAACGCCAGAAACTTGTTAAAACTGCAGAACCTTGAGCATTATTCCAGGAATTCTAAAGGGGCATATGGATTTTGGTCAGATCACCAGCACAAGTCTAAGCCTCCTTTAATTGCATATTCTGTGGCTTGTAGTTTGGAATAGTAATAAATAATAGTTACAATATGCCATGCCCCTCTTATAAGTAGAATCAATGGGGCATTCTTTTGCTACTTTGTAAAATTAGATCACCCCCATCACAAGATACGTTTTGTTTTATTTTATTATGTGTATGTAGCATGCTTGGAACAACCTGTGAGAGTCTGACCTATACAATTTTATAGATTCCTCAAGGGTAGGATCTATCTCATACTTATTTTTGTTTTCTTTACTACCTAGCATTAAACTCTGTAAAAACTAGGCATTCATATATTTGTTGCATGAAAAAATAAAAAGCATGATAATTTTTTTGCCATTCCTTTGGCCAATAAAATTACTTTATGTGGTACCGAGGATGGAACCCAGGGGAATTTGCCCTCTGAAAAACACCCCTAGCCCTATTTTATTATTTTGTTTTGAAACAGGATTTCACTAAGTTGCAGAGAGCCTCATTGAGTTGCTAAGGATGGCTGAGAACCTGTAATTCTCCTGTCTCAACCTTCCAAGTACTGGGATCACAAGTGTGCACCACCATGCCCAACTCAATAAAAATCCTTGAACCTCTAATAATTAGGTCCACTGGATTTTAAAGTGTATTTGTGATCTGCATTGGGCTATAAACATATTCTATTTTTTATTCATATTTTATTTTTTTAGTTCCCAGGCAGAATCTTGAGTTCCACCCAACTCTTCAAAGTCAAGATGGTCCAGAAGCCTTGGGACTTCTCTGTGTTGAGCCATGTCATTACCATCTTCCTGAAGTGTATTGCCTTATTGTCTCTGGAATAATGAAAGTCATCCAAGGGTTTTCCCTGTCAATGTCACAAGATCCAGGCCTTCCAGGACCGCTTTGTACACAGTGCTTAATTTCAAGTAATCAATTACACAAACCAGTCCAGCATTGAGCATCACACAATGGCTGCTAGCCAGGTGGGGCAGCACATACCTGTAATCCTTGTACTTGGGAGGCTGAGACAGGAAACGTCATAGGTTTGAGGACAGCCTCAGCAAGTATTGAGACTCTGATCAACCTAGGGAGGGAGGCCCTTTTTCAAAATAAAAATAAAATAGGGCTGGGGGTATAGCTCAGAGGTAGAATGCCTCTGAGTTCAATTCCCAATAAATAACACACATGAGTGTGCACACACAACACACACACACAATTAATTTAAATAATAATATAATGATAAGCCAATCCACAAAATAAATTATCAATATTTTCTATATATTGTTTTAACTTTTTCATTTAATAAAAGGCATTTGTAGATTTAATAAAGTAGGAACCCTGCATATAGGTCATTCAGATAGAAGATTCACAAACACATGTACATACTTGCACACAAAATCACTTTCAGCTATCTTGCAACACATGCACAAATATAGAGAATTTCATTTGACTTTCTATTTTATCCATGATTTTGTAAATACACCTTCATAGGCCATCTGGTAAACCTATGGGCTGGCCTGCTTTCTCAATACCTGGAAAAGAGACCAGCATTGCAGGTGTGGTTAGTAAAGCTCCAAACCTCAAGGGAAAAGAAGTAGGAGTTGGTCCCAACTCTATTTTCAGAGATGGGAAGTGACCCCAGGTCAGTCTTAGTACACTTAAGTAAAGTCCATCCTTTACATTTTGAATACTCTTCAATATCAAATTGGGACTATATAGGAAAAATCATGGAATTAAAGGAAGTAGTTTCAGAAAATTGGGGGAAATTTTGTAAAATAATTGAGAAGACATTGCTATTCAACCTTTTTTTCTGTTGTGACAATTTTACATGTTTGCATGGGTGTCTCTAATTGGGTAAAGAAACAGAAATGATATAGCAAAATTGTCTCCAGCAGTGCCTATAATCATTTGATATTGTCAACCAAAAGCCACACTTTGCTGGACCAAATTACCCCCCCAAAAAAAGGCTCACAGAAAACCCACACATTTACAGCTGTGGCTATATATTCCCAACTGTCCTTTGAAAATATTAGATTTCCAAATCTATGTCAACATCTAACGATGCCTAAATGACAATTTTTGCCTGTTAAAATTATGTTCCAGATTGAAAAACATCAGCCCTTTAATTGGTGGAACATTTTTTCATTCCCAGAAGAAAAATAAATTTGTGTTTTTATTAGTAAGATATTTTTGAGGCAATAGTCATTTGAAACTTAGTGGAAGTTAATTCCCCAGAAATACAGACTGCCTAACCACTTAATAGTTTCCAACTTGGGTTAACAGATGTCTTACTCATATTTATGATCAATCACAGGTAGCGATAGTTCTGAGAGGTTTAGCAGCTTGTTCGTGTTGTATTTTTATAGGAAGATCCAAGGCCTCAGACTCATAGCCACTTTTGCTTAAAGCAATGATTCTTTAACTGGTGGCAATCTGGTCCCTTGGGGAACACTTGAAACTGTCTAGAGGAAATATTTAGTGTTATTTCAAGGTTGAGGCTAGGGGTGCTAGTAAATATTCTACAATATGCACACAACTCACAATACACAAGACTGAGAAGACCAGACTGAAGCCACTTACACACACACACACACACACACACACACACACACACACACACACGTAAAGATGGCCAGAAGAGGTTAATACAGCTGCCTTTATTATTGCTAGCCCATGGTTATTAACAAAATCAAGAATAACTGAAACAGCTAACCATAGAGTTTCCCATGATTCTAATCCTTCTCTTAACACATCAGCGTAGTCTGCAAGTTATACCTCAAATCCTGTCCCCAAACCATTTGCTTTGCACTGCTTCTACTGACACCTCTTAGCCCTGGCTGTCCTGATCTGTAGCATGGGCCACTGCGTTAGCATCCAAATAGCTTATCTTCTCCAACTCTCAAGCCCCCTCCCAGTCTGTTTTACACTCAGTAGCCACCATGACCTGGTATGATATGAACTTTAGATCATGTCACTTCCTTGTTGAGAAGCTTAATAACCCAAGGGGACTAAAGTCTTATCCCAGTATTTCACGGTCAGGTATAGAATTCTGCGAAAGAGCTCATGTATTAAGCTCAGGACTGACATGTAATGGATTTGTCTGGGTGGTGGCCAGGGCCAGCAGGATGTGGATGGTGGGTCGCTGGAAGTGTAGCCTTGAGGATTGTGCTTGTGTCTTGAATTTCCTTGCTTGTTTGCTCTTTTGCTCCTGGTATTCATAATTAGGAGAGCGAAGCTTTGTGTTCTCTCTCTAAGCTTCCTGCCGCCATGCTCTAAAATCCTCTGTCTCCGGCTTCAGAAGGACTGAACAAAAACATCCCCAAAGGAAAGCATGAGAAAATGTCTGCCTTCCTTTACATTATGTGGTCAGGTATTTGGATTATAGCAGCAAGAACTCTAACTATGATACAGTGCATTAGGGAAAGCGTGTAGGACATATTTGGGGTTATTACAATAAATGAGGTACTATAAGCATTTAGTACTTGGGAGCAAAGGAATGTCCTACTGTATGAGGATAAACTTTCTAGCCCCTCTGGAAAGAGGTGGCAACTTCATACCCAACTGTTGTCCATCTTGCTTTCTGTGGTGCAGTCACAGACTTGGAGTTCCCAGAACCCTCCAATCATGCTTCAATTTTAGGGACACAGAACGGATTCCTACCTAAGAAGAAGCTCTCCACAAAGTATTCTTGTGTGTTGCTCCTTTGCTTCCTTAAGGTCTCAGCTAAATTATCATCTCATCCAAGAAACATCAGTTCACAATCTTCACTAGATTATATCTCCCTCTTTATTAGAGAGATTCTTCTAAACCGAGCATGGTGGCATAAGTCAGTAATCCCAGGACTTGGGAGGCTGAGACAAGAGGATCGCAGGCTTGAGTCCAACCTCAGCAACTTAATGAAAGCCTGTTTCAAAAAAAAAAAAATGGGGCTAAGGATGTAACCCAGGGTAGAATGACCTTGTGTTCAATCCACAGGACCACTAAATAAATACATAGAAATAGAGAGAAGGATTGTTCTATTAAAAGTTTCCTCATTTCATTTGTCAATATTTGATATTATAAGATAGTACCTATTTATTAGCACATTCTGTCTCCCCATTAGGAAAGAAGCCCCAGAATGGCAGGGATATTGTTTGCTTGTCTTTCTATCTTTTTATTTTTAGTAACCAAGAACAGCTCCTAGCACAGAACACTGATTACACGACTATGTGAAGGATGAATGAATGTATATCTTCTCTAAGAAAAAATTCTCTTTGGAAATATGAGTGTAAACAAAGTAGAGAGAAAAATCATAGATTCCCCTTAAACTTGAAGACCGTATTTAAAAAACATTATAAAAAACTGATATGCACCAAGAATTGCTTGCAACATAATATTTTGGAAATACTCCAATCCCAGCACAGTGTGGTACATCTATAATCCCAGCACCTGGGGGTCTGAAACAAGAAATTACAGTTGCTAGGCCATTACAAGGTAACTTAGTGAGACCTTGTTTCAAAATAAAAATAAAATAGGGTTGGAAGTGTAGCTTTCCCAACTGTAGGGTTGGGAGACTACCCTTGGGTTCAACCCTTAGTATGAGAAAAAATAATAGTCCTAATTGTTATTTTAGTTATTTTTTGAGAATACCTGTCTTTGTGAGCTGAGAATTACAAATAAGTCAAGATATTTTTTAAGTACTTGCAGAGTCATGGACAAACAGGACATGGACATTCATTAGTTCTATTCGCATAAGATATAATTAATGGTCTTATTAAGAGATACAGAATTTCATGGACCATTTTGTGCTGATGATGTTAAATGTATAAATTCAATAGGAATGGTGAAGTAAGGAAAATTCCTCCCCATTAACTTTGATAGGAGCTTGGTGTCTGATAAAACTGCAATTGCCCGGGGGTCTGGTTTCAGGCCAAGGAAACACATTTCTCCTCTCAGGGAAAATTTGGATTTGGTGAGACAGGCTCCCAACAGTCCTTTGATCAGCAAGCGGAACGTGGTGTCATTCCTATCTAAAATTTGATCATCGTGCTTCCTTTAGCTCAGTGGTTAAACAGCAATGATGTAGCCGAGCAAGGAAAATGTTAGGAGAAAAAAACATCTATTCGCCATTATTTGGAATTGTTAGCCCCATCACTGGAATTGTGGTGCCAGATTTTTGAGACCTCAGATCCACAGTGGGTATTTTTATCAGAGTAATTCCTTAAAGGCTACTCTCAGAAGGAAAGTATAGAAAGCAGTGTATGATCAGGGAAGAAATCTAAACAAAGATGTCATTTATTTTTTTATTTTTATTTTTATTTTTTTGTTACTGGGATGGAACCCAGGGACATTCTACCTCCAAGATACACTCCCAGTCACCTTTTATTTTATTTTATTTTATTTTATTTTGAAACAGGGTCTTACCAGGTTGCTGAGAGTCTAGTTAAGTTCTTGAGGCTGGCCTCAAACCTGCAATCATCCTGTCTTGGCCTCCCAAATCCAGTATTACACATATGCTCCACCATACTCAGCTAAGATGTATCTTAACTGAAGTTTAGCATCAGCCTGAAACCATGTGAAGCTCTGGAATATGATATGCACCATATAACTGTTCTCCTGAAGGCAAGAGGGAGCACCATTTCATAACTCATTGTTAGTCAACCCTTGGCCTTTGACCTCTCAATAGAGCTCAATATGATCTCCCTGGTTAGGACCTCCTGTCCCTCTGGTAGACAATCCTCTAAAGAAAGGAGACTTTTTTAGCCAACATTCATCAACTGTGTGTATATTGGAGGAAGGATGCCCCATCTTGTGATGGGTATTTGGATAAAGTACCAGTATCATTTGCCTCATATCTACTAGAGTCTCAAAGCTACATAAATCATGGAAATAATTAGATATTTTTTAAAAAATATCCCAAAGCACTGTTAGAATCGTTGCTTGGCATAGAATTATTTTTAGTGGCCTTGAGAATCATGTCTAGCATTCTGAGTTTCTTCAAAGGGAATTCTGCTAATGTAAGGCAATGTCTACATGGTATTTGTGATGCCAAATAACATCTTTATCTCTCCTTGAAATGCTCCAAGCATTATACAAAGAGCCATTTTAACAAGTCTCAGAGAACAGTGAATAAAGTTAGAAATAAATATTAGAACATCTTATGTAATGATTAAAAGAAACCCATTTTTAAAGAACTTTGAATAATAAATAAATGGAACCATTTCAGAAAATCATTAGAAATCTTATATTTGCATTTATATTTTTCATTTATTTTTATTTAAATCTCAGAAGCAACATGATATAGCCCAGGGTTCTTAGACCTTTGTACTATTCACACTTTGGGCCAGATAATTTGGAGTTGTTCTGTATGTTGTACAATAGTTAGCAGAATGCCTGGCTTCTACTCAGTAGATGTTAGTGACCTGCCCCACCTCTTGCCCCTTTCATCGCCAAATGCCTCCTGGAAAGCAAAATTGCCCATGGTTGAAAACAACAGATAAAGCCAAAGGAACCTAGGGCAATCTTTAAAGTCATGACAGGGGCATCTACTAGTTATATGTCTTGAGCATGCTATAAAGTTATTTTAAGCCTTGATTTTCTTGTCTGTGTAATGGAAATGATTTTGCCATGTGGGACTATTGTAATGATTTAAGTAGACAACATTGATATAGCTTAGAACCTGATACATTGGCAATCTAATATTTTCTCTTCTTTCCTTCTGGACCAAGATACTTTAAAAATGGTTTGCTTTTGTACAAATACAATAGTGATTATAAATGACTATTTTATACAAGATGTAATGTATGGTTTGACTTTAGAAAGTTGATATTGATAGAGACAAAGCCAATTTCTTCCATATGAAAAAAGATGTCATCATTTCTACTTTTCTCTTTTCAGTTTTCTACTCAATATATTTTTTAAGAAAGTGTATTGGCCATTTAAAACAGCTGGAATTTTCTGAATGCTTAACTTATGCACCAGATTTTGTTCTAAGTACTTTCTGTGGATCATCTCCTGAGTAGACACTACTATCCAAAATTTATAGGCAAGAAACCAAAGGTATAGAGATGGTAAGTTGTTTAACCCACATAAGAGAAAATTATGGGTTGGAAGTTATTTTCTACTGAGAAGTGGATGAGCTATGTCAGGATCCACGAAGACAGTTGATGGTTTGGGAGGAGAAATACATGAGGAGGAGCAGTCACTGTGGATTGACAACCATTTGTTAGTCAGCCTCTAACGTCTCATCCTAGAGACACACTTCTTCCTTGCTTTGAATTAACCATTGACATGTCCATATGTGAATTTACCAATGCCTATTTCAGTATCATGTATGTGGGAAGGGAAGGAGGGAGGGAGCCAGGGGGAAGCTCACTGAGTGCTGTGCATATGTGTGTCCCTATCATTCTGAACTATATTATGATATATGACTACAATGCACCGATAAAAGTATATTGAAAAAGAAGACCTTCGAGGCCCTACTCATGGAAGACTTGATGTCGCCTCCCTCTGTCCCCATATGTCCTATGAAACTCAAATTAAGATACCAAAAATATAAAATAAATATAAACTTGGAATGATGCTACCTATAGGACTATTCTAATGATTTAAACAGACAATATTAATATAGCATAGAACTTGGCCCATTACAAAATCCTAAGAAGGTTATTATATTTTCCCATTATAAATATCTTGGTTATTTTTTTAAACAACAAATATTACATTTATTTAAAGCAATCTTCTCCCACTTATCCAAAGGATATCCAATACTAGTAATTCCCAGTTCTTCCATTCTCCTACACATTTTTTGATACTGAATCAGTGGTCTTAAACTTGACCTTAAAATGGAGAGTTCGTGGCCTTACGTTAAAAAACCTGCCTTCACTTTTTTAACCTTGGTTGGGCAATCCATGTTCTTTTTTTATTTCCAGCAGACTTTTTCTGATAGGGCCAGAGAGTAAATATATTAGGCTTTATGGCCGATGGGTTCTCCATTATAGTAACTCAGTTCTGCCACTATAGTTTGAAAGCAGCCATAGACTATATAGAAACAAATAAACGTGGCGGTGCTCCAATACTATTTTATTTACAAAAACAGATAATGGGTGATATTTGGCTCATGCACCATAGTTCTCTGACTTTTGCCAAGGGTCTTGTTTCAGAAGTGTGCATTTACTCCATGTCACTTCTATGCTTTTCACCCAGCACTCTACCTATGAGTAGGTCATATTCCTGCCAAGTAGGTGATGTCTCATTTTTGGCCTTATGGTCTAACAGGCCTGGTTTTCCTAGAAGTGTTTCCCCATCATGTATGCCAAATAATTCTTTATGAGAATAGGAAGACACAGTGAGTGCTTCAGTCAGTTCTACAAATGACACACTTAATGAAAGTGAATTGTCATCAAGAAGGCATTTCTGTAGAACGGTACCTAGAAAAAGTACTGAAGATCATGAAATTATTTAGCTACAGATCCAAGAATAAACAAGAGCTCCCGAGCCCCACTCTGGTAGTCTTCACTGTACAGTTTTATCTCTTTCCTCTAATCTGGTTCCCCCAGGATCTGGGTAAAACATCACTTTCTTATTCACTCTGTATATCTGAGTCTAGTGTGTGTAAAATGGCTCTGATATTTGAGCTCTTTTTATTATAAAGGCTCCTTTCCCCTAGTCATGGCTAAAACCAAGGGCCAGTAATTAAAACCCAGGGACTATGTCTTAACTCTCACTCTCCTTGACTCACATAATTACTTTGACTTCCTCTTCCACTGAGTCCCCTTTTATTTTTTATTTTTATTTATTTATTTATTTTTAAACAATTTTTATTGAACATAAATAGTATACATTTAAACTATATTTGGTGCCTTCTCCCCCCACCCCTATTTTCCCTTCCCCCCTCCCACCAATGGTTGTCTAGGTTAACCATGTCTTATTCATAATGTTACACATATTCGATGTAGACCCTCATTAATCAAGTTCAGTCTTCCTCCTCCCCTATCTTTCCATTCAAGCTTTGCTGATATTTTCCCTCCATTATCTGGAGTCCCACTGGTATCCTCTGTGTTTCCTAGTTTGGGCATATTAGAGGAAACATATGTACCTTCTCCTTCTGTGCTTGGCTGATCTCACTTAACATAAAGTCCTCTTTTTTTTGAACCTAAGGACTTTCTTTCTTCAAGGGGATTAAAATCAGAATATTATAATGAGACGTACACATATCCGTTTTATAGCAGCACAATTTATAATAGCAAAATCATGGAACCAACGTAGGTGTCTATCAATAGATGGATGGATTACAGAACGATGAGGTATACATACAGTGGAATTCTACTCAGCAATAAAGAAATATGGCATGTGCAGGAAAAGGGATGGAGCTGGAGAACAGTATGTTAAGTGAGATTAGCCAGTCACAGAAAGTGAAGGATCATATCTTTTCTCTCATATGCAGAAGCTAGGGTATAATTGGGATAGAAGGAAAACTTTAGATAATGGAGGAGAAACCCCCATGGAGTGATGGAAGTGATTTTTGAAGTAGGGGAAGCATAGGGGAGAATCAATACAGGAAACGTTTTCACTGAAGTTATGTAGATACGCGAAGTTACCGATGTCAATCTCAATATCATGTGTGGGGAAGGGGAGGGAAAAGGTAAGAAAGTTCACCAAGTGCTATGTGCATGTATGTACCTATCAATTCTGAACTACAGTAAGACTATAATGCACCAACAAAAGTATGTTAAAAATAAAAATGAATATTTTTTATTTCAAAACAGGGTCTGCTAACTTGCTAAGGGTCTCAGTAAATTTCTGATGCTGGCCTCAAACCTGCTTTCCTCCTGCCTCAGCCTCTCAAGTTCAAGGAGTACAAGCATGTGCTACCATGCCCTCTTTTTATAGTCATTTCTTTCTTCCAGAAATTTTCTTTTTTATAGTTATCAGGTTTGTCTTCTTTCCTTAGTAGTTTATTCTTAATTTCCCTTACCCATGTAAATTCTGGCCAGTAGGACTGTGCATCAACTTGGCCGCACTATAGCACATGAACACTAACTATATCTCTTATCTCCACCATTACGGGCTACTTATGTCCCTTGAATGAGTGAGGATTGTTATCAGCACTAAGTTATTGCCCTTGTTACTTGTCTGCTTGGAGTTCTCCTTTTCTTTGGATGACTACTTTCTCATTATCTAAATGTTAACGTAATTGTCTTTTCTTCAGAGGGAACGTTCCCAGAAATACTTTTCAAAATAGACCACCCTCACCAGGCACAGTGTTATATGCCTATATCTCAGCACTTGAGACGTCTAAGGACAGCCTTAGAAACTAAGGCAGACCCTTAGCAACTTAGTGAGACCCAGTTTCAAAATTAAAAAGAACTCGGGGGTGTAGATCAGAAATACAATACCCCTGCATAAAAAATAAAATAAAAAGTAACCAAAGCAAAACAACAACAACAAAAAAATAGACAACCTATTTACTCTCTAAAAATAACTTTGTTATGGATTTGTTTTATAATCACCTGTCTATGCCAAGAAGATTTAAGTTTTCTTCCCTACACTGTTTGTGTCTGCAGTACAGAGAATAATGCCTGTGTATAGTAAGTGCTGACAAGTACTTATTCAATGGATGTGTTACTCTTGGTAGGTACAGGCTGTAAGTTGGGTAGAAAAGACCCCTAATGAATAACTAAAAAGTTCAGGCTTTGCTCTGTGATGGTGGAGCTTCTGTGAGAAATGTGATTCCTTTTCCTTCTCAGCTTCTTCTCCACCTGCCTAAAGCCAACTTACTCCTCAAGACTCAGCCTAGGTCCTACCATATAATAATGGCTATCCTTGGTCCATCATCTAGTGATGCTCTCTGTTTCTCTCCTCTGATCCTGGAATTTTATTACTTATGTTATTTTGACAGAAATAATATACCTCAAAGAATTACTGAACATTTCAGTCAGCATTATCACCACTATAATCCAAAACACCTGACCACATAGCTTAAAGAAAGGAATATTTATTTGCTCCTAATTCTGGAGATTTCAGAGGTTTAGTCCATGTGAGGCCAGGTCTATAGAGCTCAGGGCATGACGGTGGAAAGAGGAGAGAGGGATAAAGCAAGAGATCTACTCATATCATGGAGGCTGGAAAACAAGAGAGCAAACACAGACATTTAAAGACAAAAGCAGAGTTTCCAGGGCCACACCCCAGGAACTTACATCCTCTAGTCACACCCATTTGCTTAGGTTACCACCCAGTAATTCCATTATAATAGATATACCTATTGATAAAATTACAACCCTCGTGACTGAATTATATCAACACTGAACAGTAAACATAAGCTCTTCAACGCCGGGCGTGGTGGCGCACACTTGTAATCCTCGCGCTTGGTAAGCCAGCCGCGCTGGTGTAAGAGACCCTGTTTCAAAAATATAAAATAGGTCTGGGAGTGTAGCACGGAGGTAGAAGGGCTTCCAGGAACCCCAGTACCACTAAAGACAAAACAAAACAAAACAGAACAAAAAACCATGAGCTCTTCAGGAGACATCCTACATCTAAACATAACAACTGGGTGTTTTTTCATTTATTTACTTACACTTTTCAATTAGATGTCCAGTGTTTTGAAGTCTGACATGTTCTGTGACATATAAAGGTAAGAATACTATGGATATTCTGTACTTAGGTAGTTCATGATCAACCTGGTAGAAACAAGCATATATCGGATGCAGTAATGAAAGTGCTAATATTTGAGTATCCACTGATTCCAGTGACATCATGAATGAGAGGTAATCACATGGAAATGAGTGAACAAGAGATAATTTATAGGGGAATGACAGAAGTGGTTATAGAGAGATGAGCAACTCATTTGAATTGAGACTGAAAGGAAGTGAGAAGTGGTTGGAGACAAGGCATTCCAGATGGAGGGAGGACATGGGCCCAAACTCAGTAGCATGAATGAACTATTGACACTTTATGAGTGGCCTATAAACTAGAGTGACTTAAACACAAGGTGCAAGGGCAGAAAAAAGGTAATGAGGAATGGGAATTATTTTGTAATTCCCATTGTAATTGTTTGTTTTTTTATATTTGAAATTGTTTGTGTTTTTAGAAGGATGTACACATGCAAAGAAAGTGACATCCTACCTAATTCTTTCCAAATAGTTTATACTGACACCATCCTTCAATATTGAGTATCCAGAAGACAATGTCACGGGACATAACCTGTGGGCTGCTCACTCCATCCCAGTGATGCACTAGAGCCTGCAGAATAACCCTGAGTTGGCAGAGGTGTTTGTTAAGTCTTACTTCTTTGTGTTTTATGCTACTTCTAAGGAGAAATAATCCAACCTGGATGAACTTAGCCCACAAGAAAAGTGAGCCCAGATTTCATTTAGTGTGAATTGACTCCAGAGCATTTCTGAGAATGTTTGACAGTAGCAAATAAAATTTCAGGTCTCTGGGATGAACCTGCCGCATAGACGTGCCTTGCAGTTAATGACAGGTGGTTCATTTTTAGATCCTGAAAGAGGCTCTTTTGGATCACAGAGGTGTCTGCGTTGGGGTCAGCCAGGGTCAGGATGAAATGGGTCTAGTGAAGTCTCAACTGAGAAGGAGAGGCAAAAAAAAATGGGTGGTAATAGTCCAGGCACACTCTTCTTTTCCAGAAGTTGATCAAACTTCAGAGGATATGTGCTTAAGAGCCAAAATAATTCATTAACCCTTATTTCCTAATTGTGGAAAAGTAACTGGCAACCAGCACAAAAATATGACAGCAAGGAGTATGATTTTAAACAATTCTCCCTCACATTGGAGAGATAATGCAGCTGTCATGCAGTGACTGACAGGCACTTGGCAGATCAGTATTCCTGTGGCATCCTTGCTCTTCTGCAGAGATGGCTCTGAGGTGTGCCCTGCACTATCTCCAGAGTCTTTTAAAGAATTGAGATCCAGTATCCCACAGCAGTGCCCTGATCATTAATGCACCCTTTACTGGTTTCCTTGCATTCTCTGACTCAGTTCCCTGTACCATTTCTTTTAAAATCTCTGTCCTACTTTTATGTAGAGAATTGCCTAATACAGCCAGAGTAGATTTAAAGAAGACAATCTGGCCATAGATTTTAGGAAAAGGTAGAGGAGAAATTTAGACTGTCATGGTCTGCATCTAGAATTTCCCCCAAAGTCTCCATTTGAAAGCATGGTCCCCAGTACAGCAAGGTTCAGAGGTGGGGTAATTAGGCAATGCTCTAAATTTCTTGGAGGTCCTACTTGGGAGGAAGGTCGCTGGGGTTTATCTTTGCTTCCTAGTCCTGCTCCCCTATCTCCTTCCAGACTGTCATGAGCTGAGCAACTTTCCTCCAACACTCCCTCCACTCAGGATGTTCTGCCTCACCTCAGGCTCAGAGAAATGAAGCAGAACACAGGATGAAATCCCTGAAACCATGAGCAAAAATAAACTATTTCTCCACTAAGTTGTTCTTGTCAGGTGTGTTGGTTGCAATGACATAAAGCTGACATTTATTGAAAATCTCGCAGACATTTATTGAAAACCTATCCTGAACCATGTTGGCTCTATTACTTCTGCACTATAGAAGGACTATAGCTACCCCATTTCCCTCCCATTAGCACTTATCCCTGCACACTCAAGATGCTCACCATGAATTCCTCACACTTTCTACCCAAGGCCAGATTTTGGCCTTATGAAAATATTTTCCCTATAAATTGGACAACATAGAACTGAGATAGAAAGAATATTTCTGTGAGTAATGGTCAACCATGATAGATGGCGGCCAGTGGGTGAATAAGTTCCTTACCTCTTAGGGAAGCAATTCCCAGTATGCATTCCCCATTTCTTAGAGGTCCTGGCAGGATTGAGTCTTTAATGCCCACAGGAGTACCCTGACTATCAACACATTTTGAGGGCTTCTGCTCTCAAACAAAATGCTTGCATCCAAATCTTTGTTACAAGGTCCACTTTGGGGGTAGGGAAGACAGAAGATAACATATATATTTCATTTGATGTTAATACTGAATAGCTATGTCAGGTATTATTATAATGACAATGCTTATTTATTTTTCTAAGTGCTCCATACATATTAGTTTAATTGTAATATAATCATAAGAATCCAAGCTTTGCACTTATGCACATCTAGAGGTAGAGAAAGAAAGGCATAAGACACTGATAGTCTTTTCCATAGCTCTATGACTGCTTGACTGGTTAGCAGAGAAGCCCAGATCCTCAGCCAGGCATTCTGGTACTAGAACTGACACTATGTTTCACATAAGAAATCCAAGCTAAGGAAAGCTAATTAACTTGCAGATGTTCCCACAAATGGCAAATGGCAAAGCTGAGATCAAAACCCATGCCTATGGTCAATGCACTTTCCTTGCTCTAATGAACAAGCAGTTCCCTGGAAATATCTGAATAGATTCTGCCCGTATTGGGCTCTCTGGAAGAATAGGCCTGGCCATATCTCTTAGAGGCCTATCTGGGGGAAGCCTGGATCATACTATCCCACAATCCTGTGACTAGTGGAAAAGAAACCATGGTAGGGCAGGGTGGGAGTGATTTAACCATTCCATCATATGGACTGAAGCTCCAGTGCTTGGAACTGGGTTGTTTCCCAATATGTAAAACTCCTCAACAAGGAAGGTTTTCTGTGTTTTGCTGATCTTTGTTCCTAATAAAAAACAACTGGCATTATTTTATTGATGATGATGGAGTTAAAGAAGGGGAGGGAGAAAGAATAAGGTTTGGACATTAAAAAAACTTCAGAGCTTTTGGTTTTTAGAATTGTTCTCTGAGTCACCTCTAAACCATTAGCTATATCTATAAGAAGAAAACATTCAAGGTTCATGACATATGACAATTGGATGTCTTATTCAAGTTGTAGCTAAGTAAAATTTTATTTTATTTATTATGGTACTAAGGATTGAACCTGGGGTGTTCTATCTCTGAGATGCACCCCAAGCCCTACTTTATTTTTATTTTGAAACTGAGTCTCACTAAATTTCTGAGGCTAGTCTTATGCCTACAATCTTCCTGTCTCAACCTCCCAAGGGCTGGGATTACAAGCAGTCATGGCTGTCATGGTAATGGCTATGCCAATCTGAGGTGAGGATCAAAATGGGCCAAGGCATAGGATGAATTTTTTGACTTGAGATGCTATAACACACGTGTGACATGAAGACATTGTAAAGCAAGGTATTTTTCCTTTCTCTCAACTCTGCCAAGATTGACTTAGTTTATTAATGTAATAAACGTTTACTGGGTGTATTCAAGGTGGTCGACTTTGTTCTAGGTTTCGAAAGCATAGAGTAAATAGAAAAATAGAATTCCTTGATACAGATACTGGTATAAACAAGATAAGAAAACCATTTAGTTTGCTAGATGGTGATAAGTTCTAAAAAGAAGAAGAAAGCAAAGGCAGGCAGAGGAGGTATTGGAGAAGAATCACCCTTTAGATTGAGTGGTCAGGAAATGCCTCACTAAGTGAGGAGCATCTGGAAAAACACTTGAAGAAGCATTAGACTCAAAATGGATTTAAAGACTTACACATTAGACCTTAAGGCCCAAATTTGTAAAACTTCCCCAAAGAAAAAGTAAGAAGCACCTGACATTATTCCTGGCAGTAAGGTTTTGCATATAACAGCCCAAGCACAGAAAAATAAAAGCAATAAGAAATGAGTATAACTGCATCAAATTCAGATGGTTTTGCACAGCACACAGGCAATGAAATGAAAAGGCAGATTACGGAATGGGAGGAAAGCATTACAAGTCATATATCTGATAGGGAGAGAACTAATATCCAACATATATAAGGAAGTTATACAACTCAGCAGCAAAACAAAAGCAAGTAACATGATTTAAAAAATGGGCAAAGAACCCAAAGAGACATCACAAATAAAAATTACAAAGATAAATAGATATTACAAAGATGATAATAAAAACAGCCAACAGAAACATGAAAAGGTGTTTTACATCATTAGTTATCAGAGAGATGCAAATCAAAACCACTGTTAGCTATCATCTCATGCTTATTAGGAAGGATAATAAAAAAAATAACCAGTGTTGGCAAGATGTGGAGGAAAAGGAGCAATTGTACATTCTTGATAGGAATGTTAATTGCTATAGCTATTATGGAAAATAGTTTGAAGGTGTCTAAAAATGGAACTATCATGTTATTCTACACCACTTGTGGGTATAGACCCAAAAGGAAGAAAATCAGCATGTTGAAGAGACATAATGCTGCAATAAAGAGGATATAAAAACAAACAATATGTCCACCAACAATTGCAAGAATAAACACACCCACATACACAGGTGCACACACACACACACACACACACACACACACATACACACATACACTGAAATATTATTCAGCCTCAGAAAAATGTATTCCATCATTTATAACAACATGGTGGAACCCAGATGACAGTAAGTGAAATAAGCCAGCATTGAAAGACAAATACTGAATAATCTCCCTGATGTGATAAATCTAAAATGTTGAACCATATAAACAGAAGACAATGCTAGTTGATAGGGACTGGGGAATTGGGATACAAGAGCATATGTCAAAGGGTACAAACTTTCAGTTATAAAATTATTTAGTTATAGGATCTAATGTATAGCATGATGACTATAATGAATAATAGTGGATTCTATACTTCTTATTTGATAAGACAGTGGATTATAAGTGTTCTCACCAAAACAATATCGGTATGAAGTGATAAATTACTTGATTAAAGAAATCATTTTATGGTATATTTGCACATAGAAACATCATGATAAATATATACAATATTTGTTTTTAAATTGTAACTCAACAAAGCTGGAAAACAAATACTTAAAGAGCTGAGGGTGTAGATTATGAAAGGATACCCCAAACTGTATGACCCATTTTGACAAATAGCCCCATGGTATCTAGCTCAAACTTATCTTACCCTTCTGAACTCCATGACTTTGGCCCTTTAGAACAGTGTGCCCCAGCCCAGAAAGGAGAAGAGTGATTTTAGCTGGCCCTGATTCTGAGCGTGCTGCTGTAACTATTTGTGACCTAATAAATCCTCATATTCTAAAGCATCAGTTTGAGAAGCCTTGGAAAATAGCCCAAAAAACTATGCATGAAGTTGGCAGCTAGAGAAAATTATTCTGCAAAGCCAGCGAGCATCACAGACTCCTGAGTTTCTATTAGAGCTGTCATCATGGGGAAATCGTCATATGTGAGGCAAGCACGGAGCTGGTGAGTCCACCCCATCGCTATCTGCACAGGGAAGCCTTATTTTCATCAAGATGCCTCTTACCACGGAAGTCAGCAGCAGCTCTCATGCTCTGGAACTCAGAGTTCAGCAACCTTCTAGCTCCAAAGTCTGTATCATCTCCAATCTCACAGAAGATCTAGCTAATCAGAAATGATGGAGCTTACCTAAAGTCGGCCACAGAACACCCAAGGAACTATAGACTTAGAATGCTTGTCACTGCTAAAGTTCTTCATAAACTGGATTTCATATGGAGAGAGAAAGAACCAGCACATTGAGAAGAATTCCCAGGCAATATTCTGGGCCTGAGTTTTACTTAACAAGTGTTAGCTATAAATTACTAAACCTTTTCCTTCTGACAAAGCAAGTATAAGAGACTGAATACATCTCACTTGTCCTGTACTCTTGTAGTTTAGGGATGAGGCGAGAAGCTTGAATGGGATCCCCACAAGAAAGAGATTCTAATCCCATGCATGTCTGTCCATCAGGAAGAAGGCTGACCTTTCTGGGTCTCAGTGTTTCTATCTGTGTAATAGGAAACTATATCTTAATCACTATGAAGATTTTCCTGAAGAAAAATTATCCTCAAAGGACAAAAAAAAAAAATGCTACTGAAATCGCTACAATCAGGAAGCTCACCATCATGCAAATAATTTCAGAGTTCTGAGGATAGACTAAAAATCTCTCTGTAGGAACTTCCACGAATACAAAAATGAGTTGGGCCATCATCTGCCTTCAAATTACCAGACAGCCAACAGTTTTTCTTACTCTATGCCCATCTTATCTATAATACTTATTGGATTCTTTTACTTTTTAACTAACACACAAAAACATAAAGGTTATACATACGAATGGGTTACTATGTAATATCTGATACATGTCTGCATTGTGTAATGCTTAAATCAGCTTAAACATATTTATATTAACAAAAATTTGCAATAAAAACTTTAAAAATACTTTCATCTAGTTTTTCAAACACAGTACAAATAATACATAATTATCACCTATAATCACCATACTGTCACCCAGGGCTTCTTGCTTGTATTGAACTGTGACTTACAACTAATTGATCACCCTGCCCTACTGTCTCTGATATCTGGTAACTACCACTCTTCTATTGAGATTAAATTTTTAGATTTCACCAATGAGTAAGATCATATTCTCTCTTTCTGTGCCTGACTTATTTATCTTAACATAATGATCTCCAATTCTGTCCATGTGTTGCAAAGGACAGGATTTCATTATTTTTATGGCTGAGTTATATTCCATTGTGCATATGTGCCATATTTTCATTATCTATTAAATGATGGGCACTTAGGTTGATTCTATTTCTTGAATCATTCTCTAGCAAACATGGGAGTGCAGGTGTCTATTCAACATACTGATTTCATTTCCTTCATATTCATTACCAGTAGCCAAATTTTTTCTTCTTTTTTTGCAGGTCTGGTGATGGAACCCACAGGTATTTGACCTTCAAGCTACACCCCCTGCCCAATTTTTAAAATTTATTTTGAAACAGGGTCTCACTGACTTGTGGAGGGCCTCACTAAGTAACTGAGGCTGTCCTCAAACTGTGATCCTCCAGTCTCAGCCTTCCAAATGCTGGGATTACAAGCATGTGCCACCATGCCTGGCTCAGAATTGTTGAATCATATGGTAGATCTATCTTTAACTCTTTGAGGATCCTCCATTGTTGTTTGGGTCTGGAATGCTCCATCAAGACCTTATGTGTTGAAAGCATGATGCTCAATGCAGCAAGGTTCAGAGGTGAGGCTTTTGGGGAAATTATTGGATCATGAGGTCTTTGACCTCAAGGTTGAGTCAATCTATTTGATGGATTATTAACAGATAAGTATACTACTGATAGATTGTAACTAGTTGGAGAAAGTAGGTCACTGGGGTTTTGACCTGGAAGGGTTAAATTATCCCAGCCCTCGCCCCTTCTCTTCTCTCCTTTCTATCTCCCTTCCTTCCTTTCCTCTTTCTTTCTTTCTTTCTTTCTTTCTTTCTTTCTCTCTCTCTCTCTCTCTCTCTCTTTCTTTCTTTCTTTCTTTCTTTCTTTCTTTCTTTCTTTCTTTCTTTCTTTCTTTCTCCATCTCTACCTTTATCTCTATCTCTGTACTTCCTGGTTGCCATGACATGAGCAAGTTTCCTTCACTACTCCCTGCCACCATGATGCTTCTGTCTTGGGGCCATCTGACCATGGACCGAATTCCTAAAACTGTGAGCCAAAATAAACCTTTCCTTCTAGAAGTTGTTCATTTTGGCCAAAGTAATGAAAAGCTGACTAATGGCCTCCATACTGTTTTCCATAATGACTGGACTATACATACTGGATTCTTAGTGTAAATATTGTCTCTCCACTGCCTTAATGAGAAATAGCTGTATTCCATAATCCAGGAAGATAAAAGATTTTTAAATTATTTATATTGGATGTTTCTGTAAATTATTTTTAATTAATAAGCACTTAGCTTTGTGGCAACCCCAGTACTGTTTTTACTCAAATATTTCCCGTTTTAATCATATTCCTATGAGGCAGATATTATAAGATTACATTGATATGTTTAGATGAAAAACCTAGGGCTTAAAGAGGTAAAGAACATACACAGGTTATACAACTGAAAAGTGGCAATGTCAATGCCAGTCTGATTGATTTTAACTCTCTGTACTAACGACAAAGCTGTATGAGGTATCTACTGGTGCATATCAAGTTATCCTAAAACAGCAACCCAAAGTCTCAAATTCTGATGACTTCACTCAGCTTCTGAGACTCAGGAATCCAAGAGCATCTTAGGTGAATGTTTCTAGTGGATGGTTCAGTTTGAGGGTCTTTCTTGAAGTTGCAACCAAAATGTTGTAGAGATCTAGAGCCATCCCAATGCTTCACTGAAGTAGAACATCCATGCCTACACATATAATATTATCAGGAAGCTTGAGCTGTTCAACACTTGACCTTCCAAGATAGACGTTATAGGCAGCCACATAACCTACTCTTGGACGTGATATGCCATTATTTCTGTCCTATGCTATCGGACACAGAGACCAAGGCTAATGTAAGGTGGGAAGAACTATACGATGGTTTGGGTCTCAGGGGGCAGAGACTACTGTAGGCCATCCTGGAGGTTGGTTACAATTGCCTATAAGAGTTTGATGTTGTTGCTCGAGAGGTACTCAACTGATTTCCTGGCTCCAGATGTCCATATTGGCAGCATATGAGCATGTAGAATGCGGAAATCAGCTTTTTCAGTTATCTCTTCCTCAATGTAGAGACTGGAAAGAAGAAAGAGGACTACATAAAATTATTTTTTTGCATCCTTCACAGTACCTCATATAACTTTGATTGGATATGATAAGTAGAGGAAAGATGCCTCTTAAGACCCATACTCTCTACCCCTGCCATTTTTTTTATGAGAAGAG
The DNA here is from genome assembly GCF_963383645.1 of Muscardinus avellanarius. NCBI lineage: Eukaryota > Metazoa > Chordata > Mammalia > Rodentia > Gliridae > Muscardinus > Muscardinus avellanarius. The sequence continues at coordinate 14,140,020 of NC_137804.1, forward strand.
ACAGAGACAGAGGAAATGCATTTCCAGACTCCCTGGATGCAGACTCACCCACAGATTTATTACTATTTTTCTCATAACATGGCTGGACATTACCTAGGATGAGAACTGAGAAAACCCGATGGGAAAGAAAGGGAGAAATGAACCATAAATGTTGGAATTATTTCACAGCATCAACAAATAATAAAAGCCTGCTGTTCCCCACATAGATCTGTAACCACAATTGCACTCATCCCTTTTAAAAATAGCAGTCAGAGTCTAGAGTATTTCTAAGACAGTAGAGTGTCATCTTCATCTTTAAACATGAATAACAACACAGATGCAGCCTGTAGGGCGAACACATTAGAGAGACATGGAGCAGAGAAGAGGCAGGGGGCAGATTTTACCAAGAGTTCTACAAAGGGCTATTTATTCATTCATTCCTTCAACCAGCACATGGGGAACCTTTATTATGAAGAAAAGACAAGGCGTTTAGAGGGGATACAAAAATATATTAGCATAGGCCCTCTTTGGATTTCCATAGATTTTAGAGACAGGTGCAGCCTCAATCACGTGTTCATTCATTTGCCAAATATTTCTGTGTCGGGCAGAGTGATGGACACTGATGTGGGTAAAGAGGATTAAAGAGTTGTCTAATCTCCAGAGCCTATAGTCTGGGGGTAGATGGTAGAATCAGGGCAGAAGTTGATCCAGACTGGCAGGAAGAGAAAGAAAGAAGGTTAGGTCTACAGCAGCCTTCTGCTGGGAAGCAAATCACAAATAAATGCCTGTGCTTGCTGATATCTGCATGCCTTATTTCTCTCCTTCCCAACTCCTTTGGGGTGACCCGGAAATTGAACCCATTAGGAAAACTGAAGCTGCCATAAATATATGACATGTACCCAAGGAACTCCTCTACAAAGTACAGAGTGGGAAATCTCACTTGTAGTAAAAGAAGTAAAACAAATTGCCTTTTTGTCTACATTATGGTATCAAGCTAGATATGTGCTATTATTCCATGCCATTTAACTCCAAATCAGCCTCCTGAGAAAACTATTATGATTCCCCTGTTAAGATGAGTAAAGAGACAATCAGAGCCATTAATAAGTTTCTCAGTTTTCTTTTTTATTTTTATTTCTTTATTTCTTTTTTTGTGTGTTTTGTTTTGTTTTGGTGGTACTGGGGATGGAACCCTTCTACCTCCAGGCTACACTTTCCCAGACCTATTTATATTTTTATTTGGAAACAGGGTCTCTTATGCCAGCACGGCTGGCTTCGAACCTGCACGATCCTCCTGTCTCTGCCTCCCAAGCGCGGGGATTACAAGCATGCGCCACCACGCCCGGCCTCAGTGTTTTTATTAGTAATTGGAGGAGCCAGGTTCTCTGGTACGGCATGTGCTCATAATGCCTGAGAGGAAGCATATAAAGATTTCAGAGGATGAACTGGGGGAACCAGTGAGAACTTCCCCCAGAGTGATGGGCCTTGAGTACTGTCATGGTTTGTATATTCGTCAGCATTCTTACAGTTAGAATCTAAAGAACCTGACCATGAAACTTAGAGGAAGGAAGATTAATTAGCTCACAGTTTTGGGGTCCAGTCCATACGAGGCCAGGGCTGTGGATCTCAGGGCAAAACAGTGAGAAGCAGAGAGAGAGAGGGAAAGCACAAGGCTTTGTTCTCACATCAGGGAGGCCAGAATCAACAGAGCAATCAGGAGGGAGAGAAACAATATATCTAAGGGACCCAGGTTTTCCAACCATGCCCTGTGGTCCTGGCACACCACCCACTATAATTAATTAATTTATCCAGTGCTGGGATTATAATTCTAATGATTCAACTACATCAACTCCTAACACCAATTCATGAGCTCTTCAAGGGGCCATTTTGTACCTAAATATAACAGTTTGGAGCAGGAGTGTCCCTCCAAAAGCTCATGGTTTGAAAGCCTGGTCCTCAATGCAACCAGGTTTGGTGGTGTGGAACAGCCAGGGAGGTGATCACTGGGGACATGGCCTTGAGGATTTATCTCTCCCAGGTCCCTTCTGTTTCTCTTTCTCTCTGCTTCCCAGCTGCCACGAGATGCTTTCCTTCAGCAAATCCTGCCACCATATTTCTGCCTTGGAGCTATCCCACCATGGACTGAACCTCTAAAACTGTGAGCCAAAATCAACCTTTCTTCCTCAAAGTTGGTCATGTCAAGTATTTTGGTCAAAGTGACGACCAGCGGGCCGGGCGTGGTGGTGCACGCTTGTAATCCCCATGCTTGGGAGGCGGAGACAGGAGGATCGCGTAGGTTCAAAGCCAGCCGCGCTGGCTTATGAGACCCTGTTTCAAAATTATAAAAAAAAAAATAGGTCTGGGAGTGTAGCCCGGAGGTAGAAGGGCTTCCAGGAAACCAAGTACCACCAAAAAACAAACAAAAAAAACCAAAGTGACGACCAGCTGTCGAACACAAGGAACACAAGTATTAAACATAGGAAAGTATTTTTGACATAGAAAAGGCAAGGCAGGTCATTCTAGACCAAGAAATACTAAAGGTATACAACTGAAAGTTTAGGAGAGTATAATCTCCTAGAAAAATGTGGAAGAGTCTGGTGAGGTCAAGAAGCATGGGAAAGTGTTGGGAGGTTCGGCTGGATATGGGCAAGTTCAAGGGAGGTCATCTGTTTCCTCAACCACATGGAATGCTACTTTTGGGGCATGGGACAGGAAGAGCTGGGGGAATGAATCCTGGTCCTATCGTGTACAACAGCAGGTGACATTATATCCCCACCCACCTGAACTCATGACTGCTTCTCAACTTTCGTGTCACTGTCTGAAGATGGTAGCACAGAGCTGAGCTGCTGAGACTCCACAGACTGTTAATGCTCAGCTGTTTCGATTGGACTTAATGATGAGAGACAAGCAGCTGAGAGAAACGGGAAGGAACTGAACCTCAGACACCAGCCTGGTGAGTCACAGAGCAGGGAGAGCACCTGGCTGTGCCAGGAATTTCTTTCTTTCCTTCCTTCCTTCCTTTCTTTTTTCTTTTTGGTGGTACTGGGGTTCCTGGAAGCCCTTCTACCTCTGGGCTTCACTCCCAGACCTATTTTATATTTTTATTTGGAAACAGGGTCTCCTAAACCAGCACTGCTGGCTTCGAACCTGTGCGATCCTCCTGTCTCCGCCTCCCAAGCGTGGGGATTACAAGCGTGTGCCACCACGCCCAGCTGTGCCGGGAATTTCTTCTGGCAATACCAGTCTGGATACAGATATCCCATGAACAGCCCATGTTTTGCTGAATCATGGTTCATGAAGACATCAAGTCTAGGCTTCCTTGGTAATGATCTTATTCTCTCACTACACTATCTTAGACTAGAAATAATCCCCAGCCAGCTTATGTGTCCTTTGCAGAGGTACTAAGAACCCACAACAACAAAACCCTGACCTCTTCCTTATGAGGATAGATAGGGTGATTTTAAGCAGAAACATTGACTTAGGAACCAACAATTCATATCCAAGCCCCTTCTCTTGGCATTAGCAGTTCTGTGGTCTTGGACAAAGTGCTCAGCCTCTCTGAGCTTGAGCTAAGAGAGAATACCTTACTTTTTAAGGAAAGGCCAGCTAGCCCAGGGTGGATGTGTGCAGAAATGAGAGTGCGCAGTGAAACTGGATGCTATTCTAAAACAGGGGGCACTGTGACTGCAGCAGAGATAATGGAGTCATTTTAGAATATGAGGGACATGTCCACTCTCTCACTAGTGAGATCCCCAAGCAGACTAGTGGACATGCTCAGAGGCACTTCTCCATGACCTATGCTGCTAAGTCCCCATAAGGACAACTTTCTCCCCCAGACAGGAATCGTGTGCAAAGAATCCCACATGTCTGCTTGGCAGGCAGAAGAAAATGGACTTTTGGGTATTGCTGTATTCTGCTTTAGTGAGATATCTGCTCACCTTGACATTCCTCTGTGTGTAGGCCATTATCCAAGATGGTGACACCCAGGTGTGTTTACATTTAAGTGTGCCTCAAACCAATAGTATGGACTCCCTAAATATGTCTTCACTACTTCCCTCCACTCCACTGGCGGGGATAGTTACTATCCATTTATTTCTCTGTGGCCTTGAGAAAGTTACTGGGTCTCTCTATGCATCAATGTTCTCAAATCTGAGAGTCAGACAACCTCTTTTATATTACTATTAGTATGAAGATTACTTAGATATTACATGTAATGAGTATGGCATCTAATAAGCACCCAGTAAACATTAGCTAACATTAGCATCATGAATACTGCACTGTATTATAATTGTTCCTTTATACGAGTCTCAACTCTATTGTCCCAGAGAAAGAGTGGGGAGTGGGCTTGTGTATGCACTCAGCTTGATGTGACTGTGGCTATCTTGAGCCATACTGCCACAACCACTCCAGAGTAACTCCAGCCAGCTTTTCCTGCACAGTTTCCCAGCAAACTATAAATAGCCAAAACCATTGGAGGGGTATGGAGCTTTAGGAATGGATCCTGGATGAAGGCATGTACCTCACTCTTTGATATTAGCTTAAGATGAACGAGACATGTTCCAGCAACAATGAAGTTACTCTTAACCCCCCCAGCACACATACATACATACATACATACATGTGTGCGTGTGTATGATTTAGGCTATATGTATACATAAGTATGTTTATATGTATAAGTATATTTGCATATATTTGTATGTATATACCTCTTTCTCATTCAAATTATGGGTCTTCCTGGTTGAGACAGGAGGATCACGCAGGTTTGAAGCCAGCCTCCGCTACTTAGTGAGGCTCTGAATTCCTTGCATAGTAGATCAGTTTTCTGTTCTTTCAAGAAGTTCTCCTGACATGCCTAATCACTATGTCTCTAGGCTGGGATATCTGGCTTCTCTGGGTTCATGTATTCTTTGTGTGTGTGTGGTACTGGGGATGGAACCCAAGGGCCTCCTACCTCCAGGCAACACTCCTCCCAGACTATATATATATATATATATATATATATATATATATATATATATATATAATTTGTTTGTTTGGAAACAGGGTGTCACTAAGTTTCGGATTACTCAGGGTTTCACTAAGTTAGTTTCTCTTGCTTCCAGTGCAAGAGAAACTAAATATTCTTGAAAACCTCAGAAAGATTTTAGCAAAGGAAAGTTACACTTTTATTTATTTTTTTGCAGAACTGGGGTTGAACCCAGGGGAACTCTACCTCTGAGCTATACCCCCTGCCCTATTTTTTATTCTTTATTTTGAAACAGGGTTTAAGTTACAGAGAGACTCACTAAGTAGCTGAGGCTTGCCTCAAATTTGTGATCCTCCTATCTCAGCCTCCCAAGTACTGGGATTAGAAATATGTGCCACTATGCCCAGCTTAAACTTCCACTTTTAGGCATCTCTTTGGCTATTTTGTGGGGTGTATATTTTGGGGGATAGACTGGTTGCAGGTCAGAGGTGATGAAGTTCTGATGGAAGTATAGTGCTGGGGAGGAGAGAAGCCAAAAGGGAACAGTCAGAGGGTATGGATTGTGCTTAGGGATTAACTGTGTAAAATAAAACTCTGTAGGGCATGGTGGCACAAGCCTATAATCCTAATCCTTGGGAGGCTGAGAAAGGAGGATTGCAGGTTCAAAGCCAGCCTTAGAAACTAAGCAAACCTGTGTTTCCGTGTAAAAATTAAAACAGGGCCGAGGGAATATCTCGGAAGTAGAATGTGTCCATGATCAGTCCCCAGAACCAGAGAGACAAGGAAGAAAAAAAAAAGAATCTAAGATTCTTTCCAAGGGTCAATAGGTAATAGAAGCACTTCTCTTTTCTGAATTTGTCTAGTCCCATCGTCCCAGGCTCCCAGACTCCTTCTAGATTCTTCAAACCTGCAGGATGGCCCAGACTCACCATCCTAGTAAAGGTTATCTCAGTGTGGGGAATGGGCATTGAAAACTCACTCTCCATCTGCGTCTTGGCACTTGATTGATATTATGCAGTTGAAGACATTTTAAAGGCAAAGGTCAGGCAAAGGGAAAATGGCACCTTCAATATTCATCCAGAAAATCCCAGGTACCTGGCTCACTCAGATGCATGGAGTCCAGGAACTCACTAGCTAGTGGGTTATGGAAATGTAGAGGCTATGAACATGCATTTGCATCTCACCTCATTTCTTCATACTGGAGGAGCAATTTCCTGGACTCAGGTAGTCCTTCTGTACCTTTTAATGGTTTCAGTAGAATTCCTGACCTTTCCCGGAGAGAGCCAGTGGCCATCACACCACATCAAGACATCCTGGAAATGATCCTACCCATTTTATTTTCCCTGATCCAGATGAAAATAATAGCCACAGACCACAGCAGAAAGTGCCTAATGAACTAACTCACACACACTGTGGTGTAAATGACCACGAATAGGTGAACTATCTGAAATTCACCAACAAATTAATCCCAAGGAATAAATAGCTTATGGAGTGTCAGGTCCTTGAAGCTTTAAAGTGAAAAAAAAATACACCTTTTCCTTTTTGTGAGACTAACCTAAATCAGCAGGCACCAAAGTTCTCATGTCCCATTGATTGGATGAGAGGGTTCTATAAAGGACACTCCATGGAGTGACCCTGGTGGTATTTATTCAAGTCCAGTCAGAGCCAGCTAGGTTCTGAAGCAAATACTTTATCCTATTTCTCTCAGGAATTATGTTTATTCCAAAGCAAAAACTCTTTTCCAGATGCTTTAAAATTGAACACACTAAAGATGGAGGCAGAAATGCATAAAGGTTTTCTGTGGAAGATCAAAATGTCTCCAGGTAAATTTTGCTGGTGGGCTAGGGATAGAATCCGACTCTGATGTTATATATAAAAAAATCAAGCATGCTCATTTTTATTTATATATTTTTGTGGTGCTGGGGATTGAACCTAGGGGCATTCTACTTCTGATCTATACATCCAGCACTATTGTATTTCTTATTTTGAGATACAGTCTCACTAATTTGCTGAGGCTGGCCTTGTACCTGTGATCCTCCTGTCTCAGCCTCCCAAGTACAGGGATTAGGTGTGTGTCACATGCCAGCTTAGAAAGTCAAGCATATTTAAGTAAGAAAATGCAAAAGAATATAGGAGAGAATGTTGGCCCTTCTAGGAATTATAGAGAGCTGTGGAATTTCTTCTCAATGCTATTTTGAGCAAGAAGAAGTTTCTCTTTCCCTCATTACAAATACATCGATTTCTTTTTAAGTGAATGTCGGGCAAGTCTGTCCTTGTTGACAAATTTCTACTTGAACCTTCCCCACATGTTGATTCAGTGTTGAACTTCATCTACTTGAAAAGATTGAAGAGGATGTTCCTAATTAGACTTTAAGCACTTCCGAGCTTTCAGATGGGAAGTCGATAGATGTTTCAGATCGTGGCTATCCAGAATCCAGAATCCTTAAAGACAATGTAAGCCCACAGGCCTGCTTCCTTTCAACTTTGGGAAGAGTGTAGCTGAAGCATATACTTATATTCCAGTCTATCTAGTGGGACAATCATAATTAATGATACAGGGTGTAGGACATAATCTTTCTTCCAAGTATTCCTAGCCCAGAAGCAACTTCTTTGACACAGTACTTGGTTTTCATCCAAATCACCGAATCCTAAGACAGAAAAAGAATGTGTACATCTACCACATTTTTGCAACATTCAGAACAGGTACATCTAGAACAAAAGCCTTAAACTCTGGATACTGATCAGGAACTATTCCCTGGAGAGCTTTTAAAAATGGCACATTCCTAGGTCCCCCTCCTGAGCTACCAAATCATTATCTGTGGTTGTTTAGGAGTAGTAAATTACTATTTTTGAATCTGACCCCTTCATCCCTGAGACTATGATAGACAGCCTAGGTGGCAAATCCCTGACTTGCAGTTAAAACATACCTCCTTTGTTGAGAGACCTTGTTTTTAAGGTCAGATTCAAACAACACTTGATTCTTTCTTGGAAGGGATTCAACTTGCAGAATAAACCCTGGTGTGCCATTTCATTTATTTTCCTCTTTGCAGGGATAAGACAAATTTTTCTTTCTTCTTCATTCAGGATAGACCTTGGCTGAGCATGGATGAGGTTTGAGTTGAGTTGGATAAAAAGTTGAGAGAAAAGATCCTCCCTATACCATCCTTAGTGAAAACAGCAAGGGTCCCTTTTCCATTCCAGGGTAAAGCAGCACCATCTGATGGAAGCCATTAGGATTTGAGCAGAGACTAGAGAGCTACTCACTAAAATTGTAGTCAACCCCAGAAGGTCTGGTTGTGGTGCCTTCCAGCTGTCTTGCTTTGATCTGGGCAAAATCACTTCTGCCTAGGGAGTAAGTTATAAGAGCCCCTCCCAGCCTGCAAGCCCCAAGGAAACACTTCAGCTACTGTGGAAATGTGGTATAATGGATTGTTTTATTAGTTACTACAATATGTATTCCTTACTCTAAAAAAATCAAGTTTTAGCAGTTAACTTAAAAGGGTAATGAGTAATTATTGACCTTGAACTTAACACACTTTACTAGTCACTAGGAATTCAATTCCGCCCTCAGCATCTGTGTTAAATATCCCAAAAATCATGATACCTTTATATATGGACATACTATTATTCAATCAATTTCCTTCTTCAAGTGTCCTTTGTTCCCTTCTCTCCTCCCTCTTCGGATTCTCTTCCACTCCTTACTTTATGAAGTCTTTTTTCTTTCCTATTTTTTAATTTAATTTTTTATTGGTAAATTATAGTCTTACATCTCAATGGCGTACAAGATGGTGGAGGCATACATGCACACATCACTCATTTAGCCCTTCCCCAATTCCTACCCCATTCCCTCCCTCTCCCTCCTTCACATGTTTGGTTTACTGATTGACTTTGACATGTTTGTGAATGTACATCATGTACATTAGGGAATTTTCCTCTTCTTCCCTCTCATTCCGTTCAGTTAGGTTGCCTTATTTGCTCATCTATGGTTTCTTCTTCTCCATCTAAAGTTTCTCTTGTGGCCCATTCTCTTCCTAGCTTCTGCATATTAGAGAAAGCATTTGAATTTTTACTTTTTGTGACTGACTAATCTTCCTTAGCATAATGTTCTCCAGTTCCACCCATTTCCCTGAAAAATGACATAATTTTGTTCTTTATGCCTGAGTAAAGTTCCTTTGTGTACAAATTCCATAGTTTTGTAATCCATTCATCTGTTGATGGACATTTTGCCTTTTTCCATAGTTTGGTAATTGTGAAATGTGAGGCTATGAACATAAATATGCATGCATTAGTTTGGTAATTTTGTTTTCATTCTTTTGGGTAGATACTCAGAAGTGGTATTGCTGGATCACGCAGAGATGTGGGAACTAGTGAAGGGTCCTCAGAAGATGGAAATGAACTTACCATATGATCCAGCAATACCACCTCTGGGTAGCTTCCCAAAAGAATTTTCTATTTTTCTCTCTAGTTTCCACGTATAAAAGAAAACATGTGTACCATGACTTTCTGAGACTGATTAATTTCACTTTGTGCCAATACAATTCTTTTAAAAAAAGAAATGAGCCAGGCGTGTTGGCGCACGCTTGCAATCCCCACGCTTGGGAGGTGGAGACAGGAGGATCGCGCAGGTTCGAAGAAGATAAGAGGCTGGAGTCAGAATAAAAGAAGTGTACTTGAGTTTTGATTAAGAAAGATTCACAAGGAACAGAGTCTAAAGTGACGGGAATGATGGATTCTCTAAGACCGGGGACTTAAGAAAGACAGAGCTGCAGAGAGCTCGGCCTCCAGAAGGGAGACCATCATTGAGTTTGGTGTGTGTGAGAGAGATGTGCATGTGTACTCATTTCTACAGCTAAATAACTCCTATGTAGTTTTAGTGAGATTGAAATCTCAAACTTTTGCCCAAAGCAACTCCATCTTGTGCTATTGATTCAAAGTCTTCCACCCAGAACAAAGTTCCTTTTGCACATTTCCCTACATTGGCCCATTAGCGCTAGCAGCAAGTTTTGCTAGGCAGAAGGAAAATGTATACAAAAATGGGAGTCTCTTGCCTTTTAAAACTGTGACTTTTATTTTTCATATTTTATTCAAACATTTCTAGTAGATACTGTTAAGCTCCTTGTTGTTTAAACTGCACTACTGACTCATCGAATTCATTGAGAAAATATTGGAACTTAGTGATATTAAGTAGTACAACCTCTTACTTATGTGTGTGTGTGCGTGTGTGTGTGTGTGTTTGTGTATGTGTGTGTTTGTGTGTCTGTGTGTATATATTACTGGAGATTGAAATCAGAAGTGCCCTACCTCTAAGCTACTACCCCAGCCCTATTTTATTTTTTAGTTTGAAACACGGTCTCACTGTGTTGCTAAGAACTTTGATAAGCTGCTGAGGCTGGGGGATTTCAAACCTAACATCTTCCTGTTTCAGCCTCAAAGTACTGCAGTTACAGATGTACTTCTCCACACTCAGTTTATTACCTTATTACTTTTAATTAACTAATAATTCTTATTTTTCCTCCATATGCCAATCAGTTCTAACTCCGTACTATTCTACCCTAGGGCATATAGAGAAATTCAGGGGGGCTAAGCAGAGAATCTGATTGTAAAACAATTCAACAGGAAATTGTAGAAAACAATCATTAACTCTCTCTCTCCTCTCTCTCTCTCTTTGAGACAATGAGTGATAAAACAAAATAGGCCTAATGATAACTGATTTTGATACCTAATAGGTTTGTCTATGAAGGCTAAAACTAAAAATTGTAAAAACATTAATAAAGAGTTTTCTGAGCCCTTAGACCTGCAGGTAAGAAAATAGTCACTCTTGTAACTGTTAGGGTGACTGTGAAAAGATTTCTTTATTAGGGCAAGTATAGGATAAACAGAGGGATGTGGGACACAGATCACCAAGAAGCTGAGGTTTGCTGAATAGAGATACACTGGAGATTGTCTTGCCTGAAGGACCCTCCAAAAAGACTTGCTTATTTGGGAAACACTGTGAGAAAGTGGGGAAGGGAGACAGGGTCAGCAAAGGATGCCCAAGTGAGTAGACCACAATTGTGTGCAGCAGGCCCCCTAGGTTCTGGGATCCTCCAAAGGACTGTGTGGGGCAAGCCTCGAAACTGTCCACTGTGTGTGGGAGAAAGTCAGGAACTTAGGCATCAACTCTCAGCCCACCATGGCCAAGTTACTCCTGGAGTCTTAAAGTTATCCCCGAGACTTTCAGACTCAGTGCACTTCCTGGATCCAGAGAAAACCCCCAGAGAATGAAAGGAATCCTGGGCATGTCTAGGAATGGCGATCTCCAGAGACAGCTAAGGGCATGTAGTTGGGGCACCAAGCATCCATTTTAGAGACAGAGAGACTTGGTTTTGTACCCTGGGTCTGTCCCCCATAAATGGAACTGCTTAGTACATTACCCATGTCTCTGAGCACCAGTTTCTTTGACTATAATTTGTAGACAACTATAGTTACCTTGCAGAATGTTAGATAAATTATTATACATTCTCTGTATCATATGCAATCATCAATTTATTTTAAAATATTCCGTGTACTGAGAAAAAATCATTCTATAAATTTAAGTGAATAAAAGAGATCACATTTATTTACAGAATGAGTCCAGCTTTGTGATGTATATATGGTTCGTGAAAAATAGGGATAATATATACTAAGAGATTTAGAAAATGTTTAGTTCTGGATAGTTGGATAATAGATGATTTCTATTTTTCTTTGTATATTTTTGTTCATTTCCCAAATTTTCTACAAAGATGATATATTACTCTATAATCATAAAAAGGCGACTCTTTAGGAACCAAGGATTTTTAAGGACTCTTTTGAAGATAACAGCTAATTATATAGAAAACAGTGCTTATTATAATGAGCACATTGCACAGAAGGTGTGCTTGTCAGTTTTCTACTGCTGTGACACAATATCTAAGGAAAACAGCTTAGAGAAGGAAGCACTGATTTTGGCTCAGAGTTTCCAAGGATCTAGAGGATTCAGTTGGTGGTTGACTGGCTCCATCATGGCTATGGGCCTATGGTGAGGCAGAACATCATTGCCGAAGGATGTGGTGGAGCCACGCTGGTCATTTCATGTCAGCCAGGAAGGCAGAAGAGAGGAAGGAGCCAGGGACAGATATAACTCTCAAAACCATACCCTGAGGATCCACATGACCTTCTCAACTGGGCTCCACCTCCTACAGTTCTTACAACTGTCCAATAGTTCATTCATGTTACAAAACCATCAATGGATTAATCCACTGGAAGCAATCCAGTCCTTTCCTTAAAAGTCCCACCAGTGTCCAAACATTCTGCACACAAGCTTTTGGCAGACACTCCAGCTTCAAACTATAGCATTATGTGATTATTTTAAAAAGAGAGAATTCAATCCATTGAAAACAACTAAATGAGCAGTCACCATGTGTCAGATCCTATGCAAAGCATTTTATATACATCTTTTAATTCCATGTAAGACATATACCATATTAGGTCTTGTACCATATAATAAGAACAATCTTACATGGTAGGTACTGGCCTTACCGCTATTTTAGAGATTCAGGAAACAATTATTAAGAAAACTAGAGCTTATTAAAGAAACCTTTTTCTATGTGTTAAAATGTCTCCAAATGGCTTTTGGCATTTCTAAAGATATCATTCAGAATGAAATTCAATTCCTTACTTTAAAAAAAGCAACTTCAGAGATTGAATATAGCTTTGATAACTATACTTTAGCAGAATAATGGTTAAAATTAAATGTCAAAGAGTAGCCCCTTGGTCACCAAAGTCTATGCGCAAGTTGTGTGGAGGCCATAGGATGAGCCCAGGGAGCTTTAAGCTGGGCATGCAAAATGAGATTTTTGTGCAGCTCCAGAATACAGTTATCTTTTATCCAACAACAAAGGAAAGCTGGAGATAGGCATTTTCACCTGCAAAAGGCCTCATATTGAAGATAACAAAATCAGAATGGAAGAGAGGGCTACTCTTTTTGCAGCTCTGTGACAAGCCATGTAACAACAACAACAACAACAACAACAACAACAACAACAAGACATGCCCCTTATGAGCACAGCAGGAGAAATAAGGGAAGATTTGTATTGGACAGAATGGTGTTACATCATTTTATTTTATTTTGCTGACAGTAATGCCAAGGCCCTGCTCATGTTTTTGTTTGTTATTGCTGGATTGCAATGTTCCTTAAAGCATTTAGAACTTAAATTAAAATAGCTTGAATGGCCATAGTCTATCAAGTATACAATTCCCCTTGAAAACCACTCTGGCCTCCTCTTAGTGAATTTCATTAGGAGAAAAACCAAAGAGAAAAGCCCTGAAATTGTCACTGAAAATGAATGGGAAAGGGTGTGTGCGCGGCGGGGAGGGAGGAGGAAGGAGGTGCTGCCTTCATCTGACCTGTGGCAGACCCATTCATATTTTCAGCTTAATTCTTTCCTGATGACAAAGGCTTCCACGGCTATTTGTCAGAGGTAGAAGATTTGGAAATAAATAGATAACACTAAGTCTATTTATTTTCATAGCACTTCTCTGACTCTGTTTCTTCTTGGCAGGAAGAAATCTCCGAAGGGAAAGAGAACAACAGCTCCAGTTATTGCTGTTTTGATTTGAGGTGGCAGAAAAGCTTGTGCGTCCTTTGAACATGCACTACCTTCAATTTAATGGAGGCTCCTGGGTGGCTCAGCAAAAGGCCTGGTGTCCCAGATAGAGAACAAATGCAAGTTCCAGGGAGCAGTGAATACTGCCATTTCTATTAGTGGGTTTCTGTTTGAAGATGCAATTCCATATAGTGTTATGCAAACTTAGCATTAAAATGGCATGTCATATTAGTATTCTTTTGTTATCATTGCTTGTTTGCTTTGTTTTTAGTTTTGGTACTAGGGAATGAATTCAGGGGCATTCCATTTCTGAGATATACCCCACAGCTGCTCCCTCTCTCACTTTTTTATTTTAAACACAGTCTGGCTAAGTTGTTGAGAGCCTCACTACATTGCTGAGACTGGCCTTGAACTTTCAATCTTCTTGTCTCAGCCTCCCAAGCACTGGGATTATAGGCATGTGACACTGTTTTTAATAGCACATTACTGGTTTTAATATCATTCTCAGCTCCATTTTATGAGCCTTTCTTTGATTTGGCCTAGATGTTATTGCAGCTTTTTCTAATATATACCCTCTTGTAGTATTTGAGGCATTATTGTGAGCTATTTCAAGTTATTCTTGGAAAAGGGTGAGGTGTCACCCTCATTTATAGTCAATAGTAAGAGGTCAACTCAATACGTAGAAAGGAGAAGTGAGACCGGGCGCGGTGGCGCACACTTGTAATCCCTGTGTTTGGGAGGTGGAGACAGGAGGATCACGCAGGTTCAAAGCCAGCCTTGCTGGCTTAGGAGACCCTGTTTCCAAATAAAAATATAAAATGGGTCTGGGAGTGTAGCCCAGAGAAGGGTTTCCAGGAACCCCAGTACCACAAAAAAAAAAAAAAAAAAAAAGAAAGGAGGAGTTAGTATTTCTCCTCTAGAGTTAAAATAAAGACAGCCCACAGGGTGGCGGGGAGTCTGTGTCCTAAGGGGTATGATTATGTATTGATTAGTGTATGTGGAGGACTATTTCACTTAAAAGGGGTAACATGGATTAAAAAAAATGGTCTCATGGGTACCAGTGTGGCAATGTACTATTCTAATAGGGGAAAAAGAATTAGGGCGGAAGTTCATCAGACTTTACCATGGCCTGGGTAATTGACTTTATTGATAGCCATTTCCTTTGATTCTATATCCATGCCATCCTAGCAAACTGTCTCATCACTGGGTTTCAGGCACCTGGATGGATTACTCTGGGAAGAAAAGAAAAGCATGATTTTATTTTCCTATAAAATTACTTGCTGAGCCGGGCGTGGTGGCACACTTGTAATCCCTGCGCTTGGGAGGCGGAGACAGGAGGATCGCGCAGCTTGGAAGCCAGCCGCGCTGGCTTAAGAGACCCTATTTTCATATAAAAAATATAAAAAATAGGTCTGAGAGTATGGCCCGGAGGCAGAAGGGTTTCCAGGAACCTCAGTACCACACACACAAAAAAATCACTTGTTGGATTTTTGACACAGCAGTATTTGTGAACACTTAGTTAAGAGAAGTTTAACAGTAAAATATGGATCGTGTTAGTGAAACAAGGAAATCTAGTGTTTTGTCCCACACTGAATTTATCAGTTCATCTAGAAAAGAGTAGCTTGTGAGGCTTCGGGGTGGCCAGGCAGCAGCTTCTCTTGTTAGAGTCTGTTTTCAGTTGAGCCCCTACAGAATACTGAAATAATGATTTGACATTTTGTAGTTCTTCCCTAAGAGCACTGGGAAAAAAAGAGAGCTGGGTCAGGCAAAGAAGAATCTACTGTGGTCAAATGAGGGTCCATCCTGCCGGGAGGCTCTGGGAGCTCGTTTGAAATGCCAGCATTGCCCAAATGAAGAGTAGAGCACTTATCTTTCATTATATTCCTCACTGGCTGGGGATGACCCCCAGAGAATGAACTCTTAGTGTGCCTAGGCAAAGCACAGAGAAAGCCTTCAGCCACAGAGCTGTAAGCACTGGAAGAAGTAGCCCAGACTGTGCCGGAGAACACCATATCTGACAAGATGGGGGCAGGTCACCAGCAGGATATAATCCAGTGTCAACCCATAGAATTGGCCGATGAGACTATGTGCTTGCATTTCCCTCCTCTGCAAACTTATCTGCCTTTTAGTTACTGTATTCATGGATTCTACTTCTTAATTTGACAGTAAACTTCATGAGAATACTACATGAGCTGAGGGCTTAGTGTATTAACGGTGCACTTTGTTTTAAGAGGGGCAAAAATAAATGTGATCATGAAAAAACACATTTTTATCAAGCCTGTCTTCCCGACATTTTGGTAGAAATTGTTTCCATTTGGAATTATATGGGGAAAGCATGGTAACTGGAGCTCAGGACTTCTAGTGATGTTAAATACAGCATTAGAGAGACTGGTGTGGTGCTGCACACTTAAAATCCCAGTACTGAGATGCTAAGACAGGAGGACTGCAGGTACGCAACCAGCCCCAGCTACTTAGTAAGGCCCTCTGTAACTTAGTGAGACCCTGTTTCAAAATGAATACAAAAAGGGCTGGGGGTGAGCTCAGTGGTAGAATGCCCTGGGCTTGGTCTCTAGTAACACGCATACACATACACACATACACACAGAAATGCACAAACACACACAAAGCATTAGATGAAGGATGAAGATTATCCAATCAAAGCTTAGCTCATTTGCTAGGGACCAGACATGATTAATGCCTGAAGGATTGATTAAGCTCCTGGAGGAACTGACTCTCCAGCAACGATGCTGGATTTTCTAGGACTGGCCTCAGCATGTAGGAGCGAAACTATAGCAGCAACATCTCCACTGGATGACCTGCCTCTTTGATCATTGTGATTACAGACACATCTGATACAGGTTTTGACAATCAGAATTGGTCTCAACAAAATTGAATTTTGGAATGAAGAAACCCAAAACAGAAGTGATTGACCATGGACGACTTTTAGCTGCCAGAACTTTAGAAGAAGGGCTCATTTGCCCTTCTGGGGTTGAGGTCCTAACTATTATTTTTTCTATTCTAGAACCAATACCATTAAATAATTCTTAAGGCTGCAAGGTGGAGCGAACGCATATCGTTGCCTGGTTAGCATCTGTCTCTCAAAATTCACTTTCTTTTTTATTTATTTTATTGGTACATGATAGTTTCACATCATAATGTGGATCATATTGACAATGGCGTACATTCACAAATCCTTGGTCCCCTCCCTCACTTCTGCTTCCCCCTCCCAACAGTGAGTGTCCAGGTTGACCATGCTACATTCAGACTTATACACATATTTGAATATAGTTCTTCCATTAATCAACTTCAGCCTTCTTCTTCCCCTATCCTTTCTTTATAGCTTTGCTGAGGTTTTCCCTTCATTATCTGGAGTCCCTCTGGTATTCCTAATACTCTCTAGTTTAAGCATATTAGAGAAAACTCTTTCTGTGCTTAGCTGATCTCACTTAACATAATGTTCTCCAGGTCTTTCCATCGTATTAATGGCATGATTTTGTTCTTCTTTATAGCTGAGGAGAATTCCATTGTGTGTATTTCCCATAATTTTGCAATCCATCTGTTGATGGAGACCTAGGTTGGTTTCATACTTTGGCTATTATGAATTGTGCTGCTATGAACATGGGTATGCATGTTACTGTAGTTCTCTGATTTTAACCCCTTTGGAAAAATACCCAGGACTGGTATATGGTGGATTCATTCCAAGATTTCTAAGGAATCTCCACACTGATCTCTATAGTGGCTGAACTAGTTTGCACTCCCATCAATTTTCCCACATCCTCGCCTGCATTTGTTGTTATTTGACTTTTTTATGCTTGCCAATCTGATTGGGGTTAGATGGAATCTCAGCATAGTTTTGATTTGTATCTCCCTGATGGCTAATGATGTTGAACCTTTTTTCATGTATCTATTGGCCATTTGTATCTCTTCTTTTGTGAAGTGTCTATTCAATTCAGTCACCCATTTCTTGATTAGATTATTTGTTTTGTTAGTGTAGAGTCTTTTGAGCTCTTTGTATATTCTGAATATTAGCCCTCTGTCAGGTTGGTAGCTGGTAAAGATCTCCCATCCTGTAGCCTTTCTCTTTAGGTTCTTGATAGTTTCCTTTGATGAGCAGAAACTTTTTAGTTTGATGTCATCCCACTTGTTAATTCTTGCTTTAATTTCCTGTGCTTTGGAGGTCATGTTGAGAAAGTCACTGCCTGTGCCCATATGTTGGAGTGTTGAGCCTATGCCCTCCTCTAATAACTTCACAGTCTCTGGTCTAATTTGCAAATATTTGATCCATCTTGAGTTGATTCCTGTGCATGAGAGGTAAGAATTTATTTCCATCTTTCTACAAATGGATAGCCAGTTCTCCCAGCAACATTGATTGAAAAGGCTATCTTTTCTTCAGCATATGAGTATGGTCCCTTTGTCAAAGATAAACTGACTATAAGTATGTGAATTTATTTCTTTATCATCTATTCTGTTCCACTGTTCTGTGTGCTTGTTGTTGTGCCAATACCATGCTGTTTTAACTACTATTGCTCTGTAGTTTAATTTGAAGTCAGGGACTGTGATGTCTCCTGCATTGTTCTTATTGCTGAGAAATGCTTTGGCTATTCTGGGTCTTTTCTTTCTCTATATAAAATTCATGACTGATTTCTTCAGGTCTATAAAATGTCATTGGTATTTTGATAGGAATTGCAGTGACTCTGTAGATCACTTTTGGCAGAATGACCATTTTGATACTTATTCTGTCTCTCTATGAGCAAGGGAGATTTTTCCATCTTCCAAGGACTTCTTCAATTTCTTTTAATGTTTCATAGTTTTCATGGTAGAGGTCTTTGGCATCTTTGGTTAAGTTTATTCCTAGATATTTTATTGGTTTTGAGGTTATTGTGAATGGAATTATTTTATTTCTTTCAGTATGCATTCATTGTTGGCATATACAAAATCAACTGATTTATTCAGATTTATTTTGTATTCTGAAACTTTGATGAATTGATTAATCAGCTCCAATAAGTCTTTTGGTTGAGTTCTTTGGGTGTTTTAGATAAAGGATCATATCATCTACAAATAGGGATAATTTTATTTTCTCTTTTCCTATTTGAATTCCTTTGATATCCTTCTCTTGTCTTATTGCTGTGGCAAGAGACTCAAGGATTATACTGCAAAGGAGTAGTAATAGTAGGCAACCTTGTCTTGTTTCTTATTTTAGAGAAACTTCTTGCAGTTTTTCCCCATTCAATATGATGTTGGCTTTGGGTTCATTGTATATTGCCTTAATGATGTTGAGATAGATTCCTTCTATTCCAATTTTCTGCAGTGTTTTTAACATGAATGGTTGTTGGATTTTGTCAAATTCTTTTTCAGTATCTATGGATATGATCATGTGGTTTTTCTTCTTAGTTCTATTTATCTAGTGAATAATATGTATTGGATTGCATATGTCGAATCAGCCTTGCTTTTCTGGGATGAAACCAACTTGGTCATGGTGTAAAATCTCTTGATATGTTTTGAATGTATATAGCTAGTATTTTGTTTAGAATTTTTTGCATCTATATTTATCAAAGATATTGGTCTATAATTTTCTTTTCTATTCTTTTCTTTTTGCGGGTCTGAGGATGGAACCCAGGGGCATTCTACCTCCAAGCTACACCCCCTGCCCTATTTTTTATTCTTGATTTTGAATCCGGGTCTCACTGAGTTGCAGAGGGCCTCACTAAGTAGCTGAGGCTGTCCACGAACCGCGATCCTCTGGTCTCAGCCTCCCGAATGCGGGATTACAAGCATGAGCCACCATGCCCGGCTTAATTTCCTTTTGTTGATGTACTTTTATTTGGTTTTGGTATTAATGTGATACTGGCCTCACAGAAGGAGTTTGGGAGAATTCCATCTCTTTCGATTTCCTGGAACAAGTTTTGAAGTATTGGGATTAGTTCTTCACTGAAGGTTTTGTAGAATTCAGCTGGAAACCTGTATGGGCCTCGGCTTTTCTTTGATTGCAGAATTTTATTGCTATTTTTATTTATTTGATTGCTATTGTTTTGTTTAGGTTTACTATGTTCTCTTGCTTCAATTTAGGTAGGTTATATGTGCTTAGAACTCTATAAACTTCTTAAATGTTTTCCAGTCTACTGGAGTATAAATTTTCAAGATAGTTTCTAATAAGCCATTGAATTTCCCTACTATCTGTTGTGATGTATTCTTTTACATTTCTAATTTTAATGATTTGAGTTGATTCTCTCTTATTTTTGGTTAGGTTTGCCAGGGGTTTGTAAATCTTATGGATCTTTTCAAAGAACCAGCTTTTGGTTTTGTTGATTCTATGAATTTTTTTAATTCTCTATTTCATTTAATTCTGCTCCGATTTTAATTATTTTCTGCCTTTTACTATCTTGGGATTAGACTGTTGTTTTTCTAGGTCCTTGAGATGTGTCATTAGGTTGTTTACTTGGTGACTCTTTGTTCTTATATGAGCACTCAATGCTATAAACTTTTCTCTTACTACCACCTTCAGAATGTCCCATAGATTTTGGTATGTTGTGTCTCTATTTTCATTTCATTCCAAAAATTTATTTATTTATTTTCTTATTTCTGATCTTACCTACTCATCATTCAATAGTGTATCATTCAATCTCCAAAATAGTTTCTTTTGTTCTTCCTATTGTTGATTTTTACTTTCATTCCATTGTGATCTGAAAGGACGCAGGGAATTATATTACATCTTTTGAATTTGCTGGTGCATGCTTTGTGGTCCAGGATGTGATCTATTTTGAAGAAGGTTTCATGGGTTTCAGAGAAGAATGTGTATTCTGCTGTTCCTTTTTGAAATATCCTGTACGTGTCTATTAGGTCCATTTGGTTTCTAGTTTCTTTAGTTCTGAAACATCTTTACTCATCTTTTGCCTTGAAGGTTGATCTAGTGGCATGAGTGGTCTGTTGAAGTCTTCCAATATTATTGTATTTGGGTTTAGTTGAGATCTGATGTCTTAAAAAGTTTATTTTACAAATATGGGTGCACCCATATTTGAGGTATAAACATTTACTATCATATCTTCTTGGTGAATTGTTCTTTTTAATAAAAAGAAATGCCCTGGTTTGTCTCTTTTGATGTGTTTCAGCTTAAAGTTTGTTTTGTTGGATATCAGTGTTGCTATACCTGTTTGGTTTTGGTCTCCATTGGCATGATATAACTTTTTCCATCCTTTCACTTTTAGCCTATGAATCTTTGGCTGTAAGGTGAGTTTCTTGCAAGAAGCATAATTTGGATTATGTTTTTATTCCACATTGCCAATCTGTCTTTCAATTGGTTAGTTAAGTTCTTAGATGTTCACTGTCATTATTGAAATATGATTTTTATTTCTGGTCATTTTTGCTCTATCTTCTGTTTGATATGTTATTTCTCCTTTGCCTAGTTGCCCAGCTGATCAACTTCATCTCTTCTCTCATTCTAAAATTTGCTTCTTTTTCTTCTCTATGGTTTATTTCTTCAAGTATTTTTTCTAGTGTTGGCTTTGTAATCATGAATTTTTTGAGATTTTGCTTATCTTGAAACACTTTTGTTTCTCCATCAATTTTGTATAATAACCTTGCTTGATATAGCAGTTTGGGTTGGAATTTGTTTTCTTCCTGGGTCTGGATTACATCATGTCAGTCTCTCCTGGTATTCATGACTTGGGTTATAAAGTCTGGAGTGATTTTTATTGTTTTTCCCCTGTATGTCATCTGTTCTTTTGTTCTCACTACTTTTAAGGTTCTTTCCTTAGCCTCTATGTTGGTCATTTTGATTAATACATGGTGTGGGGAGGTCGTTCTTTGATCTTGCCTTAAGGCTATTCTGTATGTCTCCTGTACATGTATGTCCAAGTCTCTTTTTGTGTTTTGAAAATTCTCTGAAATTATTTCTCTGAAGACATTATGAATACCCTTGGTCTGTACCTCTATCCCTTCTTCAATGCCTTTTATCCATAATTTAGGATGTTTCATGCTTAGATTTTGTGTTGTAATGTTTTATCTATGCTGTTCATTGTCTTTCAGTTTTGAATGAACTGTCTTCTAACAGTGATATTCTGTTTCCCATTTCATCTAATCTTCATGAATTTCTTTCTATTGCTGTTTTCATTTCATTTATTGACTCTTATTTCATTCCAGGCCTCTTTTAGATTTTTAAAATATTTCCATTTCCTCTTTCATTTCCTGTACACTTACTGTGAGACCTTTCATCATATTGAAGATCAGGATTCAAAATTCTCCTTCTTGCATTTCTTGTAGGTCAGTATTTGTTATTTCCCTTATTTCCTCACTGTTCCTAGTTCTCATAATTTCAGAGTTCTCAGGTTTATTTTTTCTGATGTCTTGGCATCTTCTTACTTTTTGCATGTGGATAATCTGTCTGTTCCCATCTTAGCAGTAGGATTTAGAGGTGTCAGCAGATTCATGCATGGGTAAGCAGTGCTTCTTTACAATGATGAGGGTTGGGTAAGGGGGGAGGAGCTAGGGTGATGGGTACAGGAGTTAGGTAGAGGATATAATGAAATTGAGTAAGAATTTAATTGGAATAAGGTAGTATCTGGTTGAGAATGAGAGAAGGTTAGTAGGATTCTTGCAGTTAGTAAAAAGTATTTAGGTATGAAGATATAAAATAGCTTGAATATAAAACAGGGAGATATAGTAAGGGAAAATGTTTTGAGAGAAGAGAGTAGATAGGCTGGAGGGAGGAAGCTTGTGAAAGAAATGGGGGAGGGAGCAAACAAACATGCATAAAGTAACAAAAGTTTCAAAAACTAGCAATTATAAATCAAAGACAAAAAAATCAAAAGAAAGAAAGAAAAAGAACAAAAATAATTAGTGACAGTGTGAAAGAAAACAAAACAAAATAAAAAAAAGCAGTCCTGCTAATTTACATATATAGGGCCTGGGCCCATATAGTATCTGTATGTCTGTTCAGTGTGGTACATTCTGGATATTTCAATGTCTCTCATTTGCTCTGTAACCTATTGTCAGCTTTTAGACCCACTTTATGAGTATTTGAGCCCCTTTCTTGCCTCTCACAGCTTTGTGCTCAGGATTCAGGGTGTCTGTGTCACTGTAAATGAGTTCTGTGTGAGTTCAGGGTTCTGTGTTTTCATACCCTGGGCTCTGAGCTCTCTGGCCCTGACCTCTGTGCCCTCCAGACCTGGGCTCTGCACCCTCCAGCCTGACTCTGCATTCTCTAACTCTGGCTTCATGCTCTCTGTCA